>NW_016107333.1:8604724-8607078 GCF_001604975.1 Cebus imitator | reverse complement strand
CTGGGTTCAGGCAATTCTCCTGCCTCAGCCTCCTGAGTAGCTGGGATTACAGGCACGCACCACCATGCCCAGCTAATTTTTTGTATTTTTAGTAGAGACGGGATTTCACCATGTTGACCAGGATGGTCTCGATCTCTTGACCTCGTGATCCACCCGCCTTGGCCTCCCAAAGTGCTGGGATTACAGGCTTGAGCCACCGCGCCCGGCCTAATGGGTGTATTTAAATATAACTGTGTCCTCGTGTGTACAGCATTTTAATTTACATAAATTATATTGCCATATATATCCCATTCTGTTTTGTTTTAATGGTTTCACTCAACACTATGCTGTTGACATCTATGTTGCTTCAGCTGGTGCAGAAAGAGCCATAAGATTCATCCACATCAGTAAATTTGGCTCTTCTCCTATGGATGGACATGCAGGTTGCCTCTAACTCTCCATAATTATAAACTACACTGAGATAAACTTCCTTGCACATGTCCCTGTCACGCCTATGGGAGAATTTCTCTCGGACATACCCAGGAAGAGAGTGGCTGGGTCCTAAGGTAGAGGTAAACTCAATTTAACCAAAACTGCCAGAATCCTCTCTAGAATGGCTGTGTGGTCTACACATACTCCAGTAAGAAATGAGCATACCTGTCTCCCCATGTTCCCCAGCACTGCGGAGTTCTCAGCTGTATCAGTCAGCTAGGGCTGCCCTCACAAGATACCACAGACTGGAAATTAAACAACACACATTCATTTTCTTGCCGTTCTGGAGGCTGAAAGTCCAAGATCAAGATGCAAATAGGGTTGGTTTCTGGTGAGGACTCTGGCTGGCTTGCAGAAGGACACCTTCTCAATGTCTCCATACAGCCTTTTCTCCACCCATGCAGAGAAAGAGATTCTGTTTCTTCTTATAAGGACACCAATCTCACCAGGTTAGGGCCACACCCTAATGACGTCGTTTAACCTTAATTAGCTCCTTAAAGATCCTATCTCCAAAGACAGTTGCATTGGGGAAGGAGAGGACACAATTTTGTCTATGACACGGTTTTTTGTTGTTGTTGTTGTTTTTTGCCATTTTGATGTATAGTTGAATGATAACTACTTGTTTTAGTTTGACTTTATCTGATGAGTGGGAAATTTGAGCGTCTTATAATTTTGTTAACCATTTTGACTTTTTTTTTTTTTTTTTTTGAGACAGAGTCTTGCTCTGTCACCCAGCCTGCAGTACAGTGGCACCATCTTGGCTCACTGCAATGTTTGCCTCCCAGGTTCAAGAGATTCTCCTGCCTCAACCCCCTGAGTAGTTGAGATTACAGGTGCGTGTCACCATGCCCGGCTAATTTTTGCATTTTTAGTGGAGATGGGGTTTCATCTTGTTGGCCAGGTGGTTTCGAACCCCTGACCTCAAGTGATCTACCCACCTTAGCCTCCCAAAGTGCTGGGATTACAGGTGTAAGCCACTGTGCCTGGCCCCGTTTTGACTTATTTGAATTCCCTTTTCTTACCTTTTGTCCATTTTTTAAATTTGCTTTTCTGTTTTTTAATCCTCTTTGATTTGAAGAGACATTACTTAATTCTTGACATTAGCCCTTTGTCAGATTTATGCATTGTGAGTATTTCTCCCAAACTGTCATCTACTAACTTTATAGGTCCTTCACTGAACAGGAATATTTTCAAGCTCATCAGTATTTTTTTTTTATAGTTTGTGTTTGGAGAGTCTTAAGACCTTGCTCCTACCCCAGACATATTCTACTTTGTTTTTTTCTAATAGCTTTATGATTTTACCTTTCACATTTAAGATTTTAACCCATCTAGAGGCCATCTTTTTGTATGTCTGTGTATGTAAGGCAGAGATTCATCTTCACGTCTCTCCATATGAGTCAGTTTCCCAAACTCATGTATTAAATAATCAAATTCCAAAAAATGGGGATTCACTTCTGAGCTCTTATGCTGTATCTGTACATCTGTTTAACGCCAATAACACAATATAGTAAATACAACATCTTTGTGAAATGCTATTTTATCTTACAGACCTGTATTCTTCCAAATGAATTTTAGAGTGTGTTACATTCCTTTAAAAAATTCATCAGGGCAGGGCGCAGTGGCTCATGTCTGTAATCCCAGCACTTTGCAGGCCAAGGCGGATGGAACATGAGGTCAGGATTTCAAGATCAGCCTGGCCAAGATGGTGAAACCTCATCTCTACTGAAAATACAAAAATGAGCCAGGCTTGGTGGTGGATGCCGGTAATCCCAGCTACTTGGGAAGCTAAAGTGGGAGAATTGCTTGAACTCGGTAGGCAGAGGCTGCAGTGAGCTGAGATTGCACCACTGCACTCCAGCCTGGGCGACAGAGTGAGACTCCAT
>NW_016107333.1:8591612-8604684 GCF_001604975.1 Cebus imitator | reverse complement strand
GCTTTAAGAGGCTGAGGTAGGAGATCACTTGAGCCTAGGAGTTTAAGACCAGCCTGGGCAACATATCAAGACCCTGTCTCTACAAAAATAAAATTAGAAAATTAGCCAGGCAAGGTGGCACATGCCTTTTATCCCACCTACTTGGGAAGCTGAGGTGAGAGGATCACTTGTGCCCCGGGGTTTGAGACTGCACTGAGTTATAATTGTACCACTGCACTCCAGCCTGGGCAGCAAAGTAAGACCCTGTCTCTTAAAAAAATTATCTGGCAATTTGATTGGGGTTAAAATTAATTTGTTAATTTAAATACAGTTGAATTTTAGACTTCCCAATCATAAATTTAGTGTATCTTTACATTTATTCAAATTTTACTATACATCCCATAATATAATTTTAAAGTTCTATCAATGTGTTGAGCATGATTTGTTAACGTGATTCCTAGAGAATTTATAGTTTTCATTGCCACAGTAAATGCTACCTAATTTTCTATTATATTTTCTAATTGGAATGCAGGTACAGATGGAAGGAAAGCTGTTGACTTTTTCTGATATTCAAAAGTCTTGCTGACCTCTTATAGTTTTAACGGTTGTATTTATTCTGTAGGTTTTTCTATGTAGAGGATTATATTGTCTGTAAATAGTAATAGCTTAATCTCTTCTCTTCTAAACCTTATACTTCCCATGCCTTTTTCTGATCTTGCACTGTAGCCAGAGCCTTCTACAGGAATGGAAATGAATCTAGGATTCTCCTCCAAGTATATTTTCTGTAGGTTTTTGGAATATAGTTTTTATCACATTAAGCCTGTTCCTTATGTCCCTAGTTTTATAAATTTTTCTTAATCATAAGTCAGTATTGACCTTTAACAAATGTTTCTCTGCATCTAAAAGTTACTCACTTTCTTCCTCAAATCTACTAAATGATAAATTGTATTACTAGATTTTTCTGCTGTTGAACTTTCCTAACACTTCTAAAATAAACATTTTTATAACGTACTATTAGATTTCTTCTTCTTCTTCTTCTTCTTCTTTTTGAGATGGAGTCATCTTGCTCTGTCACCCATGCTGGAGTGCAGTGGCATGATCTCAGCTCACTGCAACCTCCTCTCCTGGGTTCAAATAATTCACCTGCCTCAGCCTCCTGAGTAGCTGAGATTACAGGTGCCCCCACCACCATGCTCGGATGATTTATGTATTTTTAGTAGAGACAGGGTTTTGCCATGTTGGCCAGGCTGGTCTTGAACTCATGACCTCAGGAGATCTACCTACCTCAGCCTCCCAAACTGTTGGGATTACAGGCGTGAGCCACTGCGCCTGGAAAGATTTCATTAGCTAATAATTTGCTTAGGATCTTAGCAAACTTTTCATACATAAAACTAATACGTAACTTTCTTTTCTTGGTACTGTCCTTGAGGCTAGGAAAGTTATACTAACCTCAGAGAATGAATTTAACATCTTTCCGTTTTTCTATTTTCTTTCACAGTTTTCTCTTTATAAACGTTTGATAAAACTCTTGCATAAAACCTTCTAGGTCAGAAGCTCCTGGGGAATGAGATCTTCAATCACCATTTTTATTTATTAAGAAATTTCTTAATTTCTTTGGTTATGAATGTTTTCCATTTTTCCTCATCAAAACTTGGCATTTTGTGGTTTGTCATAAATGTATCTGTTTCAATGAGGTTATTGAATATATTGGCGTATAATTCTGAGCTCAGGTAACCTCATTTATGCAATGAGTGCAGTTAGAATATTAGTTCATGAAGCTGCTTTTCAAACTTAAATGATGGAAAGTATGTGAAAAGTGCTTTGACAGTGCATATGTTTATTGCTATGGCCCGTAGCAGCTGCTCGGCAGTAACCCAGAGTTCTCGGCGTAGGGCCTGACCTCAGGTAGAGTCAAGGCAGTGAAATTATAATATCAGTTAGAGTGCTTAGCTGCAGGCAACAGAAAAGCCAACTCAACCTGGCTTACACAATAAAAAAAGTCGTCATTTTACATAACTGAAAGTCAGAGGTAGGACAAGCTCCAGGTTTGGTTCAGTCATGAGTTCAAAGCTCACGTCCAGAGTAGATTTTGTCCATTTTTCAGCTCTGCTGTCATCACAGTTTCATCCTCACGCTGGTTCCCAGTGTGGTAGGAAAATTTTGACCCATGGCCATGGGCGCTATAGGCTGTCTTGCCCCTTTCCGTTAGGAAAAAGAGAAAGGAATTTTCCCCTGAAACATGAAAGATGAGATCTCCTGTTTGCTCTGATAGAGCCAACGTGGGTCATGTGCCAACTTTGAACCCCAAAGAGTCAGTGAGTGTGAGGTATACATGATGATTCAGATAACAACAGCCTCATCTAGACCAGGAATTTAAGGGAGTGCTTGAATCAAATCAGGGTTCAGATGAGGAGGATAGAATGAACACATGGATAAATGGATGGATGGATGGATGGATGGATGGATGGATGGATGAACAGAGGGATGAGTAGATGGATGGATAGTGGATGGATGGATGGATGAATATTGGATTGGCAACCACTGGTGTCTGCCACTCACAAATTCCCAAGTACCACTATAATCACGAACCAAGAACTACTGAGAGTTCTGGGCATACCTATAGGTTCACTCTATCCTCAAAACTATTTGTTTAATATATATCTCTCCTAGTAGACATAAAACTGGTTTGTGTCCTCAGTGCTGAACTTGGGGCCTGACACCCAGTATGTGCTCAAAAAATATTTGTTGGATGAATGAATGAAGTAATGAATGAATGGTTTTTAATAATCCTCATAAGAACCCTGTGAGGTACGGCCCCTGTTATACAGATGAAGAAACCAAGGCCCAGGGAGATGACAGAGCCAGGATTTGAATCAAGATCTGCCACTCTGGGCACATTCTTGTTTGTAGGCAACAGAAACAAACATTGCTGAAACAAACAACTCCAAGGTGCTGTCTGGCAGGAGGCTGGGGTACGACAATGGTTTCTGCTGCTCTGCAGTAACCCAGAATTCTCAGTGTGCAATCTCATCTCAGAGCAGGTCAAACCAGTGAAATAATGTGCCCTGTGGTACACTCTGAGGTTCATCAGGGCTGGGTCCTCATCCCAGGCAGGAGGGTCTAGAGATGAAATAGGCAGGACTTAAGCGTCTCCGTAGCTTTAAACACTCCCTTCCTTTGGTAAATTTATTCTTTTCTAGTGGAAGCTCCACTGGGTCCTGCAGTTTATTCTAGACATGTTGTGGAGCAATTTACATCTATTCTCTCCATACTTACCCACCTATTTTTCTTTTCAACCAACATTGACTGCGATCTACATCCCATATGTTAGCTCTGTGCTCCAGACTGAGATACAATGTTGGCTGGACTTTCAACCAGAATACCCCTCTTTGAGCAGCTGTGGCCTGCCAGCCCCTCTGCAGGTGTTTTGCTTTATTTCTCACATCAGTCTTTCAAACATAATTTCATAAGTGAAGAAGGTGGATCTCCATGGGGAGGTGGCGACATGCACTACTCACTAAGCAGTCAGGCTTGTACCAGCCCGAAACCCAGGTCTCCGAATCCCAAGCCCCCGACCTTTTCCATGACATTGTGCAAAGTCAGTGGTCCCTGTGCATTTCCAGTTATTGCCCAGGGCCTCGTGAAGCACAACGCAGAGAGCCGAATCCAGAGCATCCACCTTGGGGGCAGACTGAATGCCTCGGCACAAGTAGCCCCAGGGATGGTGGGCTGGCTAATCGGCGGCACGAAACTGCAGCAGCAGCAAGAGAGCAGGTGAGACCCTGAGTTCCATCCCTGGCCCTGGGACTCATTATAGAGCTCTAGGTTGAAGGGTGGAGCTGATGTGGGGGGGGAGGTACAAGGTCTGTGAAAAGGGAAGGTAGGAAGATTGAAAGAAGAGAAGGAAGAAGGCCCATATGAGAAAGAGTGGAGACCCAGTTGTACAAATCAAAACGGTGTGGCACTGTCAGGGCCACTGTGGGGCGGCTCGCGGGGTTTCTGCACCTGGCTCTTGCCTTCAGAGCATCTGTAAAAGAATCACATTCCAAATACCATTGCCAGGCCCTCTTTACAGACAGGCCAGCCTTGTTTCCCAGCAGGAAGCCTGACCTGTTCTGAGGTCCCTCACCCTTGCGGGGCCTTTGCACTTTCTCTGTGCAGCATCAACATCACCAACATTCGGCTGGACTATGATGGGATCCAGATGTCTTTCCATAAGGAGTGGTTCTCAGCAAACATCTCATTTGAACTTGACCTTGAATTGAGACTGTGAGTCATACAGAAGCAGCATCTGAGAGGTGCTGGCCCTCCTTGCAGGGAACCTGGGAGCTGGGGGGGAAATTTGGCAGCATGAGAAATCTAGATCTTTCTGATCCCAACCTAAATTCAAATCCTGGCTTCCAAAGCCACTTGCTGTGTGACCTTGGGCAAGTCACTTCACCTCTCTGAGCCTTGGTTTCTTCACCTGAAATATGGATGACAATCATTTGTCAGTGGAGGGAAGTCATTTGCTCGTTCAAATCTATGAGAGTTCACTACACTGGGCTCTATTAAAGAAAGAAAGCGAGAACTGCTATAATCATCTCATCGCCCCTGCTCACTCTCCTCCTCTTCAAACTGTCCTTTGACATCCACTGCCCCCAAGAAAGGGAGGATGCAGCTAAATGGGAAAGATTTTTAAAGCAGAGATTAACTCTCAATGTTTAAATTTCCAAAGGCCTATTTAAGAGATTTTCAAAGTCACTCTGGCTACAGCCGTTTTATCTTTCATCACTGACTTCAGGATTTAACGGTGCCTAGTTTGTTGAAAGGACTCAGGGTGCCAGGGAAAGCCCTGACAGTGGACAATGCCTGTCTTTGCCAACATGGAGATTTCGACTTTTTCTCTACCTTCTCCCCTTGCCCTTCCTCCTCCCTTTTTTTCCTCTACAGGCCCTTTGATGACAACATCATAAAGGTGTGTGCACACATGAGCATCGTTGTGGAGTTCTGGCTGGAGAAAGACGAGTTTGGCCGGAGGGATCTCGTGATAGGCAAATGCCATGCAGAGCCCAGCAGTGTCCACGTGTCCGTCCTCACCGAGTAAGGCCCCGGCTGCCCCTCCCCAGAGCTGGGCCTCCTCCTTGACCAGCCCTAGCTTCAGCGTCACTTCCCCACCATCTCCTAGATGAGTCCAAAACAGATCTCATCCTTCCCCCAGGATCTGTTCCTCCTTCTCTGTCCCCATCTGTGACGGCCCTGCCACCTTCCCAGAAGCCAGATTCTTCTTCCTCCCCACTCCTCAGGCCCATCGTCACCAGTTCCCATCAATGACTTCCCAGCAGCCCTCAGCTTCTCTCTTTCATCTCCATCCCTACAGCCACGGCTCCAGCTCCTACTCCACTACCTGGAGCACTGCAGGAGCCTCCTCCTGTCTTTTTCTGGCTCAGATCTCCCCTCCTGCACTCCATTCTCCACCCTGCGGCAGAAATAAACAAATTTCTAACACAGAAATCTGGCCATGCCCAAGCCCCTGCTCCAAAGCCTCCAGTGGTTCCCAGTGCCCTCTGGATAAAGAGCAACTCCCAAATTTCACTCAAGGCCCTGCTTGTCCTCTCCCCTGCCAACTCTGCAGCCTTTCGCCCTCCACCACACACCATACATTTTCACACCACCGTGCCTTTGCACACGCTGATCCTCTTGCCTGGAATGCCCTTCCCATCTTCTCTGAAGCTCCTCCTTATCCCTCATTCATTCATATATTTCCCAAAAACCTACTGTAGGCCGGCACCATGCCTGATGCTAGGGATAGAAAGGTGAACAAGACACAATATGCAGCTTTAATAAAGCTCCATAGACTGGCTGACCAAGTCCTTCAATTTCAACTGACTGTAATTTCCTTGAAGGCAAGATTTGTGCCTGATTCATCTCTGTAATTCCAGAATGCCGGAAGCAATGAAGACCTCAGTGGATGTCTATTCATTTGTTCATCACATATTCACTGAGTACCTAGATCGTACCAGACGCTCATGGGGGAAAAGTGTAGGGAAAGACTGTGGAACCTGGTGCCCTATCGCCATGGTTCTAGTATAACCAGCACTTACCAGCTGTGTGACCTTGGGCAAGGTCCAAGCTGCCCCTTTGTGTATCACTGACAATGATACTTCTGGCATAGGGTTGAGTGATGATTAAAAGGCTGTGGAAGGTGTGCTGACCATATCCTTCCTGGCCTTCATATTGCCTGCATTGTTCTGTTCTGGTCTGTACATCTACCTTTCTTTCTAGGGCTATCCCACCAAAGATGAAACATTTTCTCCACGACTTCATAGAGAACCTGGAAAAAGTTCTCCCACAACTGGTAGAGAGTCAGGTAAGTTAAGGAAAAACTTGGCATCTTGAGCATACTCAAGTCTGAGGGTTAGGGCATATCCACTGGCAATTTAGAGAAGGATTTTCAACATTGAGTTTAAGAGTTTGAAAAATCTCAATTCAAAGTTTGTTTGGCTGGCTAGCCATGTGCAGAAAGCAGAATCTGGACCTCTTTCTGACACCTTACACTAAAATTAACTCCAGATGGATTAAAGACTTAAACATAAGACCTGACACCATAAAAACCCTAGAAGAAAACCTGGGCAAAACCATTCAGGACATAGGCATAGGCAAGGACTTCATGACTAAAACACCAGAAGCATTGGCAACAAAAGCCAAAATAGACAAATGAGTTCTAACTAGACTCCAGAGCTTCTGCACAAGAAGCAATCATTGGAGTGAATAAATATGTAAATATTCAGTTTGGCCATGAGTCTTACCAGCCTATCCTTGAGCGTGAGACTTCGCCTCCCTGAGCCTCAGTGTTCCCACCTTTAGCATGGGGACCACCACAGTCCTTATCTTATACGGTGAGGATTTGGGGGGCAGAGTATGGAAGTGTCGTGCATGACATTGAGCATGTAATCAGTACTCACTACAAGGGAGTCGCTCTGGCCACGCTCCCTATTGGAAAAATCCCATGGAGTTGAAGCTTCCAGCCACAGGCACTTCAGTGTTCCTTTTCCAGTTCCGGGTCTGATCCTTCTGTCTGTGCTGATGGTTCAGGTATGTCCTCTGATCCAGGAAATCCTCGAGCAGCTGGATGTGAAACTGTTGAAAAGCCTCATGGATGAGTGTCTGGTGCATCCAGTGAGAACTCCTTAGGACTGGCGAGTGGCTGAAAGAGGTACCCCCGGCCCTGGAGCCCCCAGGGAGGCCTACTAAGGGGCGTGTCTGCATATGCTGTGAGAACACTTTACAGGTGACCATACAATGGCCACACAGTCCCCCAAGAAATCTAGGACAGCAGAAGGCTCCCCTACCAAGCAGGCTGTGCCCTGCCAAGTCACTGAAGTCTTCAGATTATCAGAGATTCTAGCTTCTCCCAAGATCTCCACCCAATCCAGTAGGGAGCACTGGCCCCACCCCAAACCTGAGACCACCTCTACTGCAGTTACAGATAAACAGTTACGGTCCCTGCCCATATAGAGTTCATAGACTAGTGATATGAAGACACTGAGAAGCAAATAAATTCAGCATGATTTGGGGAGGGTTTTCACATGAATGCTTCTGGCACCTGCCCTTGGTCACCATGAATGGATGGATAAGGGTTTCCCTTCAGTGCAGGAGTTGGGAGGTGGGCACACTGGTGACAGATGCTACCTCTTCTCTTTACAGAACAGGAGGCTACTCATGAACCAACCCACCGTGAATCCAGCCAACCCTCAGCACGCCAGGCTGGAGAGTCCCCCAGCTGAATACTGCTGGTCAGGAGAGTCCACATCTTGGGACCCCAAGTCTCCCTTAGAGTGGGGCTTCTGCTACCCTAAAGCCTTTACCCCAGGCCCTGTGGACATCCCATTCTTTCCCACAATAAACTCTAGCTCTGAAGGGTGCAGAGGTCCCTCCTGCCTGGGCCCTGAGTCTTAGGTCTAGAAGTCAGATTTGATGAAGTATTCTCCTGAGAGCAAATATCCCTACAGTTGCTCATCAGCCCAGAAATATCAGGGAAAAAGAACAAAACACTCTTGGCCTCTATTTTGCAGCCAGAAGCCCATCTATGGCTTTGCTCTCGATGCAGGGAGGGGCCTGTTGAGATTTCTCATTCTCTCATTTATCCATTCCACATTTACTGAGCACCTAAGATGTGTCAAGATTATTGCTGGGCTCCAAGGGGTTGTAGAGAAAGGGTGGGAGAGTGGAAAAGCAAAAACGTGGGCACCAAACACATCTGAGCTCACCTTCGATTCAGCCCAACCAGCAGTTCCATGAGGGTGTCAGTGCCACGCAGCACGGCGACCCATGAATCCCAGCCCCAGCATACATCGGGCACAGAGTGTGCGCTTAGTAAATATTTGTGGCCCAGTGAGTGGATGAAGTCTAGTCTTAGGATTCACTAGCTGTGTTTGGGATGAAGCATGTTGCCTTTCGGTCTTCACCATTTGCAAAATGGGAATAGAAACGCTGTGAGATGTGGAGCAACAGGAGCCCTTCCACAATGCTGGTGGGAGATTAATTCTACCATCAGTTTAAAAAGCATCTCCTAAAGTTAAACATAGGCTTGCTTCACAGCTCAGCAATTCCACTACCTACTGTATTCTCAGCAGGTTAGGGTTTTAGATTGCTGTGTGTTCTAAATTATATTTATGCCCTTATAAGGCTGTGCAACATGCTTCCTTGTGTAAGAAATCTTTAAACCACATGTGCTGGCAGGAACTGCTGATATTTACTTCCAAATTTTGATCTGGTTGCATGAGGTATTTCAACAGTGACCTTCAAAAGAATCAATTTTTAAGACTGTCTTTGAGATGCTTACTTGTATTATAAGTCATCACTGGCTTATACCTTATTACGATAATTTTGAAACAGTTACCTTATTTCATCCAATAAGAAAGCATGTCTTTTGATACCTAAGATTTTTGGACTTAATTTTAGAACATAAATCTCCGTAAAGTACAACATATTGTATTTTTAAAAAATTCCCCGTCATTGGAACTGACATACCATAGTTGTATCAAGATATAAAGTTGAATGATGTAGGTAATTATGACATAAAAGTTATTTTCATCTGAAGTATCCACATAATTGAAGCAAATGTGATTTCTCCTTGTGGGAATTATCTCAATTTTCCACTTAAGTTGGCTAGTGTAAAGGTAAAGAATATTAACATTTTATGTCCTCACGCAATTAATACTTAAGCACAAATAATATAGTAGTGTTGATTTTCCATGGCCTTCTGTTGCATTGAAATTTATGCTACTTAAATGGTTAAATAAAAATGTTGGCCGGGTGTGGTGGCTCATGCCTGTAATCCAAGCACCTTGGAGGCCAAGGCGGGCGGATCACCTGAAGTTGGGAGTTCAAGACCAGCCTGACCAACATGGTGAAACCCCGTCTTTAAAATAAATAAATAAATAAATAAATAAATAAATAAATAAATAAATAAAAGTGTTGAAACCTTTTGCTTGTTGACATTCAGAATGCATCTTAAACTACTTCATTATGAAAGTTGAGAACATTTCACCACAATTTGTTCTCTTACACATTTTGTGTAATAAAAAATAGGTAAAAATATGTTTTTAAAAAAAACAATAATACATGCACGTGTGGAGCAAAAGGCAAGGAAGCTCATAGCAGCAATGTTCATCAGAACCCCAAACTCAACATTCCCCCAGTGCCCATCAAAGAATGAAAAATAGAATGGGAAGGTATCTTGTGGAATGGGCACCCACCGGAATCTCCACAGTGATGGAAATGACCTACAATTATACACAGCCAAATGGATGAATCTCATAAACACAATGTTCCATGAAAGAAGAGGGGCACGTGTTGCATCTCCCATTTATGTGAGTTCAAAATAGCAAAACTAACCCGTGCCGCTAGAGATAAGATAGTGGTTATCTTGGGGCAAGGGTTAGATGCTAAGAGGGCATTGAAGGAGGCTTCTGGAGAGCTCATAGCGTTCTGTGTCCTGATCTGGGTTCTGGTTATGGGAAGGGATGTTTGGTTTCTAAAGCTCACTGAGATATTTACATATGTGCATTTTTCTTATGTGTAATGTATTTTAACAATTTTGACAATAAAAACATTGGCTGGTTGTGATATTTCACGCCTGTAATCCCAACACTTTGAGAGGCTGAGGCTGGAGGACTGCTTGAGGCCAGGAGTTCTAGATCAGCTGAGACAACACATCAAGACCCCATGTTTACAAAAAGCTTGAAAAATTAGCTAGAGGTAGTGGCACACATCTGCATTCCCAGCTACTTGGGAGGCTGAGGGAGGAAGACTGCTTGAGCCTAGGAGTTCAAGGTTATACTGAGCCATGATTGTAACACGGCACTCCAGCCTGAGTGATAGAGCCAGACCCTGTCTCTCCAGAAAGTACATGTATGTATTTACAATGTAGTATGCTTAAAAGGAATAAAGCCATGAAAAACCATTTGCAATATATTTCACATGGGATGGGTTTATGAGAAATGCTTATTAAATGTAATTTAATCCAGCCAGGCACAGTGGCTCACACCTGTAATCTCAGCACATTGGGAGGCCAAGGCAGGTGGACCATTTGAGCTCAGGAGTTTGAGACCAGACTGGCCAAGATGGTGAAACCCTGTCTCTACTAAAAATACAAAAATCAGCCAGGCATGGTGGCAGGTGCCTGTAATTCCAGCTACTCGGAAAGCTGAGGCAGGAGAATCGCTTGAACCTGGGAGGCAGAGGTTCAATGAGCCAAGATGGTTCCACCACATTCCACTCTGGGCAACAGAGTGAAACTCTGTCTAAAAAAAATAAAAATAAAAATAAAATGTCATTTAATCCATTGTTAACTATTTGACTGTTGACTATTCAATTACTAAATATGGATTCCCACTCTCCTCCAACCAAGAATTGAGAAAGCATCCTGAGAAATCAAGGGGAAATAACACACATGTATTAATCACAGTCACACACACATTAAGCACTTGGTATACACAGAGCTTCTTGGTGCTCGGAGCTTACATTCAGCATCTTATCAATGTCTCCCAGCAACCCCACCAGACACAAAATTTCAGCCCACTTTATACATGAACCCTGAGGCTCGGAGAAATAAAGTCACTTGTCCGAGGTCACACAGCATGGAAACGGCCACACTGACTGCACTCAGGCAGCCAGCTCTAGGGCTCACACACTCAACCACTGTGAATCCTCCCTCCCGGTCTTCCCTCCGTTCCTTCCAACACCCTCCACAACACACACACTCACACACACACACACACGCGCGCACGCACACACACACACACACACACACACACACACACGGGGGAACTGATGAAATATGAGACAAGCTCAAATAAGGAAATGTCAACAGGTCAGAGATGAGAATAGGGCAGGAGAATCTCACGTCTCCATCTTTCAATTCAAGCTCCCTAATCCGAAATGCTTCACCGGGGATTTGCAACCCTAAACGCTAGCATTCCTCTTGCCAGCCTGGAGCTTGTGGGGTTTTTCCTGCTCATGATTCAAAGAGCAAACACAGGAGGGCCAGGCCTGGTCCCCAACAAGGCTGCCTGGTTCATGGGTGAAGGCGGCTTTTGTCTGCCTTCCTCCTGACCGCTCCTGCGCTGGCGCAGGACTTCCCATAGGGACCTCCTTGGGTTTCTGGCATTCTGATTTCATTTTAAGGTTCACGGAACATGGACTTCTTACATTTCCTTCCGGAAGGGCTTGTTGGACAATGGACTTCTATTAGGATACTGGGGTCCACACTAGGGGATGGTTTAAGGCCCAAATTCAGCCCCAAATGTTCAGAACCTCAGTCCAGGCTCTGCCCTTCTGTGCCTTCTAACTTCTGTGCCCTCCCACTACTAGGCACTGACTCTGAGCCACATTGGGCTGGGAGCTACATGTGTTCCCCCAAATTGCAGCCCTCCCACAGCCCGAGGAGGTGGATGTCATTAGCTCTGTGACATAAGCAAGGAAACTGAGGCTCAAAGAGGGGATGCAGCAAATCAGTCCTGGAGATCTGTCATACACATCATGCTTAGAGTTAACAGTGCTGTATTGTACACTTAAAACTTTGTTAAGGCCAGGCATGGTGGCTCATGCCTGTAATCCCAGCACTTTGGGGAGGTTGAGGTGGGCAGATCACCTGAGGTCAGGAGTTTGAGACCAGTCTGATCAACACAGTGAAACCCCGTCTCTACTAAAAATATTAATACAAAAATTAGTTGGGCATGGTGGCACACACCTATAATCCCAGCTACCCGGGAGGTTGAGGCATGAGAATCACTTGAACCTGGGAGGCAGAAGCTGCACTGAGCCGAGATCATGCCACTGCATTCCAGCCTGGGAGACAGAGCAAGACTCTTGGAAGGAAGGAAGGAAGGAAGGAAGGAAGGAAGGAAGGAAGGAAGGAAGGAAGGAAAGGGGAGAAAGAAAGAAAGAAGGAGAGAAAGGGAAAGAAATACTTTAAAAAAAAAAAAAACTCTGTGGATCTCATGTGAAGTGTTCTTACTACAACAAAAACTTTTTAAGGCTGTGCACGGTGGCTCACACCTATAATTCCAGCACTTTGGGAGGCCAAGACAGGTAGATCACTCCAGCCCAGGAGTTCAGGCCAGCCTATGCAGCATGGCAAATCCTGCCTCTACAGAAAACATGAAAATTAGTTGGGTGTGGTTTTGCACAGCTATAGTCCCTTCTACCCAAAAGGCTGAAGCGAAAGGATCACCTGAGCTCAGGAGATTGGGGCCGTAGTGAACTGTGATGGCGCCACCACACTCCAGCCTGGGCGACAGAGTGAGACTGTGTCAAAAGAAAAAAAAAAAGAGTTGGGGGGAAGCAGTCTGCCAACAGGAGGGCTCCAGGGAAGTGAGCAGGTGCTTGCAGAACTGAAAACTGTATTTCAAACTTGCATGTGAAGTAAGCACTGAAGCCCAGATGACAGTCTGACGTCACCTCTTCCCAGTTGAGGTGACCCCAGGCAGGCCACTGCCCTCCCTGAGCCTCAGTTTCCCCACAGGCTTGTTACAAGTGGCATCAAGCTTTACTGTCTCACGAAAGGTTGTTTATCATTAGTAGTTTTCGTTTTTTTTTTTTTTTTTTT
>NW_016107333.1:8564876-8591252 GCF_001604975.1 Cebus imitator | reverse complement strand
TTTTGAGACAAGGTCTTACTCTGTCACCCAGACTGGAGTACAGGGGCACAATCTTGGCTCACTGCAACCTCCACCTCCCAGGCTTACGCAATTCTCCTGCCTTGGCCTCCCGAGTAGCTGAGATTACAGGTGCAAGCCACTACCACTGAGCTAATTATTGTATTTTTAGTAGAGACAGGTTTTCACCATGTTGGCCAGGCTGTTCTTGAACTCCTGACCTCAAATGGTTCACCCGCCTTGGCCTCCTAAAGTGCTGGGATTCCAGGTGTGAGCCACCGCGCCTGGCCAGAAATGATCTCTTGATTGACAAAACAACCTGAGCAAAGGCTTCAAACACAGTTGCAACCTGAGAAGCGGGAAGGAAAGGAACCACCTAGGGTTTCTGAGAAACACATGGAGAGGGCATTGACGTCACCAGTGTGGGAAAACCTCTTAAAATGTTCGTGGTGTGTCCTTCCACCTGTTTCCAGGTGCCCTGAGACCCTTCCCCTCTTCAGGGCATGGAGCCTGCAGTCCCTGTGGCCTCAAGGAAAGACGGTTTCCACAGAAGGAGAAAAGAGGCTCTTGAGTTTCAAGAGCTTGGGTTTTTGATAAAGTGGGGGTGACAGAGAACAAAACCAGGTGGTTGCCAGCAGGTGGGGGCAGGGTGTGACTGCAGGGGACCCATGAGAGTGCTTTTTGGGAGGATGGAACTTTTCTGTACCCTGATTATGATGGTGGCTGAGTATACCTGTGTTAAGACTCAAAGGACCATAACAACAAAAGAAGATGTCAATTTTACTGTAATTTTTTTGTTTTTATAATCTTGGCTTTTGACTTGTTAAACTCAGGGCATAGGAGAGTCTGAGAATAGCACACACATAATGTGTTGAAGCAAGACCAGAAAATGTGCTTTGTTGGGTTGCTGAAGTGTGAGCGTCCAGGAGAACTGGAAGGAGCGTAGTTCTGGTGGGTTCTGTTGGTGCCTCAGGCCCTTGCTGCTTCCAGGAAGACCTGGCCATGGAAGGAGGGGAACAGAAGCCCAGGCACGTGTATGGGATCCAGGGACAGAGGGTGTCCATGTCCACGCTCCCTCCCAGAGCCGGGAGAGGGATGAGACCCCAGGGAGAGAGGGGTCACAGGAGGGTGTAGGTGGATCCAGGCAGGTGGGCTTGGGCAGTCCCCCACAGTCCTGGGTCAGGCCCGAGGAACTGGTGAACAGCAGAATGATTCTGTGTCTTACAAAGGAGTTGAAAGTAAATGCTAAATCCAAAGGGAACTTTCACCAGGAGGGAATTATGGTGTCTCTGCAATCTAGGGGCAGATGGCACGTGGCTGTCTCTGTATTGTCAGCCGAAAACAGGGACAGGCAGCCTCCTTGGCACAAACGAAGCCCTCGGCGCAGACATGAAACCCCAGGGGGAAATGGGGACATTTCCATTACTGAGCAAAATGGCGTTTGAAATGGTAAAGTACAGATAAATCAGAGAGCTGTGTGAATGTCCGAGTTTGCGAACTGTGAGGCAGATTTTATTCTCCCCATTTTACAGATAAGGAAACTGAAGTCCAGGGGACTGAAGTGACCTGCCCAGGGTTGGAGGATTTGAACCAGGGCTGTTTGAGCCCAAATTCACCTGCTTCCTGATGCAATTCAGACACAGCCTCCTGACCTCAAACCAGAGGGTATAAGCTTTCACTAACTGGCTGCACAAACTCAACTACTTCCTTGCTTTGTCTGCCTCAGTTTCCCCACAAGGATAGTAGCAACCTGACCCAACCCACAAGAGTTATATGATGGAACCACTGTGAGGATGACTGCCATGTACAAGACATGGGCAGAATCCAGCAAGGACCTTGAATGGATAACTAAGTTCAAAGCCACGGCCCCAAACCCTTGGAGGCACCACCCAGACTCTGGAGAGCAGTGGAGCAGGCTGGCAAAGGCCTAGTGTGAGGGAGGCAGTGTGGCCCACTGATTACCAGGGACTTAGAGAGACATGGAGGGTGGCGGGGTCAACTGACTCCAACACTCACTCATTGTGTGTCCCCAGGAAGCAGTCACCCTTTCTAATCCTGAGTCTCCTCATCCAACATATGAGAGACAACAATACCATATACCAATACCAGCATATGAGAGGCAACAATACCAATACTACTGAAGAAGATGGGGTTCAAATATGGAGAGCACCTGGCATGCAGTCAGTGCTTAATAAATGCACATTTCTTCCTTCTCTCTCCACTTTTGCTTATAAGGTGTTAGGTTTTGCAGGGTAAGAGCTGTGCTCACTGGTCCAGGACCTTGGCCCTCCTGTGTCTTCATTTTTTCATCTGCTAAACAGACTCCAAAGGCCCCAGTGGTGGGGAGAAGTGCTGATTACTCCATTTAGGGAAGGGAAGAAGAAAGGGTAGGCTAGAGATCAGGATGCCACACGATCCCTCAGGCCTGGGAACCTGGAGAGACTTTTCCAGGATATAAAAAGGGAAGTGGCCAGGCGCAGTAGCTTATGCCTGCAATCCCAGCACTTTGGGAGGCCAAGGCAGAGGTCAGAAGTTCAAGACCAGCCTGGCCGACATGTTGAAACCCTGTCTCTACTAAAAATACAAAAACTTTACCGGGCGTGGTGTCACTCACCTGTAGTTCCAGCTACTCAGGAGGTTGAGGCAAGAGAATCACTTGAACCCAGGAGGCAGAGGTTGTAGTGAGCAGAGCTCGCACCACTGCACTCCAGCCTGGGTGGCAGAGCAAGACTCCATCTCAAAAAACATAAAATAAAAATTAAATGTAAATTTAAAAAATAAAAAGGGAAGCATGAAAACATGAAGTTCACAGGTGGGGAAATCAAAACTGCCGGCAAGTGTGGAGAGGCACCTCCGCCTCTCAGTGCAGTGACTCGGGGAAATGACCCGAGTGTGGATGTCACCCCAGGACAGCAGTCCATCTCTGGACAGCTCGCCTCACACTCAGCCTCAGTTTCCCACTTGCAGAACAGGAGTACTCATTCCCGCCTCACTTGGGGCTGGGAGGATTTTGTGAGATGCTGCATGCGAACGCCACAGCAGGCCAGGTGTACAGCAGGAGCTCGGCAAGTGTGTGCCGTTAGCCTTGTTTTTGTTGCTTTCGTTCTCCAGTGAGTTGCATTCTAACTCTGCTGCATCCTCTCTGGGTCTTTGGGCACTTGTCTCCACTGGGTCTCGGTGTCCTCCTCTGTAAAAGAGGAGCAGTAACTTCTCCCTCCTGGGGTTCTCGTGAGGACGGAGAGCTCCTGACCTGCAGTAGAGGCTCTGGAACAGGAGACCCATGCCCTGGAATTGAGACACAGCCCAGTTGTAGAATGCAGTGTGACTCTTTTGACACTTTAGGAGAAAGAATCCTCCCACTGGAGCCAAAAAAAAAAATAATAATAATAATAATAAGACCAGGAGAGGAAAGGGAACAAGAGATGAGACCGAGGTCCCTTCCTGGGCTTTGATTGGCTGCTCCTCTCAATGCTCCGAGCTACCTTGGGAGTGTGGGTCCCCAACTTTGGCTCCGCTCAGCAAACCATAAAGTCTTGAGTAACATCCCATCTCAGGTTTTTCTCTGTTTGTCTTGTCGACCAAATAGCTTAACTGTCCCACCTGCTAATGTGATTGGCAATTATTTACTTTGGAGAGCCCTGAAAGACACCACCGGATTGCAGAATTCTCGATTATCTCGAAGCCCATCACCCAATCACACGCTTCCTGGTCCCCACACTATAAAAGGGGCTGCCTCCTCAGCAGAAGAGAGTCGGGGAGAGAAAGGAGACCGGAACAGCTGCTGAGACCTCTAAGAAGTCCAGGTAAGATCCATCCATTCTTTGGCCCCACTGCTATCCTTGACGGCAGGGATCTCAGGCTCCTCCCTGTGGGGCAGGCAGACTGTACTCAAGATCACTCCCTGGGGGCTGTGCGAGAGAAACAGACCCAGCCAATGTCAGGGATGTGGGGATGGCTATTCACTCTGCTGTCCTAAGAGACCAGTAGCATTGATACAGAAATGAGCACTATTCATGCCCTAAATCAAAGCCCTTAAGGCAAAAGGTTTAACTTGGGGTTACCAATGTGGATACAGGTGATTCAGAAACCTCCTAAAATTCTTTACCCAATTTTATACACTTTGATGCATTTTTCTGAGACTAGGCTCTTCAGCTTCTATTGGATTCATAAAGGATCTGTTGTGCAAAAGAGATTCAGAGGCCCTGGTCAAAGTTACCTCCCTAAGACGGGCACATCTGGCTCTTTGGACCAAAAGACCTTTCATATCCAGCCTTCCACCACAAGGATGGAGCTTTAGCTGAGTCAGCCAAAAGATGGAATTTAGCACAAAGCCATCAGTTGTCTCCAAAGTGTAGGTCCTAGCCCTAGCTCTGGACAACTTTGCTGGCTGCCAAATAGACCTGTGACAGGTCTTCGAGCCAGACCTCAGGGACTGCCCAGAATTCCATCCAGGGCAGCTTCAAGGAGAAGAGAATGGTGTCAAAACGATAGAATGCATGTCTATCATGGAGGGTTGCAGGGAGACCTGCCTTCAACCACAGCTCTGCCATCAATTCATCATATGATCTTGGGAAAGTCACTACCCCTCTCTGGTCCCCTGGTTCTTTGCATGCAATGAAGACTTTGGATGGCCCCAGGAATTCCCCAACACAGGTCTGCCTGAGATGGTGGCTGTGGCCATGCGACCCCTATATTGTGTGACTTTCAAGGGCATCCACAAACCATCATGGCCTGAGCTCAGGCCAAAGGACTGAACAGAGATGCTGCAAAACAGCTCAGCTCGTCAGCACTTGCATGTTTAACCTTTCTCATTTGCTTTGTCTGAAGAGCAGCAATGATTCAAACCATTCAGGCAAGTCCAATTGGAGAATAAATCTGATGGTTACTTAATTCAACAGAGCGTTCACATGGCTCTAGCTTCTAATCCTCTCTCCACTGTGTACTTGTGAACTTGGGGAAAGTTACCCACACTCAATAGTACATAAGTGGGTTTCAAGAGGGGATGGGAGTACATTTGAAACTTCCAGCTGCAAATTCACTTGATATCTGTGAGCCTTGGCTTCTCTTACTGGAAAATGAGACAAGTGACCTGTGGGCAAGATGGAGTGAGGTGAGACTGGCATTCTTGGCAAGGAGAAAAAAACCCTCTTCCTTGGAATGTGGTGGACCCAGATACCAGTGGGGCTGTCTCTTTTGTAGACCCCTGACCAGCGGTCCTCACCTGTGCAATGGAGGTAACAGGTGCCCCTGTCTTAGGGTTGTGATGAAGATGAAATTGTGTAAAGCAGTCAGCCTGTTTCCTGGCAAGGAGAAATTGTTCAGCAGTGTTAGCTATGACTGGTCACCCCCTAGTGTTCTGGCGAGCAAACGAATGACAACCGCCCCCCCCCCGGGTGGCAGGGGTAGGTGGTGGATAAATTCCTCTCTGATATCCATGCCATGTTGGACTTGTCATTCTGCCCACAGATACCAAGAGCAAAGATGTTTCAAACTGGGGGCCTCCTTGTCTTCTATGGACTGTTAGCCCAGACCATGGCCCAGTTTGGAGTCCTGCCCATACCCCTGGACCAGGCCCTGCCCTTGAATGTAAATCCAGCCCTGCCCTTGAGTCCCACAGGTCTCGCAGGAATCTTGACAAATGGTGAGTCTGTGACAACCTCTTTCAGGTAGGGGTGTGTGTGTATGTGTGTGTGTGTGTGTGTGTGTGTGTGTGTGTGTGTGTGTGTGTGTGTCTAACCCTGCAAAGATGGGAGGGACAGGGCTGGATAGGGGAGGGAGCCTGAGGGTCTAGAATTGTCAGATCTGACCCCCAGAGACCCTTATGCCCATCTCCAGCCCTCAGCAATGGCCTGCTCTCTGGGGGCCTGTTGGGAATTCTGGAAAACCTTCCGCTCCTGGACATCCTGAAGCCTGGAGGAGGCACTTCCGGCGGCCTCCTTGGGGGACTGCTTGGAAAAGTGATGTCAGTGATCCCTGGCCTGAACATCATTGAGTGAGTTGTTCTAAAATAGAGCTTTGGTTTCTGCCAGGGAACCCGCCAGCCCCAGGCAGTGGCCTTGAAGCAGTGAGGGGGTGGCCTGAAGCTGGAACCAGGGTTCAGTTCTGAGACCATCTCCAGTCTGGCAGGGACACAATTCCTCCCCAAACCAGCAATGCCCTCAGTTCTAGGCACGTCCTGAGGCCCCAGCATCTTCGGTAATCCTCAAGACAACCCTTTGAGGTCAATTTAATCATCTCCAGTTTGCAAATGGGAAAACAAGGCACAGAGATGCCTGTGTTCATACTGCTAGAGTGATGCCAAGTGAGTGAGGCTCTCACTCTACCTACCTAAGTCAAAGCCAAGGCTCTTCCCACTACACTGTGGTCATATTTTTCTCCCCACCTGTGAAATCCCATAAAACACAGATGTCCTTTGATGTAAGCAAGAGTGTAACCTTTCCACCTTGATGATATCAGTGTGATGAAGAACAGTGTGATGTCCACGGAAAGGTCTAACATGGTGTTTCCCGTGAGACATCCAAGAGCTCTCAAAGCAAAAAGCAAGAATGAAAGCTTGATGCCAGTGAGCTGGGAGAGCCTGGGTCCTGGATAGGATTGCATCAAAGCCATTTCTAAGATCCTACCCACCCAGGGTCTTGCTCCCTGACTTGGAGACAGATAAACAGACTTCTTGACTTTGATTTTCAAATGTACTTGTTGGATGACCTGGGACAAGACACTCTGTCTCTCTGTGCTTGGTTTCTCCATCTATAAAATAGAGTCGATAGAACCCACAGAGAAGTCTACTGGGAGGACTGGAAAAGGTGTGAATCACATGGCACAGTGGTTGGCTCAGTGAATGGCCTCACCCATCAAATAGCCTCCTGCTCGATGGGTGAGGCCAGAGGGCTGGCTTCTCCTGGAGACAACAGAGTGTGATGATGAATGGATAGTTGGGAAGATAGGACAATGGGAGAACGGCTTTCTCCCACACTTTCTGCATGCTCCCTGACTCCCTGCTCCTCAACCCCCAGGATAAACATTGGTGATCAGCCACCTGACAAGTTGGGTGATTCCTACCCGTAAATGTTTGTGCATATTCACTCCAGTTGCACCCACATCTTCTATTCATCCACTGACCAATGCATCCATCCAGTCATCCACCCTTCTACCTAATCACTCTTCCATCCATCTACCCACACATCCACTTCCCACCTTCCCATTAATCCACAGCCAAATCATATGAAGTAGCCACTTTCTTTGTAAGGCTCTGAGCTGGCATACAGGACATAAATATATTCCAGACACGGTTGCTGTCCTGAATAACTCATAGACTGGAGATGAGGAAAGGGCCATGTGTGTGTCAGATCTGTTCCACGGAATGGGTGGGAAAAGACTGGTGTGTGACTCAGAACCCATGTGGCTGGGCCACAAGACTCCCCTCCTGTCTCCCTATCCTGGGTGGGGAGCTCTACCTCTGGGAGGGGTACTGTTGGGTTAAAGATGGTTTCTGGGTTTGGAGCTAGAGGAGCTAATGTTTCCCCCTCCAACATTACTCCCTGGACAGTATGAAGGTCACTGACCCCCAGCTGCTGGAACTTGGCCTTGTGCAGAGCCCTGATGGCCACCGTCTCTATGTCACCATCCCTCTCGGCATCAACCTCCAAGTGAATACGTGAGTGGGTCCCAAGAGGGCATGGGAGGATGGCTCACAAAGGAAGACCCTGGTGACCATGGGTAGCCATAACGGGGGTATTGGAGTCTAACAGACCTGAGCCTCCAGCTTCAGCTCATTTGCTGCTATGCTGAATGACCTTGGGTCACTGGGAAACTCAGTTGACCTCTTGAGCCTTTGTTTCTGCTGATAGAAAATGACATAAGTACAGCTGTGGGCAAGATGGAGTGAGGTGAGGCTGGCATTCTTGGCAAGGAGAAAATAATATTCTTCCTTGGAACGTGGTGGAGCCAGATACCAGTGGGGCTGTCTCCTTTGCAGGCCCCTGGTTGGTGCCAATCTGTTGAGGCTGGCTGTGAAGCTGAACATCACTGCAGAAATCTTAGCCGTGAGAGATAAGCAGGAGAGGATCCACCTGGTCCTTGGTGACTGCACCCATTCCCCTGGAAGCCTGCAAATCTCTCTGCTTGATGGGTGAGGCCAGAGGAGCAGCTTCTCCTGCCCAGAGATAACAGGATGTGATGATGGATGGATGGTTGGAAAGATGGGACAATGATGGAATAGATGAGTGAGAGGCAGAAAGGGTGGAAGATGGATAGGAGGGAGGGAGGGTGAAAAGGATGGATGGATGGATGGATAGATGGATGGATGGATGGATGGATGAATGGATGGATGGACAAGTGGATGGATGGATGAACTGACAGATGGTTAGATGGTTGAGTGGATGGAAAGAAGAATGAACAGATGGATGGATGGATAGATAGATAGATAGATAGATAGTCACTTATCCTATCCCTTCTTAGACCAAGCTAACTAATTTTATGCTGGATCTAGCAACAAGAAATTGGAGTTTAAACACTGCGTATTATAAGGGAATGGGGATAGAGGGCTTCCTGTGTGAACCTGGGTAGTGCTTCTCCAGTTTAGGTCTAAGCTTACTTAGCTGCAATATGGAACTGCATTGTGGTTATTGATAGAATCTACCAAAATAATAGATGTGAAAGTGCTTTTCCCAGTAAGGGGTAAAATAGACATGGATCCTAACTAGGTTACTTATTTCAGTTACTTATTACCTGTCACATGGGGAGACTATGTCATAACTATTGCGCAAAACTTGCCCACGTGGTTAACTTTTAATGAACACACACATTAAGCTTCACATGTGTCATCTCATTGGATCCTCATGACAACTACATACTAAGTAGTATTCATTCATTTATGGACTCTGCAAAGCCTTACTGACACCTGCTTTTTCTGAGAACCATGTGTTTATTCTACACAGACCTGTGTGTGCACTGCTGTACACAAACATAACTCCCTTTCAATGGGACCCTTGCTGTCGGCCTGCCCGCAGGTGTAGATGGACAAGGCTCGGCTTCAGTGACTGAATGTTGAGACTGTAGGGTTCACATTGGCCCCTCTGGAGCCTTCTCCGCACCAACTCCAGGCCCATGACTTTTCTCTTTCAGACTTGGCCCCCTCCCCATTCAAAGTCCTCTGGACAGCCTCACAGGGATCTTGAATAACGTCCTGCCTGAACTGGTTCAGGGCAAGGTAAGTGGGCAAGGTGGGCATCCTCTGATCCTTGGATTTGAGAGCTCTCACACCAAAAGAAAGCCCTGGTCTGAGTAGGTCTGAGTCCCCGGATTTGATAAGTAACTTCCATTCATCAATCTATTTGTCCATTGATACATCCTTCCAAATGCATCGATGAGTCTCTGCTCTAGGCAGGCCCTGCCTGTCCACACTGAAGCTGAAATGGATTGGCCCCTGTTCTGAGAAGTTGAGAAGTTCCCTGTCCAGCCTTCTATGACCACGGGCAGTCTTCCAGCCTACACTTGGGTGTCTTCTATAACCAGAGCCCTCTATTCTATTCAGAATCAGATGTGATGTCACAGAGGGAACGCGGGGCTTGTTGTGTGATTTGGGGCCTTCATAACATCCCTCATGCCTCCAGTTTCTCCTTCTGCCTGTGCTTGTGTGGTCATTGGTCTGTGGAACTGCTGAGAATCACTTTCACACAGAAAAATGACAGGAAATTTCCCCAGAAAACCCCCTCTGGGGATTCAGCTGCTCCAGGGAACCACTGTGCCTAACACCCCTCTCTGCCCGGCCAGGTGTGCCCTCTGGTCAATGAGGTTCTCAGTGGCTTGGACGCCACCCTGGTGCATGACATTGTCAGTAAGTACCTACTTTCAATCCCTCTGTCCCCCAGGACAGGAGCTGCAACTTCCCCGAAGGAGTTTTTTCCCTGCACGCCCTGGGATGCTAGGTCCCTCTGGCCTCAACTCTTTCCATTTTGGGTTCCTTTTCCACCAGAATTATCCAGATAGTTTTGAGATAGACACCTTGTCTCCTGCCTCAGCCTTGACACTGAGGACAGCTGGGCTGGTTGGTAGAAGGAGGCCTGGCTTCCTCCAAGTATGCTGAACACACGTGGATTTCCAGAGGCCTCCATTCCCTGTCCCCCACCTCGAGGAATGTGGGGTCCTTCACGTTGGGATCACAACTCTTGTCTGTTTTCTTGTTTGTTTTTCTAGACATGCTGACCCACGGACTAAGGTTTGTCATCAAGGTCTAAGCTTTCCAGGAAGGGGCCTGGCATCTGCTGAGCTGGTGAGTGCCGCTTCCCACTCACCAGGATTTTGGGGGCTGGCTCTTCTTCTCCTGGTAGAAGGCAGCAGGGGGCTTGGGACAATGATATCCAAAGAAAGAGACAAGCATCTACAGAGGCACACACAGGGCTGCAGAGAGAAACCCACAGAAAAGCTGGCAGAGGTGGAAGGATGCAGGCAGTACAGCAACACAGCTCCCAAGAGAAACACACACGCAACCACCCTGACACACAGCCACTGATACAGACGTATACACTCTCACGCCAGCACACTCACACACACGCACACAGCGGCGGACTCACCACTCACAAGTACAAGTGGGTACACAGACACACGCTCGCTCACACACATGCACACAGAGCCCTGATCCTAGGCCTGATACCTTGCCCAGGGTCTCAGCCTCCTCCTGTGCCTTTGGGGCATGAGTTTGATGGTGAGCCAATACCAGTAACACTCACTGACCTTGAGTCTCCATCTTAATTGGGGTCTTCCCCAACAGAATCATTTCTTGCTGCTCAGTCCATTGCCTCTGCCCAGCTCCCCAGGGCTTACAGATGACTGGCCTATGAGCTGGAAGATGACATAGTTGCCTTCTCTCCGAGGAACCTGCTCCCCCTCCTTTCCCACCAGGTGTGTGTAACATCCCACGTGCCTCACCTAATAAAATGGCTCTTCTTCCGCATCGGGGGCCTTGTCATCCTTCATCATCATTTGAGGGCTCCTGGGTTGGAAATAGCCTGGCCTGGGTGGTTGGGCCCATAGCACAGAGTTCGGCTTCTACTTTACAGATCTGAATAGCCTTGATCGGGTCATGGAGATGTTCAAGTGCGTGTGGATGTCAGAAGGCTGGCCCAGGTGGCCTTAGAAAGGGGGGATGAGGAGTTCAGGGTATATGTAACACTCCAGGTACAGTTAATGACACACAAGCTTGCCACGCCAGGAGTGAAAATGGCAGATTTGTAACAGGGAAATGCAAGCTAAAACTGCAATGAAGGCTGGGTGTGATGACTCATGTCTAATTCCAGCACTTTGGGAGGCCAAAGCAGGTGGATCACTTAAGGCCAGGAGTTCGAGACCAGCCTGGCTGACATAGCGAAACCCCATCTCTACTAAAAATACAAAAATTAGCTGGGCGTGGTGGCGTGTGCTTGTGGCCCCAGATACTCAGGAGGCTGAGGTGTGAGGATCGCTTGAGCCCAGGAGGCAGAGGTTGCAGTGAGCCAAGATCGCACCACTGCACTCCAGCCTGGGTGACAAAGTGAGCCCCTGTCAAAAAACAAATTTTTTAAAAGCACAATGTCAGAACAGCTATTATTAAAAGGTCAAAAAATAGCAGATGCCAACGAGGTTGCAGGAAAAAGGAATGCTTATACACTGCTAGTGGGAATGTAAATTAGCTCAGCCACTGTGGAAAGCAGTGGAAAGCAGTCAGATTTCTTAAAGAACTTAAAACAGAGCTACCATTCGACCTGGCAATCCCACTGCTGGGCATATATCCAAAGGAATATAAATCATTCTACCAAAAGACACATGCACGTTCACTGCAGCACTATTCACAACAGCAAAGACATAGAATCAACCTAGATGCCCGTCAATGGTGGACTGGATAAACCAAGTATGGTACCTATACCCCATAGAATACCACACAGCTATTAAAAATGAGATCATGGCCTTTGCAGCAGCATGGATGCAGCTGGAGGCCATTATTCTAAGTGAACCAACACAGGAACAGAAAACCAAGTATCTCGTGTTCTCACTTACAAGCGGGAGCTAAACATTAAGTACACATGGACATGAAGAAGGAAATAATATGCACTGGACTGATCTGAGGGTAGAAGGTGGGAGGAGCGTGAGGATTGAAAACTGCCTATGGGATACTATGCTGATTACCTGGATAACACAATTATCTGTACAACACACAGCTTACCCATATAACATATACGCCTTGGACCTAAAATAAAAGTTGGAAAGAGAAGAAGAAAATGGCAGATTTGAGAGATGTTGAGGAGATGGATCTGGAAGGGTGTGAGCGAGGGCGTGGGTGAGGTGTGTGTCCAGGTGTCAGGTTGAGGAGCCGAGGGCACCTGGGAATCTGGGAACCGATTCCAGCAGGCAAAGTATGCCCATAGCTGCAGCTACTCTGTGTAGACATGCCTGGGACACCCAGAGAAGCCATCCAGGAAGCCGACGGTTCACAAGTCACCTACTGCCCATCTTTTGCTTCCTTGGATGCAGTCATACTGACCTCTTTCCAGTTCTCTAAGTAAGAAGAAGACAAAAAAAATGACAAGGATGAAAAACTGGTGCAAAGTGTTCAGTGCTGAGCGTTTGAGAAAGGTAAGCATAGAGAAGGGGTCGCTGGAGTTGTTGGTAAGCAGAAGATTCTTGCTGTCCTGGGTGGATGTCATATTGTTGGAGGAAGAAGCCTGAGTTTAAGGAACGGAGGAGAGGAGGGGAGGTAAGGAAGTTGAGTCTGTGTATGCAGATAAGATTTATGAGGCCAGGCGCAGTGGCTCATGCCTGTAATCCCAGCACTTTGGGAAGCCAAAGAAGGTAAATCGCTTGAGCTCAGGAGTTTGAGATCAGCCTGGGGAACGTAGGGAGATTCCATCTCTACAAAAGAAATAATAATAATAGAAAAATTAGCCAGGCATGGTGACATGTGACTGTAGTCCCAACTACTTGAGGGACTGAGGCAGGAGAATTGCTTGAGCCCTGGAGGTCGAGGCTGCAGTGAGCCATGTTCACGCCACTGCACTCCAGCCTGGGTGACAAAGCAAGACCCTGTCCACCCCCAAAAAGAAGAAGAAAAGAAAAGATTATGAAATACTGGCTGTGAGAAGGAAAAGGAACAGGGCTACCCAGGCTGAAGAACATTAACCCTCAAATAAAAAATACATATGCTCTCATTGTTGAGGCTTTTAGGGACTAGTCCAACCCTTTCATAACACAGATGAGATACTGAGGCCTTGGGGTTGTGTGAATGACTTGCCCAAGGCCACAGGGAGACCAAAGTTCTAATCAAAGACTGGAAACACCCCAGACTTTAGAGAAAACAGTGTCCCTTGCTCTTTGGGAGACCCTGTTGACCTTGTGAGAATGAGCAGATTCAAGCTCATGTTTCTCAAACCTTTCTGATTCTAAGGGTAATAAACCAGGGACCTACCCATTCCCCGACCCCTGCCAAACATCCACCATCAAGTCCAGACCTGCCACTATCTCTACCTACTGTTGCCACCAATCAACACGGCATCATAGAAGGACAGTCCCATAGCTCAGATTTCAAGATTTATTGTGTGACACTATCATGTGTCTTCAGGGAGAATTTAAGAAAGGAAGCAGGGCCCAGCGCAGTGGCCCACGCCTGTAATCCCAGCACTTTGGGAAGCTGAGGCAGGCGGATCACGAGGTCAAGAGATTGAAACCATCCTGACCAACATGGTGAAACCCCATTTCTACTAAAAATACAAAAATTAGCCAGGCATGGTGACGCACGCCTGTAGTCCCAGCTACTTGGGAGGCTGAGGCAGGAGAATCACTTGAACCCGGGAGGCGGAGTTTGCAGTGAGCCAAGTTTGCACCACTGCACTCCAGCCTGGGCAAAAGAGCAAGACTCCATCTCAAAAAAAAAAGAAAAAAGAAAGGAAGCGTATTCCATACCCACAAAAGATCTCTGAGCTCAGATGAGCAATTAAATCCCAGCAAGCAGCTGAATGAGCATTGAGAATGTCCACCGAGGTGCTGAATGCAAGTGCAGGACCTTTTAAATAGGAAGCCAGCAACTGGGGCCTGCTTGTGCTGGAAAGGCTCCAGGAATCAGCTACCTGCGGGTCACCTCTGGGCAGGCACTGGGTCAGCACTGAGAGTCCCCTGTAGCTGAGGCCCCAAGAACGGAGGTGGATGAGCACAGGAACACACACCTAGGACCATCTGCGCTGGGCCTGGTGCCCTCTGGCCGTGGCACTGAACTGTGTTCCCGCCTCACACCCATCCCCTGGCCATCTCTGGACACAATTTTCCCCTGCTCCCCTGGACTTCTTCCTATAGCCCACAGAAGGGTCCTCCCCTACCTGACAAGTTCAATTTCTAACTAGCTAGTCTAGAATTCCCCTGGCTACAAGACACCCTGTCAGGTAGCCAGGCTAGCCAAAACACAGTTATGCCATTTAAAGAATGAAAACACTCACACTTTAAAAACTCTCTGGGGCCAGGCTCCATGGCTCACGCCTGTGGTCCCAGCACTTTGGGAGGCTGAGGCGGGTGGATCACAAGGTTAGGAGATCGAGACCATCCTGGTCAACATGGTGAAACCACGTCTCTACTAAAAATACAAAACTTAGCTGCGTGTGGTTGTGTGCCCCTTTAGTCCCAGCTACTCGGGAGGCTGAGGCAGTAAAATCACTTGGACCTGGGAGGAGGAGGTCACAGTGAGCCAAGGTCGCACCACTGCACTCCAGCCTGGCGACAGAGCGAGACTTCATCTCAAAAAAAAAGCAAAACAAAACAAACAAAAAGAAACCTCTCTGGAATTACGTCAGTGAACGTGGCAAAGAAAATGTCTTTGAAAATTTTTTCCTACATAAAAGCAATGAGAAAACTGACAGAAGTGTTTTTTGGGTTTTTTTGTGTTTTTTTTTTTTTTTTAATAAAGATGGGGTTTCACCATGTTGGTCAGGCTGGTCTTGAACTCCCAACCTCAGGTGATCCACCCACCTTGGCCTCCAAAGTGCTTGGATTGCAAGTGTGAGCCACCACGCCTGGCCCAGAAATGGTTTTAACTAACATTTTCAGAGCTCTGAAAATTAACCAAAGCTTGCAGCAATCTGGGGAGAGTTTATTCAATATAAATTATGGAATATCAGCAAGAGCAGAAAGCTTTGTAGCATTTTAACTTCTCCTAGTCCCATCTCCCCATGCCTCAGCTCCACAGCCAACTTGAAAATGAAAGCCTACAATCTTGGTGAAAACCAACAGCCCAATAGCCACCGGAGAGGTGAGGAGGGAGTTAGAGCACCTCATACGCAGAGAATTGTCATTGTTTGATCTGCTCATTGTTTTCCCAGGAAGACCCACTCTCACAGTTGTCGTTACTTGACCTGACGCAGAGCAGCCTTTTCCCCCAAATACATTTGTCAAAAAACAATTCGAGGCAACTATTTAACATCAGGGCTGCCTGAGTGGGTGTAATATTTGGGGCAAACAAAAGACTAACCCAAAAGCTGACAGGAAAAGCTGGAGAATAATATACCTATGTGAGCTTTGAAAATCTCCAACATACTCCTAGGACTCTAGGAGGCCATGTGCTTACAGGAAGCTGTATTTATGTAAGCAGTAAAGATAAAGGCAGAATTGTGTTAAATAAAAATTAGAAAAGCCCACTGTTTTCAACTGAGCTCCTGCACTAGGCCCAGCAGACCAGACCAAACCAGAATGGAGCCACTCATGCTTGGCATCATGTAATCAAACTAAACTTTAAAAGCAGGCCAGCTTTCCAACCAATCAGAAGGGGCCCAGTCTACCTGAGCCAGCAGGGTAAGGAAGTTCCCTCTTCTTTAATCTTATAAGGAAAGTAACTTTGAGATGATCAATCTACTTTTTTTTATTGTTCCCTGCTTCTGCTTCTTTTATACCTATAAAGCCCATCTCTGCTCAGCTCACAGGAGCCTTTCTAAATCTTTAGATGGGATGCTGCCCGATTTGCTAATCTCTAAGAAAAGCCCATTAGAACATATGCCGATGTTTGAGGTAAGCTTTGTACACAGGGTATTCTGTACCTGTGGATCTGAACCTGCACTGAGGGTGTCACCCTCCAATTGGGACCCCCATCAGATTGGCAACATGTCACAAGTGGACTATTCATGCCTGGGGAGGAAGCTCCAAATACACAGGTGGCAGGTCCGTGATGCTTCAAATCCCCACCTGCTGCTGCAGCTGCAAATCCTCACCAGTTCCTTGTCAATCCAGGCACTACCAGCTACTCTAATGAAACAAAAAAGGAAATGATTTGTTTCCTCACCCTCTGCCCACTTCTCCTACTTTGTGGCTGAAGGGGTTTCTGTTTATTACTTGGGATGCTGGTTGTCCAGGTGTCACAACCCAGGCTGTGTGTCCCCATCCTGATGAAGCAGGAAAGGCCGCAAATCTCTCAAACACTGAACTGGGAGGAAGGGGCGATTTATTTGGCTGGGAGCAGCGGCGGCAGCATAGTTGCCTAAAAGCCAAGCTCCCCAACAAAGAAAATCCTTGCCCTTTTAAAGGCTTACAACTCTAGGAATTACATGTGAAAGGGTTCTGGGCTTACAACTCTAGAAAATACATGTGAAAGAGTCTTTTGATCCATGAAGTAGGCGTGGGGTACGTGACTTAGGTGGGGGTTTGATCATGTTTAAGTAAAAACAATGCTTTCCAGAAAGAGTCCTTCATACCAGATCTGTGATCTATAGATGGGATTGTGATTAGCAATAGGGGTCTTATCCTTTACCTGGCTGGTGGCACCAACCAGTCCCTCCTGGGGCTGCCTTCTAAGTTCTCCTTTTGAGATGCAATGGAGAAGGCTGCAGAGGATTAAAGGTCTCCTTCCTCACTGAGACTGCCTCTGTGGGCACTCATTGCCCTTCCTACTTGACCCAGAACTTTCAGCCTCACTCGTCCAGTCCAGGAAGGCAGATCCTGTCCTGCACAAATGTAACGTGTCTGATAATGTCGCCCATCTGAATGGAAGAATTGGATGTCCCTGAAGCCACTAATGGGGCCCTAACATTCTGGCCCTCCTTGGTTTCACCCACTACCTCTGTGGAGTCCCATAAAAGAGAGGAGCCCAGCGGAAGTATCACCACCAGAGGAGAGTCAGAGGCCCCATCTGGGGCATTATGACAGCCCAAACCACAAACTACCCCAGAGATGTGCACTCCATAGGGAGAAATAAAAAAAGAATGGTTGAGAACACTGAGATTGGAGTTTCACAGGCACAGCCTCATCAAGCATTGCCCGGTCCATGTCCACCCCCAGCCCCACCAAGCTCAGGGTTTCCCAGCACGTGCTACAGCACTATGTCACTGAGTGGACTGCTGTATTTACTGTGAGTGCGGCCATAGTCAGGCAGGGGCACCTGCCCATTAGCAGACCACCTGAATGTCCTTTCCCCAGTTGCTACTTCAGTCAGCCACTCCATCTCCCAGTGGCTCTATTGGCCTGCAGGTGATAGGGTGTGTGTAAAGTTCATCATATTCTGTCAGTTTGAGCCCACTGTTTTGTTGCTTGGGCAGTAAAATATATTTTTTTCTCACAGTGAAGTCCCATAGGGTATCCAAAAACATGGCATAGTTCTTTGGGAGAGCAGCTACGGTAGTTTCAGACTTCACATGTTGGACTAGAATGGTAATACCACAGCCTGAGTAGGTGTCAATGGCAATGAGGACGTTAATGCCCATGGCAGGAGGCCAGAGGCCTGTTGTGGTCAATCAACCAGACCAGGGCCATTTCTAGCCCTCAGTTAATGTGTCCCAATTCTCCCCTTTGAACAATTTGTGCCCCTTGGCAAGAATCACAAGGTTGTCCTGTGTCCCTAGTCTCAACTTCTTCCAGGATGCTCATTTTCACGTCTGAGGCGGATGTCTTAGTCCGTTTTGTGTTGCTATAAAGAAAAACCTGAGGCTGGGTAGTTTCTAAAGAAAATGGGTTTATCGGGCTCACAGTTCTGCAGACAGCACTGTTGGAATTCACTTGGGGTGGCTGGCAAAATATTACAGAAAGTATTAGGGAAAGTTATAGATTATAATCTCAAACCTGTTGGAAGGCCAAAAGGTTTTATTGGAACAGGCTGAAGACAGCCACCTCATTTACATCAGTATAGAAAAGAGAGACGATAAAAGGCTTTTCCAGTTTAAGTCTGTTTACCCCACATCCCTTTGTCTCTACTCTGTTTACTCATGTAAATTTTGTCCTGGAGGACCCTCTCAGGGGGAGATCACAGGGGAATTACCTGTTGATAGTGTTTACTCTGGGCCCAGAACCTAAAGCTTTTATCAGTTGTAAAACCATTCTCTTAACCATGTTGATTATCCACAAGTGGGTTGACTTAGAACCTCTGCTGTAAAACCTGTCTGAATAAATGGAGAGGGAACCTTGGAGGATTGGTTGCATTTTGCCCTCTGAAAGCAGCCAACGACCATCCCGAGCCCACTTGAATCACTATAATGGTGTGAGTACATTTACTCATCCATCGTTGAGTCAGGGTCTGCAGGCCAGACCTCCACAGGTAGTGCTCAACATCTTACTGTACACTGTACGTGGTGCCAGCATCTGCTCAGCTTCTGGAGAGGTCTTTTGTGTGGCGCCACAACTTGGCAGAGAAGGCCAAAGGGGAAGCAGGCACATGCATGGAGGGTCCAAACCCAAGGGGCATCCTGACCTTATACCAACCCTTTCCTGTGGGTGCTAATACATCCCCCCAGAACCAATCCAGTCTTGTGAGAGCAAGAACTCCAGCACTACCAGGAGGATGACACTAAGTCATTAGTGAGGGATCCATCCCCATGACCCAGACACCTCCCACTGGGCCCCACCTCCCAACACCATCACACTGCAGATTAAACAAACGATATCCAGATCATAGCAGTGGACTTTAAGTGGTGGACTGTTGCTGCCTGTTGGGCACAAGCTTAATTGGCACAAGACTTCCACCCTTATTCCATTTTAAAAGGTCCTTTGCTATGAGCATCCACAGGAGTGACAAACATTTGTCCCTTCCAGGCAGCAAGCTGCTGTCATAGTTTGTGTTCGCACACAGGGGATCCTGTGATGGTTCAGGCAGTCAGTTACCATCCTCCTGACCAGATGGTTAGGCCGTTGGCAATGGCCCTTGAGTCAGTGAAAATGTAACAATACATGGTGGTAGAAATGGCCTGCACAGCTGTCATCACCACACATAATTCAGCCCATTAGGCAAGATGTCCAATTCCAATCCCAGCCAAAAGATGGCCGTCTGCTGGCTGGGGGGCAGCTGCAGCCAATGGCCCCCATTTGCTTTTAGTTTCGTAGAGCTGTCAGTAAACCAGGTCACACACAAATTTGAGTCTTGGATCCCAGCTAGTGACAGGAGGGTTCAGAGCATACCCCTGCAGGTTGGTTGGTGCTTCTGGGAAGCTGGCTGTTTGTTCATGGAGTCTACTGGTCCTGGTTGACTTGGATGTACCATTTCCATTTAATGATTGAGCTCTGTTGAGCTTGCCTGGATTTATTGGTGGAATTTATGAGCACCCAAGTACAGGTCAAAGCATCACGGTTGCACTTCTGCCATAAGATAGACGGTCAGTCTCCTCTAGTGTCCAATATCAAGCAAGGAGTTATCCTTCAAAAGGGGCATGTCTGGTGGCCACCACAGGCAAGTCATGTGTCCAACAGCCAGCAGGCTGGTACACCCCAGTGGCAGTTTCCTGTTGCCACAGACTCCAATCAGCATGCTTGAGGGTCATGGACACGTGCAGTCTCATTGTGCTCGCAGGCTCCAAAGGTCCCAAAGGCAGTGCCTGGGCCATGGCTTGTCAAAGAGCTTTCAAGTCCTGCTGCTGCAAGGGTCCCTATTCAAAACTGGTGGTTTTGTGGGTCACCTTGACTAAGAAGGCCAAAAGAACACCCAGGTAGGGCATATGCTGTCTCCTCTACACAAATAGGCCTTTCAGCTGTTGGGCCTCCCATTTATCACAGGGTGTCACCAGGGCCAACAATTGTATTGGGGATACTTTTTTGGCTTCCTATACAAGTGACCCCTAGGAAATGCCCCTATTGTGCTGAGTCCTGGACTTTATCTGGATTTATAGTCCAGCCAACACCAGTTATTGTATCAATGGCCTGTTTTTCAGTAGGCCCTACTATCAAGATGTCATTTACGCAATGGATGACTAAATCTTCTATGGTGGCTTGGGCTTATGGAATGTCAAGCCCCACCCACTGGTGGCATATCGCAGGGGCATTGAGGTATCCCTGCGGAAGAACAGTGAAAGTACTATGCAGGCAGCTCCTTGTGAATGCAAATTGGTCACAAGGGGATCAAGTAAAAGCACTAACCTAGTTAATAACAGCAGGCCAATCTCCAGTAAGGGTTCCCACTGCCTCAGTGACAATGACGACATCTGACGCCTCAGAGGTGTGGGGCAAACCCCAACATTCAGCCTACATTCCATCTACATCAGCCACTATGCCCTGGAGACTTTTTGATCAGCCAGACTGAGCTGTTACATTGGTAACATTCCTACAGGAGCTTGTCCCGAATTCACAGAGTAATATCCTGTTCTCTGCTTGGTAAGCAGTAGTGTATTTGTGGAATAACCTATGAGGCTTGGGTAATTTAGGTGGCAGGTAGAAGTGGACATCTCACTGTGATGGCTCAAATTCTCAGCTGTGAGGGGGATACCCCCTCAGGCAGCGGGGATGTTCTGTGCCACAGCAGCCAAAATATCAATGCCTGTCATGCACTCAGCACAAGGGACTGTGGTCGCCAGCACTCAGAATGGCTCAGAGAGCCCCACTCGCAAGTACATAACTATCACAAGCAGATAAGCACCATGGGTCACTGTGTTTGCCCCCAAAACGCCCAATGACATCAGTTCAATTCTTCCCCTAAGGAAATCCAGGAATGTTGCCATATGGGCACCAGTATCCCGGAGCCCCAGAAAAGTCTCAATCTTTCTTTTCCCACTTATCTTGACGGGGGCATAAGAACACTGGTCTCCAGTGGGAAGCGGGGGGTCTTTGCCCAGCTCCTAACTGTGCTGTTCAGCCTGAGACACTGGAGTCTGCAATGTCCCTTTATGAAACAAACACACCACCCAGGCTGTAGGAGACTTCCCGGCTTTTGTCCATATCTGCCTTTTTATTGTTTGATGTCCCCTTCAGAGAATGACCTCATTTCAATCATCTAGTTTTCAGCAATGCCTTCTGTTATTCAGCACTTTTTGGAAACAGGCCTTACTTGAGGCCTGCAAGCAACCTGGACCAGGCAGGATTCCCTGCCCAGGGCCTCCCATTGCCCCCAGACATCATCTGTGGCTGCTGGGACACCATGGGTGTTGGCATTATGTCCTCAGTCAGTCTACAGCCCTTCAGAGGAGCTGGTACCACCCTTGGGCAATGGGGCTGACAACCCCTTTCCTTTCCACCTTGGCAACCCTGCACACTATGTCAAACTGTTAAGCTGAACATCCTGCACCAGTGACCAGTGCCAGAGGACAGTGACGCCATGCACAGGTTACCAACCCCAGAATAGGGCTCCAAACACTTCTGCCCATTTCAGCCATCCATTTTTAAAAAGCAAGCAACCCGGAAATGAGCCTAACAACGTGTGATAGGAAGAGACACAAAATAAAAATGACCAGTGATGGTTTCGGGAGCCAGTTAAAAACTAAAATATTTTAAAACTCCCTAAATTTGGGATGCTACTACATGCCTATTAGGATGACAAAAAAAAAAAAAAGAAGAAGAAGAAAGAAAGAAAAAGAAACGTGACAATACCGAGTGATGGTGAAAATACAGAACAAATGAAACTCTCACACTTTGCCCGTGGGAATGAAACACAGAAAGCCCCTCTGGAAGACAATATGGTAGTTTGTTAAAATGTTAAGCCGATGAGAGGAGGACACGCCAGTCTCTCCCCTTGGAGGCTGTGGAAAGTGAGTCATGGACTGAGGTCATGTGGCCGCAGCTCCACTGTCACCGATTCCAGCTTCCCACGGGTCAGGCCAGCGCCCAGCTCCACAGAAGATCACAGCCCCTGCACTGCACTGCAGCCACCACAGGCCTCTGCCCAGTAACTATGGATCCCACGGCCACAGCAAAAACCAAAGAACACCCCAACATTCCACCCAGAACCCAGCTATCAACTGGAAGCCTGGATTGGTCTGTTTTATGGTCAGTTAGAAAAGAAAATTTGGGCCAGGTGCAGTGGCTCATGCCTGTAATCCCAGCACTTTCACAGGCTGAGGCGGGCAGATCACCTGAGGTCAGGCATTCAAGACCAGCCTGGCCAACATGGTTAAGCCTTGTCTCTACTAAAAATACAAAAATTAGCTGGGCATGGTGGCAGGCACCTGTAATCCCAGCTACTCGGGAGGCTGAGGCAGGAGAATCACTTGAACCTGGGAGGCGAAGGTTGCAGTGAGCTGAGATTGCGCCATTGCACTCCAGTCTGGGCAACAAGAGCGAAACTCTGTAAAGAGAAGAGGAGAAAGGGGAAGAGAGGGAAGGGGAGGGAAGGGAAGGGGAGGGAAGGGGAGGGGAGGGGAGAGGAGGGGAGGGGAAGAAATTTATTCAGTAAAATATGTTTTGTCCATTCCTGCTAATAATCATTCTTCTTTTCTTGTTGTTTTTGTAACTATATAAAATCAAACTATAGTAAAATGTGCACATGTTAAATGCATGCCTTTATAGAGTTTTAAACTTTATATTCCTTATAATATATCATAGCCTTACAATATATAGATCATGTCTATTAACACATAAAATATTTCCTTATGGCCAGGTATGGTGGCTCATTCTTGTAATCCCAGCACTTTGGGAAGCTGAGGTGGGCAGATCACATGAGGTCAGGAGTTCAAGATCAGCCTGGCCAACATGGCAAAACCCTGTCTCTACAATACAAAAATTAGCCAAGCATGGTGGCAAACACCTGTAGTCCCAGCTACTCAGGAAGCTGAGGCACAAGAATCACTTGAACCTGGGAGGAGGACGTTGCAGTGAGCTGAGATTGCATCACTGCACTCCAGTCTGGGCAACACAGTGAGACTCTGTCTCCAAAAAAAAAAAAAAACTCCTTGTAACTTTTTAACCAATATCCACTCACTCCACCATTTGCAGCCGCTGTTTTGATTTCTATTAACATTATTTTAGCCATTTCTTCAATTTCATAAAAATTAATCAGTGTATACTTTGAAAAAAAATGTTAAATATACTGCACTTAACAACCTAGCAACCCTACTTCTAGATATTTAGCCTGGAGGAGTGAAACATACTCACACCAAAACCTGTTCCTTAATGTTTTTTTAGGGGGGTGGTGTGTGCATGTGTGTGTCAGAACCTCACTCTGTTGCCAAGGCTGGAGTGCAGTGGAGTGATCATGGCTCGCTGCAACCTCTCACTCCCAGGTTCAAGTGATTCTCATGTCTCAGCCTCCTGAGTAGCTGGGATTACAGACATACCTGATCACAGCGGCTAATATTTTTTATGTTTTTAGTAGAGAGGAAGTTTCACTATGTTGCCAAGGCTGGTCTTGAACTCCTGACCTCAAGTGATCCATCCGCCTCAGCCCACTAAAGTGGTGGGATTGCAAGCATGAGCCACCATGCCTAGTCTTGTTCCTTAATGTTTATAGCAGCTTTGTTTATAATATCCCAAAACTGGAAACAACCCAAGTGCCTTTCATCAGGTAAGTAAACACACTTCAGTACATCTATACACCACAGAGTACTACTTGGCAATGAAGAGGAATAGATGCTGGTTTGCACAACTTGAATGAAGTTAGATCCGAATTCTAATTGCCTGCCTGAGGGATCATTTGATAGGTATCAAAGGTCAAGACACACCATTATAAAGCAGGAAAAAGACATGAACTTTTACTTGTTTAAAGCTCAAGCTTGTGATGCAGATAAATTCTGAAAAAATATAAGAGGAGTAAAAGCCCAGGAAACTCACAGATCATTCATACTTTAAATTATTACTTTCTTCCCAACTTCCCTGCCACTGTTATTTTCAGAACCCTCAGAGAGTTCCTCATTCACTGTGTCCAGGGTTTTCATTTTATTCAGTGGGAAATACAGGGTGAAGCGGCTTGCCCCATCCATTTCCACTCTCCTGTTTATAAGATCTGCTGGATTTTGGCAGATGAGGGTGGAGCTCCAGAAATTTAACACAGTGCCCTGACCACTGTCATATCTTTGCTGGAACAGTCGAATGCAGCCTTAGGTACTTAGTATGAGCTATTAAACTGGAAAATGTGTTCTTTTCAATACTTAAGGTAACAAGTTCAGAAGCAAATTGCACTCACTTGGGATAAATAACGGTACACACTCGGTCTTGTCCCTTCTCTCTCTTGTTCTTAAGACAAGTTCCCCATGGCTGAGCATGGTGGCTCACACCTGTAATCCCAGCACTTTGGGAGGCTGAAGTGGGTTGATCGCTTTGAGCTCAGGAGTTTGAGACCAGTCTGGGCAACATGAGGAATCTTTGTCTCTAATAAAAACATAAAAATTAGCTGGGCTTGGTCCCAGCTACTCAGGAAGCTGAGCCGCAAGAATTGCTTGAACCCAGGAGGCAGAGTTTGCAGTGAGCCGAGATCACTGCACTCCAGCCTGGGTGACAGACTGAAACCCTGTCTCAAAAATAAACAAATAAAATAAAATAATAAACAAGCTACCCATTTGTAAATTGCTGATTTCTTTAGGGCTCTGTAAACATAGCCTCTATAAGCTTTCCATAAAGCATCAATGATTTCACGGTTCATCCATCCAAGTTTCACCATAAATTTGATATGTGCTCTTGCTTCAATTTTAGCAGGGTTCACGTTGCTTTGATAGTGTTTTCTTTTCAAAGCGATGTCTTATCTTCTTAGTGTCTCAAACTTGTTCAACAGGTTATAACAAATTAGTTCGAGTTTATTTTGGGGCAAAAAAATTGAAAATGCAGGCATAGTTTCTTCATAACATTCATTTTCCATAAACTTTTTTCAGACCTTCATGAAATAAGAGATTGATCATAGAGATTTGACCTTACAGAACTGTGGGAGTAGGTTAAATGGGCCATGTTGGGCTGCTGATTTTGTCTCTGGTGCTGGAGTCTGAAGCCAGCAGGGCAGGTAGACAGGAAGGGGAGATGGATGTGAAGTCAGGAAGAAGAAAGAAAAACTGAAACCTGCTTTGGGGTCTCTGCACCTCCAAGTCCACAGATGCAGGGGCACAAGGAAGGTTTCCTGCTCCTTCAGGGAATGCATTTGAGAGCCTGGGCGTTTGGTAAGGCCGTGGAATAGGAGCCAGAGACGCGGCGCTAGTCCAGATACTGACCCCACTGTGTGTGACCCCAAATACACAGTAGCCAAGACCAGTCACAGTCCCACAGCCCTCTTGAGCATGAACAGCAGCGCAACAGCAGAACTCACTGCACGACACCCTCTTCTTTGGGACTCAGTCTTCCCAGGTGAGAAATGGGAAGCTTTTAGCTGTTGAGTCTTTGCTTCAGATGAAGCTCTCTCCCCAGGAAGATCACCACTTGATGTATGCTAAAGCTACACTTAGCTCCCCTAGTTTCTCCCTTGTATTAGTTATCTGTCACTAATACATAGCAAAGTATCCCAAAACTTCATGGCTTAAAATAATATGTATTATCTCACAGTTTCTGTGTGTCAGGAATATAGAAACTGCTTAGCTGGGTGGCTCTGGCTCCTGCAAGGCTGAAGCCAAGATGTTTGCCACAGTCATCCAAAGGCTTGAGTAGAGCCAGAGAATCCAAGAGAGCTCATATGCGTGGCTGTTGGCTGGAGACTTCTCAGTTCCTGGCCACTGGAATCTCTGCACTGGGCTGCTTGAGGGTCCTCACAGCATGGCTCTGGCTTCCTCAAACCACGTGATCTGAGAGAGTGAAGGAGGGAAGCTGCAGTACCTCTTTTTGACCTTGTCTCAGAAGTCACACACCATCACTTTGTACCATAATCTATTTATTAGAAGTGAGTAAATCCGATATCTTCAGCTTGAGAGTCGCCAAGATGGCCGTTTAGGAACAGCCCAGGATTGCAGCTCCCAGTGAAAGCGCAGAGGGTGAGTGGACACCGCGTTTTTATTGCCCACAGACTAGGAAATTCCCAGGCGGAGGAGCTCCACGGTCGCCAGCGCGGCTGTTTCGGCCAGCGCCGCTGTGCCGGCCGGCGCCGCTGCTTTGCCCTGCGCGGCTGCTTTGCCCAGCGCGGCTGCTTTGTCGGCGCCCCCGAGCCGCGGTTCTCCGTACAAAATACACTGGTCCGGGGGCCCTTTAGGCTGGCAATTGGAGCCATGGGAAGTCGCCCATTCGCCGGTCCAAGAAGGGGACTGAGCAGAGAACCAGGACAGTAGATTCCAGGGCAAAAAAAAAAAA
>NW_016107333.1:8545209-8559823 GCF_001604975.1 Cebus imitator | reverse complement strand
GGGGGGAAATAGGGGAGGGACAGTGGGGGGTGGGAAGCTGGGGAGAGATAGCAAGGGGAGAAATGCCAGATGTAGGTGATGGGGAGGAAGGCAGCAAATCACACTGCCATGTGTGTTCCTATGCAACAATTTTGCATGTTCTTCACATGTACCCCAAAACCTAAAATGCAATAAAATAAATAAATGGGGAAAAAAAAAAGAGAAGTGAGTAAATCCACCCCACAGGCAAGGAGAGGAGAATGAGGCTCTCTGTCTTAAGGGGGAGTATCAAAGAATTGTGGATATATTATAAGCAACTACACTCCTCTCCATTCCAGACGTTACCCTGGGCATTGCCTTCAATGGCCAAAGGCCCGGGAGCAGGCCTTCCTGAGTAAATGAGTCTTTCCTCCTTAGGTAAATTCTTCAACCCCCCTTGAAAGTACAAATTGCTCTAGTCCAGCGTTTTCGTTTTATATTCTTGTTTTGATTATTCATTTAATGGTAATTTCTCCTTCCCGCTTCGTTCATACCAGATAAAAGCAGAAAGACTCTCGTGGAAGTGGGAGTGAGGGGCACAATTTCAACATCTCTGCCATCTGTCGTGTCTCCTCCAGTGTTGACAGGCATGAGATGGCTTTAGATGGTGCCCAGATTGAGCATAAAACAACCTTGAGTCACTAAGGAGAAACGTTTCTGTTCCCTTTATAATTCTTCTTTTCTTATTCTGATTGCAACAAGATAAGAGCGTCAGTGGGAGCTAGCCTGTCTTAAATGCTTTGGGTGATGCTGCTGCAATCTCTTTTTATGAGACAGAGAGAGAGAGAAAGAGAGAGGGAGAGAGAGAGGGAGAGGGAGAGAGAGAGAGAGACAGAGAGAGAGAGAGAGAGCAAGCTGGACTCCAGTTCTTCTTCTTACCACATTATCCAGGAAAACTTAATAATGTTTTTCTCTTCCATTTGCATCACTTAGCAGTTACGCTGTATTTCAGGAAGTTGATGTTGAAACTTAAAATATGTAAGGTTTCCTGTTATAATAGATTTCTTTAAAAATAGGAAGACACCCAAAGGGAAAATATTAAGTAAATAAAGGTAATGGTGGCCTGTATATGGCACAAGTCATGGAGGTGATATGTGAATGACTGGAATTTGGGGAGCTTAGGGACCATCCCCGCAATGCCTGACCAGGCTGACTACTGGATCTTCTGAAGCCAAGCTCTCCAGGCCCCTAACCTTGCACCAGTGCTCCCACCGTATGTCCTGTGACCACTAGAGGAAGCTGTTGCACATCTATGTACTTCCCAGCTGCCACCCTGGGCATGAACACTAACATCTGTCTTGCAGTAACTCCTTTAAGGATCACATCTGCTCTTCCCAGAGATGGGATCTCTAAGGCCCAAACTCCCAGAGCTTGTGAGCAGCAGATCCAGAATCCAAATCTCAGCAGTCAGACTCTGGAGCTCAGGCTATCTGTCATAGGTTGAAAACCCATGAGCTCCAGCCAAGTCCAATGCAGTGTGATTTTTTTAGATTTTACTTAGAATGCTCGATTGTTTTCTAGTTGGATGCTAAATACAAATGCACTCATCACATCCCCTACCTAGCACACCAAGTTGTCTTACATTATTAACCATTTGGCTCCCAAAATAGGTTTTCAGATTCACCAATAAAAATACAGAACACCCAGTTAAATTTACACTTCAAATCAATGACAAATAAATTCTACTGTTAGTATGTCCCAAATATTTAATCATTTATCTTAAGAGAGTTGTCTGGCTAAAGATTGGTGCCGCCTATGTCAGCAGTGTTGACAATCTCATCAACAGTTACATGCCCCCGGTGCTGAATGTGTTTCTGCTTTTTTCTGTGCCTGAGTGGTCCTCTGATGGCTTTGATGATCAAGGCAGAGGCAGAAGGTACTGCTTCCATCTGGGCTTGTCTGTCCCAAATGATCAGTTTCGCTGCAATCTTTAAACCCTTCCTGACACCTTAGTGATATCATCGCCAACCATTTTTGAGAAACAGACCCAGGATGTCCATCTTGGTGGCCAGGGCAGATACGGCACAACTTCCCCACCAGTGCACATCAGGTACAAGACTTTGATTTCCTTGGGGTTGAACTTCGGCCGTGTGAAGGAGGTGGCTGCAGCCGGTTGAACCCGGATGCTGAGTGATCAAAGCAAGTTGCACCTTGGACTCCTCTGAGCAGAAAACCCAAATGTAAACAAATATTGAACTTAAGTCTGAAGTACTTAGGAGGGAGGGAACGGACATCCTTACTTTGAAACTCATCAAACAAATAAGATGGACAAATGGCTAGATATTGAATGAAGTAAGTGCAGTACAATGTTAATGGTAGAACTTAGGTGTTGAATATAGTGTTCTCTATACAACTAACTTTTCTCTATGTTTGAAGATTTTCATCGTAAACTGTTGGAGGGAGGAAAGATGGTACTAGCTACAGTGATGGAAAATGAATTTGAGGGGCCCAGATGAGATTCAGGGAAGCCGTTGGGGAGACTGCGGCAATTTTCCCAAGTAAAAAATGAGAAGGCCTTGGGGGAGGCCAGGGCGGTGGGGTAGACAGGAGGGAGGGCCAGAGACATGGTTTGTTGGAAGACTCAGGAGACCAGGGATTCGGTGAGGAGTGAGTGGGAACAAATCAGAAGTCAGGCCCAGCCTGCAAGGAAACCCAGGAGTGGCCTCTCTTGGAAGCAGCAGATGCTGAAAGTGCTGAATGATGAGGCGGGCTGGGGTGGGCAGCGGTCCCGAATGTCCCTTTCCAACACTAAGGAAAACAGCAGAAGAGCATCCGTGATGCCCCCACCTTTCAGAGGGCATCCTTACTCACCTACTCCAGGGGGCTGGGCTCCTAATTGCCTCTTTCTCCCCTCCTGGACGACCTGCTGATTAAGAGAGTAAATGTTAGCACAGGAGCCCAACCCCCGTGCGTGACTTTAAGGGAGGTGCCCTGTGGTTGCCCCACACTTCCCTCCTGGCCCCCAGGAATCAGGACAAGCCAAGAACATGACATTCATAGTCCAGGGAGGTCACAGAATCCGGAAAAGGCACGAAGAGTTTGGAGAACTTGCTTCATTTGGTTTGGGAGTCTCCGCTGGTGGACACAGTAAGAGATCGTAATCTGACTCATACACCCTCAAAAAGAGCGCAAAGACATTTCTTGACGCATCCTAGAGAGCTTGGTTGAGGGCTGCCTAGGAGCATGGATTGCCTACCGCACCACCGGTGGTGGTGAGAAAGTGATTCACCTTCCTACCTTCTCTCAATTCTTCTGAAGATATCACAGAGAAAGGCTCGGCACGGTGCTGACATGTCTTCAACACCTCTCCAGACCCTTTAAAAAGAAAGCAGGCAACATTTGCTAGCCAGCGTTCAACAACATGTTTCTGCTTGTTTTCTTTTTCGTTGTTGTTGTTTGTTTTGAAAACAGAATCTCACTCTGTTGCCAGGCTGGAGTGCAGTGGTGCAACCTTGGCTCACTGCAACCTCTGCCTCCCGGGTTTAAGCAATTCTCTGCCTCAGCCTCCCGAGTAGCTGGGATTCCAGTCGCCCAACACCAAGCCCAACTAATTTTTTTGTATTTTTAGTAGAGACGGGGTTTCACCACATCGGCCAGGCTGGTCTTGATCTCCTGACCTTGTGATCCGCCCACCTCAGCCTCCCAAAGTGCTGGGATTACAGGCGTCAGCCACCGAGCCTGGCCTGCTTGTTTTCTTTTTGACTTTGGAAAGGGTGCTTCACCTCTGTGAACATCACTTGCCATAGACAGTCAATGATGACAGGACTACAGTGATGACAGTAAGGGTGACAGGTTTAATGAGTACTTACCACGTGCCAGTGCTCTCGGGAGTAGGAGAACCTGGCATGTGGTGATTACTCGTTAGGCTTAATTGCCGCCCTTGCTACGGTCACTATAGTCCCGTCATCACTGACTATTTGTGGCAAGTGATTTTGTTTTTTCACTTTGGATACTGATACTCAGTTTTCTGTTAGAAATAGATCAAATTTATTTGAGTTTTCAAAAGGGTTTTCATTTATCAGGATGCATGCTGAGTGCGTAACAACCCAGGCATTGGCAGATATGGAGAAGCTAAGGCGATTGTTGAAGGTGGGTGAGGACAGTATATAAATGACAGGTGCGGCTGGGCGCGGTGGCTCAAGCCTGTAATCCCAGCACTTTGGGAGGCCGAGGTGGGTGGATCACGAGGTCAAGAGATCGAGACCATCCTGGTCAACATGGTGAAACCCCGTCTCTACTAAAAATACAAAAAATTTGCCGGGCGCGGTGGCTCAAGCCTGTAATCCCAGCACTTTGGGAGGCCGAGGCGGGTGGATCACGAGGTCAAGAGATCGAGACCATCCTGGTCAACATGGTGAAACCCCGTCTCTACTAAAAATACAAAAAATTAGCTGGGCATGGTGGCACGTGCCTGTAATCCCAGCTACTCAGGAGGCTGAGGCAGGAGAATTGCCTGAACCCGGGAGGCGGAGGTTGCGGTGAGCCGAGATCGTGCCATTGCACTCCAGCCTGGGTAACATGAGTGAAACTCCGTCTCAAAAAAAAATAAAAATAATAAAAAAATAAAAAAAATAAATGACAGGTGCTTGGGAGATGCTGGCCAACAGTGAAGAGCATGAGCTTTGGGGTTAGATAGTCCTGAGTTCACATCGTGGCTTTTCCACGGTAGCTGTGTGACCTCAAGCAAGTTACCGGGCCTTTCTGCACCTCAATTTCCTTCTCTGTCCCATAGGGGATAACAGTGAACCTGCAGGCCTGAGGTTCAGCTGGACAGGTAGTGAGCACTCAGAAGTGGGAGGGCCACTGGCCAGGCAAGGTGGCTCACGCCTGTAATTCCAGCACTTTGGGAGGCAGAGGCAGGTGAATCACTTGAGACCAGGAGTTCGAGACCAGCCTCCCCAACATGGTGAAACCCCGTCCCTACTAAAAATACAAAAATTAGCTGGGTGTCTTGGCACACGCCTGTAATCTCAGCTACTTGAGAGGCTGAAGCAGGAGAATCACTTGAACTTGGGAGGCGGAGGTTGCAGTGAGCTGAGATCCTGCCACTGCACTGCAGCCTGGGTGACAGAGCGAGACTGTCTCAAAAAAAAAAAAAAAGGAAAAATAGTACGGCCATTGATTTTCTATAATTCATAAAGCTCCCTTCCTTTCATACACTGTTAGCCCCGAAAACTATGTTCCAAAGTCAAATGTATGGAAGATGAACAGAGGGAGAGTCACCTGGTGTGGTGTGTGTGTCTGTGTGTGTGTGTGTGTGTGTGTGTGTGTGTGTGTGTGGTGGGGGTGTTGGGTGTTGGTTAAGGGAGGGCATCCAGGATGTTCCCAGGAGGCTAAAACCCCTCTTGAGGCTCTGATGGCATCATTTCAGGATCCTACACGTGTTCTTGTTTTTGTTCAGCGTTCTCATGACTGAGATAATCGCACACTGTGACTGTATATTTCTTTGTCTGTTTCTTGCTCTCCCTCTGTCTCCCAAGGGGACCGTGAGCCCCATAAGGGCAGGGGCTGGGCTGTGTGCTCCCTGCTGCTTCGAAGGCACCCAGCTCTGTGACCACCCAGAGGGCATGTAATATGCGTTTGTTGACTGAAGAACTGACCTGCTGGCTGACTGCATCTGTCTGTGCCACCAGTCTTGAATTACTAAAGAAAATGAGAGGGTCAGGGGAGAAATACTGGGGGATCCACCCCTTAAACCATACAAGCTCTGCAGCATAGCAAAGTCTCAGGCTCCAGCCTGAGCTCCAGCCTCTCTGGCCTTGCCTTGGTTGCTGGTGGAACCTCTCCCACCTCCTGACGTGGAGAGACTGGAGGTAGGGGTGGGGGTGAGGGCTGCCCCAAGAGCATGTCTCCAAGGATGGGCATTTGAGGGGAGATAAGGCTAAACCTCTGAGCACCCCAAACTGAGGGACTCAGCTGCCCCTAGAGGCCTGGTCCAGTGATTCCCCCATCTCCCAGGGACCACTATATCCCAGGGACCTGCGCGTTTCCCAAGCCCCCCACTCACATAGCCACACCCTGTTTTCGAGGACAGGTAGCCACTGCTATGGGAGAGCTCTCACAACCGCTGAACTTCTAAAGCCACACCTTCCTGTCTTCCTTTTTCTAGTTACAGCCAGGCAATATGATATGATATCAACCACTCAGAGCAACTACAATACCAGTCATAGAAACCCCAATGTCAAGAGCTCCTTCTGGGGTTCCCAGCTCTGCTTTAAGCGAGCAAGCTGTGAGTATTCCCGCCTCCTGCTCCCTGCAGCATCACTGTTATGAGGGCGAAGTCAGTTAACACCACGCTCAGAGCAGAGGACCTGCTCATCTGATTAGGTGGTTTCCATGTCAAGGCCAGGCACTGCACGGGCCAACAGCTGGGGCCCAGAGCCCCTTTTGCTAGGCTCAGACTGCAGGCACAGAGAGGTGAGGACATTTGCCTGGGGCCACACAGTAGGGGTAGGTCACCTCCTAGTGTGTCCAGAAGCGCTCTCCACAGACCCCACAGCTCCCTCCTAAACTTCTGAAAGCATCCAAGAGATGGGCAGAAAGAGCGCGGACAGAGGGGGTAAGAGAGACAGGGCAGGGACAGGCCGAGGACAAGGGAAAGAGACAGAGAGAGTGGGTCTGCAAGAGTGAGACGGAGGCCTCTGGGAAAGTCAGGCAGTGAAGACAAGCCAGCTCCCCAAGGCCTGGTTTTGGGGATCTAGCACACTGTCCCCTGCCTGGGGGCAGGCTTCATGCAGCTCACGGTGTTCTGGGAGGTACTGAGGGCCTTAGGACCCCAGCCCTGCTTGTGCTCCATTCCCATCCCCCACCCCATCTCACCTCCAGCCCCCGGTTCGGGTTCCTGATAAGAACATCCCCAGCCCACCTTCCCTGCCACCCACCCCACTCCCTTCCCCTTCGCTCAACGCAGGCAAGCTCCCAGACTCACTCTTTCCAAAACCCGCCCTCCTTCCTTTGCCTTGCAAGGCTCCCGCTCTGGAATGCCCTCCCCTCCTAACACATCCCCATCCCTTTAGCCCAGATCAAATGTCACCTCTTCCAGGAAGACTTCTCTGAATTATTCCCAGGGAAGCATTGTGATGCCATTGCTGATAGCAGCAACAAACGCGCAGTCATGCCAGTCCCAGAACAGCAGGAAAGAAATAAAGAAATTATTATTCCCCTCCCCAGTCAGGTAGGGTATCCCCTTCTGGGCCTCACCGAGCTGTCAGCGACTGTCACACACAAAGCAGGTGCCAGCCTCGCTCTCTCTCAGTGCTGACCCCGCCACCTGTGTTTGCCACTGTTCTCCTGTTTGACATACTTGACCTGTGCTTACCTTACCAAGCCCAGCCTGCCTGCACACTGGCATTTGTATCCCCGGTCTGGCCCTAATAACAATTCCCGTGTCACCTCTATCCTGGTACTTTGCACCCTTGGCCTAGGCTCAGGGTAGTGAAAGCACACATCGCCCTGCCCGGGTTCTCGTTCCTAGAGCACTGAGCCTACGTGCGTGTTGCCCACGTGGATGGAAATCCCGGCACTCAGCTGCTGCCTGCGTCCACCTCTGTGGGGCACTCGGCACACCTCCATCAACTGGACTGTGAGCCCCACAGGGGCAGAGATCGGGTCTTTGCCTCACCCCCCCAGAGCTAGGACAGCTTCCGACTTAGCCAGGGTTCGCTTGCACTGAATTTAATCTATTCCTGTCCCACAAAAGAGGGATTAAGTTGTGAGGTTCCAGTAACGATTTCTTGATTTCTTTCCTGGTGGTTCCGGCACCGGCCTGACTGGCCTTTTGTCATTGCTATCAGCCATGGCATGGCAGTAACTCCTTAGAATCCCGGGTTGGTGGGGGCTGTGGCTCAGGCACTGGGAGAGGAATGAGGTTTCCTCCACTCCCTTGTCCTCCGCCCAACCTTTATTGACTCATTTTCAAGCCATTTAGTGGGGTTGTTTACATATCCAATACATGTATTTAGTGTAAACTTGTTTTTTAACTCTGAAAAACACCAAGAAGGTGGCGAAAGTCACCTGCGATCACACCGCCAGGACACTTGCATTGTTGATGCATTTCCTTCCAGTATTTTTTTCTAGATTAAAAAAAAAAAAACAATTTTTGTTAAAAAGAAATAGAAGAAACAGTTTCCCTTTTCACTGGCTTCCGTTGGTTTGCCTACCTTGTTTTGTGATGCTGCCTGGTGGCCCACAGTTTATTGAATAAATCCCATTTGCTGGACATTATAGCAGGTCCCACTTAGGGCTATTCCAGGTAATGCTGCAGTTCTCTGTATGCAGATTCCAGGTAATCCTCACAGTTCTCTGTGCCCAAACCACTGGCTAGTTCCCTTGGCAGAACCTCCGCTGACCCTGGCTCAATGGGGATGAGCTTCCTAACAACATATCTGACCTCGGAAACAGCCCAGTCCTCACTGCATAAGTACTGAGCTCCCTCTGCTGTAAGCAAAGGTCATCAGAGCCAGCCTGGCCACAGCATCGTGGAGCCCAACATCCTTATTCTACAGCTGGGGAGACCAAGGCCCAGAGAAAAGAACTGACTTCTCCAAAATCAGCCCAAAGGCAGTGGCAAACTCTGTGTCATCTAGGGATTTTTCTCCCCGGCTCCATTATCTTTAATATTTTGCAAGAAAATCCGTAATCTCTCACAAGGATGCTGGCAGGATGCAGCACGGATGTAGGACCTGCCTCTGCTCGTGGCAGACATTGTCCCTCAATCACTGCACTCACTTCTGCTAAGCCCAGACCCTTGACAGCTTCAAGAGCCATCATCAGGCAGCCAAAATTGGCACAATAGTGAAATGTTTCCACCAGGCTGGTGGAGTATCTTTGGTGCCAACAGTTGAGGACGTGAGCTTCTTTAGGGGTGGCTTCAATTCTTGCTTTCCTTGTTTCTTTTGAGCCAGTGACAGTTGACAAGGCCTCCTGGTTTCCATCTGTCCATGTCATCAGAAACCCCCTCTGGTTTTCTGCATGACTGCAGTCTTCCCAGGAGAGCGTGGCCCTCGTTCCAGCTGGAGATGGCAGGACAGACGGGGTCAGTGAGCAGAGCATGGGCTCTCAATTCAGATGGAAATGGGTCCCGATGCTGGCCCTCTGTTTTACAGACCTCAGGCAAGTGAATTCCCTTCTCCAAGACCCTATTTCATCTGGAAAACGGGAGGATAAAACCCCGATTTTCTCCTCTTTTGGCCTCAGTTTGGTGATCTGTAGAATGGAGATGACCTTTTCCACTCTGCCATCTTGCTATGTCTGAGCATCAGCTTTGATCTAACATCGCATTGTCTCCCCAGCCTTAATCAAGGCTTCTATGGGTCAGCTTTTCGGAAAGGGAAGAGGAGGTGTGTGTTCTTTTCCTGCACCTCTCTTTCCTTCCCCCGCAAACCCTTTATGTGTGTGTGTGTGTGTGTGTGTGTGTGTGTGTGTGTGTGTGTGTTTCCATCCAGAAGAGAAAAGGAGCAGGAGAGTTTTCCTTTGACTGACACTGTTGCCAGGTAGCTCCCAACTCTCTGAGGAGCCCCAAAAATGTTGAGAGCCAAGTCTCGTTGCCACCTTCAAGGAGGTGTTCTTACCTCCCTGCGGGGCTTCCCAAGCTGCACCCCCCGCACCAGGGCAAGCCCCTTCTGTGGCTAACTGCCTGGCAGGCTACTCCAGCCACTCCCAGCCCCTGGTTCTCCGGCATCCTCTCCAGGCAGTAATACTAGGAAGGACTTCAACCAGCCCTAGACCGACCTCCATCTTGCAGGGTCCACACCCGGCCCTGGGAAAGCAAAGCAAACCCACACACAATCTTTGACCCTGCCCAAAGGGAGCAGAGAGCAGTAATTTTCCACTTGCAAAAGTCACTTTGCCCTACATGACTTCAACTCATCAGGAGACACAGCCCAGTCCATTGCATGTCCCAACTCCCGGGAACACAACCCTCAAGGCCCCAGGAGGTTTCTGAAAAGGTCCCCCCTGCTAGGCCCGCACTGAGGCCCGGACACCTCCTGCCCTCCTTCCTGGGAGGCAGTTCCCTTGGCAGAACCTCCGCTGACCCTGGCTCAATGGGGATGAGCTTCCTAACAACATACCTGACCTCAGAAACAGCCCAGTCCTCACTGCATAAGTACTGAGCTCCCTCCACTGTAAGCAAAGGTCATCAGAGCCAGGCTGGCCATAGCATCGTGGAGCCCAACATCCTTATTCTACAGCTGGGGAGACCGAGGCCCAGAAAGAAGGACTGACTTCTCCAAAATCAGCCCAAAGGCAGTGACAAGGAGGAGGGGCCATAGCTGTCTCCCAGGAAACACGTCCGCAGACCTTCTGTTCCCTCTTGGCCGTTTTATTGCCTCACTCTGGGTCAGGGTCCTCGGCAGGGGACACCCAGGAGCTGTGCGGCTGGTTCTCGGCCACCCGCTTGAGCTGTGGTCCCCTCCCTCTCCTCGGCATACAGCAGCTGAGAAATCATAGTGTCTAGAACAACACTCGAGTTTTCAGACCCAGTTCCAGCAACTGCTAGTGAGGACGCCCTCAGTGTGCAGCCAAAAGAGCCCTACCTTAGACAGGGTGGTCCCCTTGTCCCCGCAAGGGGCAACACTGAAACTAAGACTTGGTGAATAAGAAGAAACCAGAATGAGAGCTGGAAGGAGAGTGCTCCTGGGAGAAGGCCAGCACCTGCGCAGGCCCTGGGGTGGGAACGAGAGGAGGGAGGGGTGAAGTGGAGAGACATGAGGGCTGAAACGTGGCCGGTAGCCAAACACGCCGGGAGGAGGACATCTGGACCAGGTGGAGTAGCGGTCAGGCAGCTTTATGGGACATTACCTTCTTTTTTGTGTGTGTGAGATGGAGTCTCACTCTTGCCCGGGTGGGAGTGAAATGACGTGATCTCAGCTCACTGCAACCTCTGCCTCCTGGGTTCAAGCGTTTCTCCTGCCTCAGCCTCCCCAGTAGCCGGGACTACAGGTGTGTGCCATCATGCCCGGGTAATATTTTTGTATTTTTAGTAGAGGTGGGGTTTCACCATGTTGACGAGTCTGATCTCAAACTCCTGACATCAGGTGATCCACCGCTGCCGGCCTCCCAAAGTGCTGGGATTACAGGCGTGAGCCACCACGCACGACTGGATATTGCTGGCCAGAATTGGACCTTGAAGGTCAATGGTCTTAATATTTCAATAACAATTGCATTTATCACTCTCTGAATTATCTGATGTTCCAAGCATTTCTCATGACCTTACAAGACCCTCAAAATAGTCCCATTTTACAATGGACTCATAAAGAAGAAGGAATTTTCCCAAGGCTGACAGCTGTCGGCACAGGAGCAGGAATCCCAGTCGTGTCCATCAGCCCCCACAGGCTTCCTCCGCCCTCCTGCACTTCTTCCCAGACAGGGCACGACTGGGTTTTCAGCGGGGTAGAGGGGGTACTCCCGAAAGAGGACATGGCACAAGCAAAGGCCTGGGCACTGAGGAGAGTGAAGCCAAGGCCAAGAGGCCCCAGCAGGCTGAGGAGGGCCATGTGGTACTGAGGGCAGGTGCGGGGTCTGGGCCATGGGCCTGCAGAGGCGAAGCGGGCCTTGCTGTTCCAGCACATGGTAGGAAGCAAGAGCTGATGCTGGCCCAGGCCCTGGCACTGGGCCCCAGCACCCCACAGAGGGGCATTGTCCATGGGCAATGGGCATGGCCAGCTGGAAAGCCAAGCAGGGGATTTGCCTCTCTGGAGATGTGCCCAAGGGATTGGCAGGGTCCTCCCGGGAATTCTCCTGGCTCCTGAAACATCTCACCTTCAGGTACTCGGGGCTCTTGGGGTGTTGACAAACATGGCAGGACAGCAAACGCTCTTCTCCTTGTTCTTCTTGTCAAAAAGCAGGAAGAGGAGGCAGCCAGGGCCTGGCTACATACTTTGTGACCTCAGGACACTGCTGCCCCCGTCTTGTCCCCTGCAGATGGAGACAGGATTCAACAATGGCCATCCCAGCTCTAAACCACTGCTCCATGCTTCCAGATCAAAGCTGGGTAGCAAGAATAATGCCCAGAGGACATCAAGGGGCCATGTTGGTGTCACCACCGCCTCTAATGCTAAGTTGAAGTCTCTGGGAAAGGACAGTGTGGCCATTAAGAGGGTGCGTTCTGGACTGGATGATCAGGCTCAGGTCCCAACGCTGAAAGCCCTGGTCCTGTGACCTTGAGCCAGTCACTCACCTCTCTGAGCCTCAGGTGCCCTCTGTAACATCAGTGCTGCTGACACCCACCTCTGGGTGACTGTGCAGACTGCATGAGCCAAGGCTGGGGCCCAGGTGGTGGATGACAGGGTCCTCCTGGGCTTGGACATTTGTCCTTTGGGTTCATAGTCATGCCTCCTTATTCTTTCAGTCCACAAGTGCTCACGGAAACTCCTAAAGATGCAGACAAGGTAGAGTGGGTTCTAATTGCTATGGAATGAATGAAGGAATTAGTGAAATGAAAGCTTGTGCGAGGCACTGTGTAGGCATGCACTTCAGCTCATGCTTTTAGCAACTCACGAGGAGAAGCTACTATTATCCCCATACTATAGATGAGGTCAGTGGGGCCCAGAAAGGTGAAGTACCTTGCCCAAGGGCACACAGCAAAGCAGTGGCAAAAAAAGGATTCAAATCTATTCTCTTGGGTGAATTAATTGATGGAGATGTGTATCCCTGACACATTTAGGAACAAGGCTACTCCCTCCTTTTCCCAAGTTGATTATCTGGACTAAACAATTGCTGTAGCCCCTCTACAAAGGCTCATCCTGTTGTGAGCACTAATGATATGAACAGCAGCAGCCCTTCGCAGTTACGGAGTGCTTCCTGCCATCTGCACTGTGCTTTTCTCAGCCTGGACCTTCCTTTCTCCAAGCCTCAGGAAGCTGGAGTCCCAAGGTTGCCTCCAGGCGGGGCTGTGGTTCACCTGAAGCCACAAATATTTACCTTGGAGACCTTGTCCTGGCCTGAGGCCTCTGCCCAAAGACAAAGCCTGTGCTGGGGTGTGCAGGATATAAGGTTGGACTTCCAGACCCACTGCCTGGGAGAGGAGAGGAGCAGGCCGAGGACTCCAGCGTGCCCAGGTAAAAGCAGGGAAGGGCTGAAAGCCTAGGTTTCCAGGAAGGTTCTGAGCTAGAAATACCTGTTGGGGTCAGGTCAGGAGCACCGGGGAGGCTTGCCTCCCCGGGGAGGGCCCTGGGTAAGTCAGGATCCACTGAGGATCAGGGCCAGGTTTAGAAAGGTACCCAGCTCCCTTGCTCAGAGGACCAAAGAGTGGTGACGAAGAGATGGGGCTGGCTGAGTCCTGCCCTCATCCTAGGGACATAAACCACTCTGCACATACCAGTTGCTCTGTGCCCAGCTGTGCTAGGTGATGCTGGGGCAAAAGAAGCATTAGTCACAGAGTCTGTCCCTCAAGGAACTCCCAGTGTAGGACAATGTGGAGCCCAAGAAGACCCAGGGACACGGGAGTGGAGGACAGTCAAAGAAGGGTTCCTGGAAGAGGCGGCCTGTCGGTTGCAAAGCCAAGTAGAGGGTGGTTGGGCAAAGGAGAAGAGAAAGGCATTCCGCAAAGGGGAACGCGCCTCAGGTGCCAGACGGCGGGGCGTGTGCGGCGCCTGGTTCTGGGGAGGAGAGGCTTTTCCACAGGAGGGAAACGGGGATGCTGTCATCCTCGTGGGTCCCTAGCTTCCTCTGTTCTGAAGAGCACAGAGCACGTGGTGTGTAGAGATATTGGAGGGCAAACAGGGTCAAGGTGTTTGCAGGAAAAATATGGAGTGGGGCTGCAGGGGTGCCCGGATGCGGGGGTTTCACCTGTCTCTGGCTTTGGCTGCACGATGCCTCCTTCTGACTCCAATCTTAGTGATGATAGCTGTCATAATCGTAACGGAAGCTACCACGTGCTGAACGCTTGGGTGTGCCACGAATAGGCTGTCTCATTTAATCTTCCCCAAAAGTCTGCTGCTTAAGCACTATAATTATTCCCCATTTTACAGAGGAGAAAACGGAGGCTCAGAAACGGTAAGTCATTTGTCGAAGATCACAGAGCAAGTGGTGGCAGCGGCCTCCAACCAGGGTCCATCCGGCTGCCAAGCCAGCGGGACTTTCCCCTCCACCCCCAGGCCTCCTAACACTAACCTGCTCAGCTTAGCAGCCTCAGCTTTCCAATTCTTTCAGAGTTTCCAGGGGCTATGCATTTATTCAGCAGCCATTTATTAAGCACCTGCTGTATGCCAAGCATTATGCTGGATGTCAGGGACACAGCAGGGAGCAGGCAGACCCAGCCCTCCCTCCCAGAGCTCATGGGCTGGTCAGGGAGGCAGAGGCTGACTCATTATTGCAAGGGCCTCAGAAGAGCTCACACTGCTCCATGGCACAGGAGACATGTCATTCAGATGCCACATTTGTTGTTGGCAACAAGAAAGCCACATGCTGTGTTGTATGAAAGGAGAAAAGGTTAGCACTCCCTTGACAAGGATGGAAGAGACCCTCGGGCCTGACGACATGCATACAGTTAAGAAACCCGGCCGGGCGCGGTGGCTCACGCCTGTAATCCCAGCACTTTGGGAGGCCGAGGCGGGTGGATCACGAGGTCAAGAGATCGAGACCATCCTGGTCAACA
>NW_016107333.1:8540437-8544982 GCF_001604975.1 Cebus imitator | reverse complement strand
AAACCCACATGCTAAACCAAGCAACGGCTCAGATCTCTGGGTCAGCATCTCCGCTCCAAGCAGGACAGTCCACAGGGCAGGAGCTTCCACGGGGGCCTGGCAGGCAAAGCCGGGGTGCGAGCTGGAGAGCCTGGGACTGGGTTACAGGTGTTGATGCCTCACCCCTGTGCAGGGAGGGGACAGAGCAGCCAAGGGGCTAGAATACCCCCAAGCTCCTCTCTGCAGCATGGGCCGCAGGTGCGCGCGCTCTCTCTCTCTCTGTCTCTCTCTCTCTCTGTCTCTCTCTCTCTCTGTCTCTCTCTCTCTCTCTGTGTCTCTCTCTGTCTCTGTCGTCTCTCTTTCTCTGTCTCTCTCTCTGTCTCTCTGTCTCTCTCTCTCTCTCTGTCTCTCTCTCTCTCTCTCTCTGTCTCTGCCCTTTTTTCCCTGGTTGTAAGGAACCACTCAGCACCCCCTACCAGCCCCCCTAGTATTGTGGATTAAACAAACAGCTTTTTCACAACGTTGAGTCCTACGTGGCTCCTCGTTTCCTTCCTGCCTCCAACCTCATGTCCTGGGCCTCAGGACAGCGTTTCTCCAAGTGTGGTCCGGGGTCCCTGTTTGCAGGACAGGGGAAGCTTTACAGAGAAAGTGAAAAATCTTGGCAGGGTTTTAGAGGATGAATAGGAATTCATCAGGGAGATATGGGAGGAGAAAAGCATTCCAGGAAGCAGGAAGAGCCACAGCAAAGGCACAGACTCAGAGAGAAGAGAGTATGTTCTGGGAACTTCCAACCGCTTGGAACTTGCTAGAACAAGGGGAGAGAAAGCAGGAGATGAGGTCAGCGGAGAAGGGACCATAGCGGGTTTGAAGTGTCAGACTGAGGGATGGGGGACGCAGGAAGCAGAAGCGCTCTGTTCTGAGGATTGCTGCTGGATTTTCTGTAAGGAAATAGCTAACATTTTTATTCCAAGTGCTTACCATGTGAAAGACACTGTGTGCTAAATGCTTTCCAGATATTAACTCATTTATCCCTCAACTCTGTGAAGTAGGGGTCATCATGCCCATTTATCTGATAAGAAAACTGAGGCACAAAGAGGGTATGTTGATTGCCGAAGGCCACGCTAGCCCAGGCAGTTAACCACTGCACTCAGCAGCCTCTCCTGGACACCGTGCCCCAGGTCACCAGGTGTCGTGGGCCTGCCGTTGGCCTCTCTGCCTCAGGGCTCTCTGTGCTCACCCAGGTCTGGTCTGGCACCCGCCACTTGCTGCTCTCTGACGCCTGGGAAGATGGCTGGCCCGTGGACCTTCACCCTTCTCTGTGGTTTGCTGGCAGCCACCTTGATCCAAGCCACCCTCAGCCCCACTGGGGTTCTCATCCTCGGTCCAAAAGTCATCAAAGAAAGTAAGTTTTGGCCCTCCGGACCTGGCCGCCCTAAGACAAGGGGGAAGGTGGAGCAGCTTCCCAAAGGAAAGAGAGAGCTCCTCATCACGGGGGCGGTGCAAGGCATGGCTGAAACCCCAGGACTTGGGCGAACATGAGTGAGTTGTAAAGGTCTGGAGTGTCTGTGATCTCAAGAGTCCACGATTCCAAGATTCCCTTCTTAAATTCCACAATTCCAAAACCCTGAGCTTCCACAGCCAGCAGAAGGGGCATGCAACCACTGAATGCAGTGACGCAGCTGCCCCTCCCCCTGCCCTCACCTGAAATTCCATCCTGAGAGCACCCCCTCTTAGTTAAACCTAGCGTGTTCCTTGTCCCCACAGCAGAGACCCTTGACTGTGAGTGTGGCGGCCTGGATCCCAGGCACAATGTCTCACTCTCCAGCGCGGGGGCACTGGGCCCGTCCCTGGGCCTCGGCTTCCTCCTCGGGACACAAATAAGAGGGCCAGCCTCTCCTCACTGGGTCACCGGAATTGACTAGAGCTTTATGGATACTGTGACCACACTTCCCAACTCAGCACTTCTGATGCTGTGGACCAAACAGCTGTTTATGGTGGGGGGGTGTCCTGGCCATGCAGGATGTTTAGCAGCCTCCTTAACCCAACTGTGACAACCAAAAAGGTCCCCAGGCATTGGCAAATGTCTCTTAGGAGACAAAATCACCCCAATGGAGAACCACTGCTCTAAAGTGTCATTCCCTTAGAGGGGACTCATCTGTCAGCTCTGGAGAGCCACCTGAGCACTCAGAGGACCAGACCTCTGCATTCAGGGGACTAGGGCCTGGGTCATGGCCACAGGGGCAGGAGCAGGTCCTGCGGACCCAACAGGCTCTGTAGCCAGTGGATGGAGTCCCAAGTAAGGACAGGAAGCAGCGAGCTCTGGGAAGCTGGAGGGAGGCAGACGTGGCTGGGTCCAAACTATGAAGCTCAAGCCTGTGGAATTTCAGCCAGAAGGAGCTTAGAGATGAATAATCATGCTTTAGGCTCTCCTAAAAGAGTTGTATGCAAGTGGTTGGTTTTGACGGTAATCCCAGAAACACCTACAGGAGTGTGGGGAGGCAAGGCAGGGAAGGGAAGGCATCCCGAGCATTTCCAAGCCGGGTACCACTGTGGGGACTGGAGCTCAGTCCTGCCTAGCAAATGCATCTGTTAGGGTCAATCAGAAGACAGAAACCACACAGTCATCCCAACAGGTAAGTTTAATGTAAAGAAGTATACCAGGAGATTGGAGGAATGGGGAATTGACTAAGAGGGAAGAGAGAGCGAGCTCTAAAGGATACCCTGGGGATGAAAGGGGTAGCCAAGGACAGAGCAAGCTTACAGGCAAAGAATCCTCCCCAGCCCTCACTGCAGAGGGTGTGGTTGAAGCCCAGCTTGTGGTCGAGAAGCTTGCTGGCTTGTCCCAGGCCAGAGCTGGGCCACAGTTGGCAAACTGAGGCTAGTGGGCAGAGAACTACCTGCCAGGGAGCCGATGAAAGTCTCTGGGAATCTGCCCCTGGAGGAGGGGGCCTGCTGTTAACTCACAGGGAAGCTATCTCTGGGAAACCACCTAGAAGCTAGCCAGGGTGCCCGCAGAACTCACTCGGCAAAAGCCACTGGGCAGTGGCACCATAGGAACCTGGTAAGAGGAGCACACCAGCGCCATGAGGGGAAGCCCCTTCCTCCCCCACACCCCTCCAGAGCCTCCACTGAAAAGGCTTAACATTGTGCCAAATGGCAAAGAAGAAACGTTCACAGGGCCCAGCTCCATTACCACAGCAGGCAAAGTGGGTGGATTTGCAGCTAAGAGGCTATAACACAGGAGCTCTGAAACACAGTGAGGGACACACATCTGAGCCATCCTGACTGAGGGGTGAGGGAGCTGAGGTATTGATACACCAACTCTCATCAATCACTGGCTGAGGTCTGCTCCTGGGGCGTCAGCTCTCCAGCACCTCTAACCTGCTCTGCACAGGAGCCAGATGGGCTCCAGCTGCTCATGGCTGGGACCAGAATCCAGGGCTCCTGACCTGTATGCCTCTGTCCTGGCCCCTCCCTCCTCTGCGCAGCACCTGAGGCTTTTGGACCATAAACCTGTAGAATATGGATGCCAGGCAATTGTTAACAAGTGTGCTCTGGCAGCAAAACAGCCCCAAACAGGGCTTTGTAGGTTCCCTGCCTCTTGGCGCTGGAAGTGCTTGCCACTGACTATGGGGGACGAATGTAGGTCCAAGTGCTGTGTGTAGTGGCTGACGCTCCCCACAGAGGCTGGCAATGCTTAGGCATGTGAATGACCGCAGCCTCACTCCTGATGTGAAAACGACCCATTTGGGCCACTATTCTCAAGGCTACATCTACACTGTGGGGACTGGCAAGCTGGTCCTGACCTCCACCACAGCAGAGATGGCTGCACCCTCGCCTTATCTCAGGGAGCCCCAAGTGATACCTCTCCCCCGCCTGGAGCCCCCACCAAGCCTTCCTTCTTGCCCCTCCTCCCGGGCCCTAATTCCTGGGGTCTGCCTCCAGAGCTGACACAGGAGCTGAAGGATCACCACGCCACCAGCATCCTGCAGCAGCTGCCGCTGCTCAGTGCCATGCGGGAGAAGCCAGCTGGGGGCATTCCTGTGCTGGGCAGCCTAGTGAACAACATCCTGAAGCACATCATCTGGTGAGTGGAGAGGGACCACACCAGGAGCTAGCCCCTGCCCACACCTCTGCCCAGGACACACTCTGCATGCTCAGTCAGCAGGTCTGCAAGCGTCGACTTGTGTCAGATCACAAAGAATGGATCAAACCAAGCCTCTCCCTCCAGAAGCTCCCAGAATAGTTAACAAGAACATATATAACAACAACCAGAGCAAGGCCGGGCACAGTGGCTCATGCCTGTAATCCCAGCACTTTGGGAGGCCAAGGCGGATGGATCACCAGAGGTTAGGGGTTCGAGACCAGCCTGGTCAACATGGCAGAACCCTGCCTCTACTAAAAATACAAAGATTACCCTGGCATGCTGGTGGGTGCCTATAATCCCAGCTGCTAGGGAGGCTGAGGCAGAAGAATCACTTGAACCCAGGAGGCAGAGGTGGCAGTGAGCCGAGATCATGCCATTGCACTGCAGCCTGGGCTACAGAGTGAGACTCTGTCTTAAAA
>NW_016107333.1:8471199-8540343 GCF_001604975.1 Cebus imitator | reverse complement strand
GGAGGCGACTGTTGAGCCGATGACTCAATGGTCACCAGGAGACAAGAAGCAAATGGCATCCAGGTAGAGGAATCAGCCTGGGCAAAGACATGAAGGAATGACAGGCAGTCAGAATGCTGGAGCTCAAACCTCAAGGCAAGGAGTAAGGGATCAGCAGGGTCAGGCCACAGAGGGTCTTATGAGTCAGCTCAAGGAGCTGGGATTCACTGCCTAGAAGAGAAGGCACCATGATAGTGTTGTGAGCAGGGTGGAGGGAAGGATGGAGGCAAGACCGTCTGGAGAGAACTAGACAGGACTAGGGTCCCACTGCTGCCCAAGCACCCCAGGGAGATGGGAAAGATAGAGAGGGAGTAGGCTTGGGAACAATGAGGTGAAAGCATGATTCTGATCTCTCCTGATTCCCGTCCAGGCTGAAGGTCACCACAGCTAACATCCTCCAGCTGCAGGTGAAGCCCTCGGCCAATGACCAAGAGCTGCTAGTCAGGATCCCCCTGGACATGGTGGCCGGATTAAACACGTGAGTGTCCCCGCCATCAAGTACAGTAGGCTTGACAGGCTCATCTGCTCATTCCCTGTCCCCCACCCCCACATGCAGATGTCTGGAAAACAGAGTTCTGAGTGGAGAGAAGAGCAAGGGCAAAGGCCCTGCGGCAGGAGCATGCTGCCTTGCTCAAAGAATGGCAGAGACAGGGGAAAGAGAGAGGGGGGCGTGCTGGGAGAGGAGGTCAGCCGGCAGCCGAGGCCAGATCACGCAAGGCCTTGTGGGAGAAGATAAGGACTTGGCTTTTGCTGAGTCAGATGGGAGCCAGGAAGGATTCTGAGCAGAGGAGGGACAGGATGTGCTTTAACATTTTTAAAGACTCCTAGCTGCTATGGGAAAAAAAATAAAAGACTTTCTAGGGGCAAGAATGGAGACAGGAAGGCTATCCCAAAGCTGCTGCAACAATTCAGGAGGAGACGACGATGACTTAGACCAGGGTTTGGGGCAGGGAGGTGCTGAGGAGTTGACTGGATTCTGGATGTGTTTTGGACGTAGGTGGGGACATCAGGATATCCTGGTGAACTGAGTATGTGTGTGTATGCGAGGGGAGAGGGGAAGTCGCGGATGACTCCACGAGTTTTACCTGCACCACTGGCAGGATGGAGGGGTCAGTAACCAAGACAGGGAAGGCCATGCGAGGAGCAGGTCTAGGGGAAGAGCCAGCCCAGTGTTGCGTGTGCTGAACTCGAGATGCCCGTGAGACATCGGAGTAGCCGGCTGGGTGAACGTTTGGAAGCTGTCAGCAGATGAAAGGGATTTAAACCAGAAAGGAATCTGAAAACTGATCCTGGGACATGCTGGGGTGCAGTTGGGTGGAGATGAAGAGAAACCAGCAAGGGAGACTGAGGAAGGGGATGAGAGCCAGAGGACAGGGACGGATGGCAGGTTTGCTCCGGCCCGGGCTTGGCTGGTGCTCACACGATCAGGTGCCTCCACCCCCCAGGCCCCTGGTCAAGACCATCGTGGAGTTCCAGATGGAGACTGAGGCTCAAGCCATCATCCGCATGGACACCAGTGCAAGTGGCCCCACCCGCCTGGTCCTCAGCGACTGTGCCACCAGCCACGGGACCCTGCGTATCCAACTGCTGCAAAAGTGAGTGTCACTGGCCACCAGCTGGGCTCACACCCTTCCTGGGAGGAAAGCCAGGCGGTGGACTTCCCCCATTTTACAAATGGAGAACGCTGAGGCCTAGAGAAAGAAAGGGAGTGATCTCCTGATTCCTGATCTGGGGCTCCTTCCAGGGAATCTGTGATGCCAAAGGAAGTTCAGGACATCAAGGTCAGAAGCAACGCTGGTGGGTTTCAGGCATGACACCAGGAGGTGGGACAGATCTTGAAGGGGGTGCCCTAGAAGCCCCTCCAAACACCCGGGACAGGCGTGGGTAGAGCCAGGGGTAAAAACAAAGGCTTTGGGTCAGGGGGATGCATTCTCTTCATTTGTTCTCCAGGTGATGGTGGCCAAGTGGCCGCCCTGTGTCTCACCTTCCTTACTTGTAAAGTGCAGGTCATGACACCTTCCAGGCAGCGGTGAGAGAACTGATCAGGCAACAGCCATCAGGCACTTAGAACAGTGCGCAGTGCATGGCAGTGCCCAAAAACATGGCGCCCCCCTTCCCTTCTTAGCAGGAGGACAGGGAGAAATGCCAGCTCCTGTCATGCCAATGCCCAGCACAAAGTTCTAATGACAACACTCAGCCGCTGCTTTCTGATAACCCTTTGCCACCACCTACACCTGGCTCAGGGGCTGCCCCCAGCCCCATCTCTAACGAGTCGTGCGACCCAGGGCAGGTTCCTTCCTCCCCTAGACTCAGTTTCCCCCTCTGCAACATAGAGGGGTGATCATCTCTGACCCTTCCTAATGTCTCTCCTGCTCTCCTCCCTGAAAGGCTCTCCCTCCTGGTGAACTCCTTAGCTCAGCAGGTGATGAATCTCCTAGTGCCAGCTCTGCCCACACTGGTGAAAAACCAGGTAAGTGGCATCAGGGCCTCTCGTGGACATTCTGTCCCCTTTGGGGCTTGGGTAGAACTGCAAGCTGGTACCAAGTGACTGGAGTCTCCTTGGGTGGGCTTTGCTGAAAGAATTATCTGGGGCTGGATAGCAAAGGGTATTGGAGTGTGATGGGCCATTGACCCAGGCCGCCGGCTGAGGTCAAGTTCATGGGACTGCTGAAAGTCAGCCTGGAGCCCTTGAACAGTGAGGTGCTGAGAAATTTTTAACAATTGTCTCTGGAGGAGTTGTTGAGGGGAGGCAACCCTGATTTGCAGTTTTGCAAATTTCCCTGGTAGAAATACTCCCTTACGGGCCAATTTTAGTCTACCAGTGTGATGTCACTGAACAGAGTTGGGAAAACATGTACAATAGCACACGATTGTGTATTTCCACCGAACAGATACATATGCGTGACCTCAGGAGTAATACATAGTAGTAAAATGCAGCAAAATAATTAAGAAGCAACACATTTTAAGTTTTTATTAAATTTGTTTTGATATAATTTATTTAACTGTAAGTTTATATATTTAATTTTTAACAATCTCTGGGCTTAGCACCCAGCTCAAACAATTTGTGGAAATTTAACAATTGGTTCTCTAAAGCTAGTACAAGCTGGCTCTAGCATACCGCTGTCACATATCAATCTGGCTGTGGTCTTCGGGGCTGCACCATCCACCAGGTCCTACTGGATTATTTTTCTGAGTCAGTGAACACAGGTGACTCTCACTTTAGTTGTCCCTATTTGTCACAGGTATACTAAAACGTTGTAAACTGAATTCACCCACATTGATCGGTGATTTCCACTGTAAATTCCAAGATGTGTTCATAACAATGAGCCCCTCTTCTAAGGTCAAAACACCTTGTCAAACAGCTAGCTAATATTTCTTGTAATAAGACTTTTTTTCTTTAATTTTTGTTTTTATTTGTCTGTTTGTTTTGAGACAAAGTCACCAAGGAGGGAGTGTAGTGGCGCAATCTCAGCTCACTGCAACATCCGCCTCCTGGGTTCAAGCAATTCTCATCCCTCAGCCTCCCAAGTGGCTGGGATTACAGACGAGCATCATGCATGGCTAATTTTCATATTTTTAGTAGAGACAGGGTTTTCGCCATGTTGGCCAGGCTGGTCTCAAACTCCTGACCTCAGGTGACCCGCACTCCTCAAGCCTCCATAGGTGCTGGGATTACCAGCATGAGCCACTGTGCCTGGCGATTTTTTTTCTTTGAAAAGATGATGTAATAACTGAAACAGTTTGGGAAAAAAATACCCATAATCCTTTTACTTTCATCTAGGAGCTCTTTCCCTTCCCACCTCCATCCACATGCGCCAGTGTTTTTATGAGGCTGGACTTGGTGTCAGCCTTTAAATCAGATCTGTTTCGAAGTCATTATGTAATACTTATAATTATTAGATAGGTACATTGTATTTAATAATTTACAAAACCATTCCAGGAAATTCTTTTTAACATAATGTGGTTTTGTAAAGAGGACTTTAAAATGACAGTAGCAATATTTAAAACAGTATTTTAGGCCAAGGCCAGTGGCTCACGCCTATAATCCCAGCAATTTGGGAGGTCGAGGCAGGAGGATCCCTTGAGCCCAGGAGCTTGAGACTTGCCTGAAAAACATAGAGAAACCCCATCTCTACAAAAAATAAAAAATTATAATAGCTGGGCATGGTGGCGTATGCCTATGGTCCCAGCCACTCAGGTTGCTGAGGCAGGAGGATCGCTTGAGCCTAGGAGGTTGAGGCTGCAGTGAGTCCCAATTATGCCACTGCACTCCAGCCTGGGCAACACAGCAAGACCCTGTCCCAAAAACTAAATAAACAAATAACACAATCCTTTATATAAACAATGCGATTTTAGGAGCACTTTGAAACAATGGAGATTTTTATTTTTCTCCAAATTGGCTTCCATGTCCTTCCCTTCAAGAAAAATACAGTAAAACATTTCATCTCCATTTTGTGAAATATACATCAGCTGTACAATATAGAATTACATATTTGTTTCTCTGTTAAGCTGGAGATAAAGATTTTCTACTTCTGCTTCTGCACTAGTAAAATTTATGAGTAGCATGTGTAGTCAAAGGAAGATCCATTATTTTAACAGTCTAAATATCTACTATGAAAGAGGCCAGGGAAAAATAAGGGAATAATCAATAAATAAAACTCAAATAAGATCTTAAAAGGTTAACTTCAGAAGCAATGTTGATTCAGCCCAATTCAAGCTACCTTTCTCCAGCACTTTTTTGGAAGAGCATGCAGAAAAACAGAGAGAGAATAGAGAAAAAGGGAGGGAATGAATATAATGAATTAATGAATTGTGTGATATAATGAATATAATGAACAATGAATATGATTAATTGTGTGATATCAAAGTTCAAGACAATGGCTTCTTATAGTTAGAATATTGAGACCCTGACCCGTTAGCAAATGTACATATCCAGGGAGTTATTTTAAGGGAATCCAAAAGTGAAAATTTGGTAACATTGGAATTTTCTTACATAAGAAAGAAAATGTGTTTTTTCTTTGAATAATTTTATTTCTGTGTTTCAAGGTGGGAATTTCATAAAGTAGGATTCAGTTGTAAATTTTCTTCCCAGCCTCCAGCAAAATCGTATTTTATCTAGCATCACACCTTAATAGTCAAAAATTTTTTTTCCACTAGAAAAGATGACAAAAACTTGAAATTATACAATGCTCCTTGCATAGTATCTGTCTCTAGTGGTGAAAAGCTAAGTAGAAAGAACAATGTGAACAAACCAACATTCCATTTATCTTCAGCAAATCTGCAATGTTCACTAGATTTGATATGATAGTCATAAGAATATTTTATCTGGCATAAAGGGAAAAGGCACAAAATTTAAGAGGTGAGCATCTGGTAGGGGCTCATTTAGAAAATGTTGAGGCCAGGTGCAGTGGCTCACACCTATAATCCCAGCACTTTAGGAGGTCGAGGCCAGTGAATCACCTGAGGTCAGGAGTTCGAGACCAGTCTGGCCAACATGGCGAAACCCCATCTACTAAAAATACAAAAATTAGCTGGGCGTGGTGGTGCGTGCCTGTAATCCCAGCTACTCGGGAGGCTGAGACAGAAGATTCACTTGAACCCAGGAGGTGGAAGTTGCAGTGAGCCGAGACTGTGCCACTGTACTCCAGCCTGGGCAACAGAGAGAGACTCTATCTCAAAAAAATAATTTTTTTAATAAATAAATAAACGTAGGATGATGGGATGACTTGCTTTATATAATCATGAGTATTCCATAAGATGCATGAAAAGAATCTGGCTAGGCTGGGCTTGGTGGCTCACGCCCAGCATTTTGGGAGACCGAGGCGAGCAGATCACCTGAGATCAGGAGTTCGAGACCAGCCTGGCAAACATGGTGAAACTCCATCTCTACTAAAAAATACAAAAATTAGCCGGACATGATAGTGGGCACCTCTAATCCCAGTTTCTAGGGAGGCTAAGACAGGAGAATCACTTGAACCCGGGAGGTAGAGATTGCAGTGAGCCAAGACTGCACCTGCACTCCAGCCTGGGTGAGAGAGTGATACTCCATCTAAAAAAAAGAGAAAGAAAGAAATAATAAAAAACTGTTGAAATCTTTCCAGTGGGTCTCAAGCCTGGTTGCACATCAGAGCCATCAGAACCTCAGAAGGCTTTAGAGAATACTAATGGCTTGGCCCTCCCCCAGATTCAGATGTAACTGGTCTAGCTGGGGTCCTAGTATCCCAGAGGACTCTACTGTGAAGCCAGGGTTGAGACCCACTGGTAGAAATGAAGGATGTGGAATCATGGGATAAAAGGCAGAGGCTGCCCCGGGAACACCTTTTGGGTGAGAAACCCCTGGCGGTGCCTGCTGGGGTCTCAGGGCCGAGATTCTTCCATGTCTCTGGGTTCTAGATTGGCAGTGCAGCCAGGAGCAGGGAACGGTTTTTCACAGGAGTTACCATTTCTCCAGTGCATTGTCACACCTCGAGAGGACAGAGGGCAGGTCAACAAGACAAAAATGTCCTCAACAGTCTTGGAGCACTGCCCTGAAAAGTGAGTCAAATGTCTGACCTTCTCCCTAAGCAGAACAGCTCAGGGTGGCGTTGGGTTAGATCAGAGTTTCTCAGCCTTAGCACTACTGACAGTTTGGGCTGGATAATTCTTTGTGCACAGAGGATGTGTAGCTGCATCCCTGGCCTCTACCTACCAGATGCCAGTAATACTGTCATCCCCTCCAAGCTGTGACAACTACAAGTGTCTCTAGAAATTTCCAAGTGTCTCCTTGAGGACAAAATTGCCCCCTGTTGAGGACTGCTGGCAATTTCAGGAAGAGAATTGCTTGGTGAGCAAAGGGATGTGTTGGGCTAGAAAGCCACAAAGGGCACAGAGATTGCTCAGGAGTCAGGTGGGGTCTGCCTTGCTGGCCTCTGTTCTAGAATCTGACATGTGGCAGGAATTCAGTAGGAACTTGCTGTACAAAGAAATAAATTCTCCATTTAACTCTTTTTTTTTTCTTTTAAAGCAGTCTTGCTGTGTCACTCAGGCTGGAGTGTAGTGGCGAAATACTGGCTCACTGCAACCTCCACTTCCCAGGCTCAAGCAATTCTCATGTTTCAGCCACCTGAGTAGCTGGGATTACAGGAGTGCACCACCACGCCTGGCTTTTTGTATCTTTAGTAGAGATGAGGTTTCATCATTTTGGCCAGGCTGGTCTCAAACTCCTGACCTCAAGCAATCCACCCACCTCGGCCTCCCAAACTGCTGGGATTACGGGCATGAGCCATTGCACCCAGCAAGACAAGGAGTCAGGGAGGGAGGGCTGATAGCAGGCTAAGCACACCTGGGGCACAACCACTGCAAAAGGTCCCAGATGGTCCTGAAGGCTGGAGTAGACACACCAATGAGTCCTCAACCCATGTATGGAACCTAGGTGGCCATGGGCACAGCAGCAGGACTCAGGCTGGGTGGGCCAGGCACAGGTTGCTGTGTGGCTGTATTCTGGCCCCTCCCTGATGGAGCCCCTCATTTATGCTGTTGCAGCTGTGTCCCGTGATCGAGGCTTCCTTCAATGACGTGTATGCAGACCTCCTGCAGCTGGTGAAAGGTAGGTGCTCTGCTCTCTCTCCCGCCTTTTCCTTTACAATGGAGCTGGCCTCCAGACCCTGACTCCACCAAGGGGAGGCCTCCCCAAGTCAGGCCTGAGTTGCAACTCGGGCCCAGCGGCAGGTGAGACAAGCAACAGTTGATTCCTGCCCAAGATGCACAGACAGAAAGTTGCCATGACTAGGACTTTATGAGCTCCTACTATGTGTACAGTTGTCAGGCCAATGCATACCCCAAGTTCAAATCCCAGCTCTGCCCCTGACTTGCTCTATGACTTTGGGAAAGCTACTTTACCTCCTCATCCTTGGTTCCCTCATCTATCAAATGGGGCTTAACCATCCGTATATCATAGGATTGTTAGTGCAGAATAAAAGTCTACAGGAAAGTCCCAGGCACATAGCAGGTGTTACGCCCGGCACAGAGAAGCACTTACAAATGCATGCTAAATGGATGCATGGATGGATGGATGGATGGACAGATGGAAGGTGCTAAGACTACAAGCATGAGCCACAAACACAGCCCCCAGACTAGTTTTTATGGAGCCTTTCGAAAACTGCAGCATCAAATGGTTTTATCCATTTCACTGCAGTGTTGAATTTTCCCTCCATCCAGGGTTTGAGGCGTCTGAGAATTTAAAGCATGGGTTAAAAACTGAGATATCTGGTTTAAAAAATAAAAATCAGAGATGATTGAAGGGGGAAGACGGAAGGAGGTCATTTCTCCCTCCCCTGGAGTAGCAGACATGGGAGGACACAGGCTTCTGCCCCCACTTCCACAGTCTGCCTTGCTCAGGCCCCCAGAGTGGAAATTGGCAGGGAAGAAGAAGAGCCTACCAACTGCTGCTTGGGATCAGAAGAGGCTCATTCCAAGGGCGACCAGAGAGGAAAGGGGAGAGGAGAATGGCGTGAGCGTGCACTGAGCACCCACAGGGCATCTGCCATGAGCCGAGCCCCCCGCTGGGTGTTCACAGGCACCGTCTCACTGACTCCTCAGACAACTCCATGCGATAGCAGTCATGACCCCACTTCACTCTGATGAAACAGGGTCCGAGCAGTTAAGTCATCGTCCAGGCTCACAGAGCAGTTGATAATGGGGAAGACTTGAGTTCTGAGTGGGTGTGATTCAGATTGGGCCGTTACAAGGTGCCAGTTCTATACATGAGGCAGGAATTACTATTCTACTGCTGCTTCTTTCCTTTTTTCTTTTTCTTTCTTTAAAATAATTTTTACAGGAGTCATGTTCATCTTCTCTGTGTCATTCCAATTTTAGTACAGGCGCTGCCCCAGCGGGCATTATACCCTCATTTTAAGACGAGGAAACAGATTCAGAGACAAGCAGAGGCTAGCCAAGGTCACTGAGGCTCCTCTGCTGCCCTGAGGGTGGGCCCGGAGGTCTATCTGGAGCAGGAGGCTCCGCATCCTCAGCCACCTGGCGGCCAAGTGGGGAATTCTGACTCGAAAAGGAGATCTTTGGGGGAGCAGAGGAGCCCATTGAATTTTGGCGGAGATGTTACCAGGCATCTGAGTTCCAAGCTAAGCTTCCTTGAGATCCGGGTGCTCACAGGGTGTCCAGACCCAGAACCTCCCAAGTAGGGGACGTGGCTTTCAATCTGGTGGGGGGCGGTGGAGCATTACAAGCAATAGTTGAGTTTCGTTCCAAACCGGGACTTTGGCATAAAGCCGACTGGGTTCACACGCCCTCCTCGTGTGGCTGTGAACAGGTCAATTCGCTTTCCTCAGCCTTGGTTTCCCCATCTGTAAAAAGCCTTGGTTTCCCCATCATAGTGCCTACCTCCTAAGGTTATCACGCAGATGAACGAGCTGACACGTGGCATGTGGCAGATGCTCCATCAATGCCAGTCACTGGCATCATTGTTTGTATCATTACTATCAACATCATCACTGCCTGCTCCTCCCTGCCCCCCGTGCAGCGGTACAGCTCCACCTGGAAGCAGCCCCCCACTGCCCCTCCAATACTGTCCTCCACTCTCACAGAACTTTCTTCTCATCCCTGAGCAGTGCCCATTCCCCTCAGCACTGACCATCTGGAGTTTGACCTTCTGTCTCCTGCCATCAACGGCGACACCATTCAGCTCTACCTGGGGGTGAGTGTTCCAGGACCTCGAGGGTGAAGTGGGGACATCGCTGCCCTTCCCTGACCACCAGGAGTCAGACAGCATGAACCTGTATTAGAGAAAATCCTGGTCACTGTTAGGACACACAGGCTGAGAGGTAGAAAAATCACTGCAGGCTGAACACGTGCCCTTTAGGCAAGCCATGCTAAGGGAGAAAAGCCAGCCAGTAGAACCCAAAAGCCAAAGAACACCCACACAGCGGATCTGCCCTCCACCCCCAATTTCCCTGCTCCAGGGCCTGAGCGTGCACACAGGGTCCTCAGCCTTTCTCTCAGGCAAGTCTCTGCCAGTCCCCAAACCTTTGACAACCTTGAAACAAAAGCCAAGGATCAAGAAACAGAGATCTAAGTTTCTCTCCCAGCTCTGTGACTCCCTGGCTGTGTGACTTTGGGCAAGTTCCTTCACCTCCTGAGCCTCAGTTTGCTTGTCTGCAAAATGCCAATCATAACAGTCACTGAGGAGAGGATGAAATGAGACCACAGAGTGCCCAGCAGACAGGAAGTGTCCAGTAACTGTCAGCTCCCTGTACCATGTGGAGCCGCACACCCATGCGGCAGCTGGATGCCCCAAAGGGCAGCATGAATCTCAGACCGGGTTTGGGTTTTTTTGGGTTTTTTTGTTTTGTTTTGTTTTGTTTTGGGGACAGAATCTTGCCCTGTTGCCCAGGCTGGAGTGCAGTGGCACAATCTTGGTTCACTGCAACCTCTGCCTCCCGGGCTCAAGAGATTCTCCTGCCTCAGCATCCCAAGTAGCTGGGATTATAGGTGCGTACCACTATATCTGGATAATTTTTTGTGTCTTTAGTAGAGACAGGGTTTCACCATGTTGACCAGGCTGGTCTCGAACTCCTGACCTTGTGATCTGCCTGCCTCAGCCTCCCAAAGTGCTGGGATTGCAGGCGTAAGTCACCACAACAGCTTTTGAGACTGAGTCTCCCTCTGTCACCCAGGTTAGAGTGCAGTGGTGCTGTCACAGCTCACTGCAGCCTTGATCTCCTGGGCTCAAGTGATCCTCTCACCTCAGCCTCCTGAGTAGCTGGGACTGCAGGCACCTGCCACCACACTCTGCTAATTTTTTGTATTTTTTGTAAAGATGAGGTTCCACGATGTTGCCCAGGCTGGTCTCGAACTCCTGGGCTCAAGTGATCCTCCCACCTCAGCCTCCCAAAGTGCTAAGATTACAGGCATGAGCCACCAGGCCCAGCCTCCAGACTAGTTTATACGGATCCTTGGGAAAATGGTGGCATCAAATAGTTTCATCCATTTTATTGCAGTTTTGAATTTTCTGTTCATCCAAAGGGTTGAGGTAGCTGAGAAGTTGAAGCATGGGGAAAAAAACATAGATATCTAGTTTAAAAAATAAAAACCAGAGATTATCCAAGGGACAAAGATGGAGTAGATGTTTCCAGGCACCTGTGTTCCAGGCTAAGCTTCCTGGCAACAAATGCAAAGAAAGAAATGAGGCCAAACGGTGTCATTTCCTTGTAGGTTGTTACTGGGTAGGCTGTAAGTTAAAATTCTCAGCCCACTTCCTGCTCTGTCTCCTCAGGCCAAGTTGTTGGACTCACAGGGAAAAGTGACCAAATGGTTCAATAACTCTGCAACTTCGCTGACAGTGCCCACCCTGGACAACACCCAGTTCAGCCTCATCATGAGTCAGGACATAGTGAAAGCTACAGTGGCTGCTGCGCTCCCTCCAGAAGAATTCATGGTCCTGTTGGACTCTGTGGTAAGCTTCAGCACAAGACAGAGAATAGGGCCGCTCAGGCTGCATCATAGGAATTTCCTGAACACAAGAGTGCTGCTAAGCGGGAATCCTCCCTGTAACATCCAGCCCCAGTCATGGTTCTGCTCCCTGGAATCTGATGCACCTTTTCCTCTACCAAATGACAGTCCTGTGGAATCAAAGGGCATCTTAGATATGCAGTAGTCCAGAGGTGATAAATACATCTCAGATATGGAGTAGTCCAGGGATGGTAAATACATCTCAGATACTGAGTGGTCCAGGGATGGCAATTGTCCCACTACTCACCACTGCGGCACTCATGGCAGACATCACTAATTGATCAGGGTTCTCCCTCCTATTGAGTCTGGATGCTGACACAACTTTGGAATCCTTATTAACAGGGCACAGCAGATAACCACCACCAGTCAGCTATATCATGCCACCTCCTCCCGGATGACTGATGGGGAAATTGAGGTCCAGAGGGGAAAAGGGTTGGTCCAACGTTATGGGAGGATGTCAGGACTTCAGGTCAGCTGACAGACAACCGATAACCAAGCTCTTGGGACTGGGATGGTGAGAAAATGGGGGGTGGTCACCAGCTAGCACATTCATGATTGCAGTAAGAATGAAATCACCTCTTAACATCCTCTGAGATCAGGAAGCTGCCCACAGACCCACAGCCATCACCAGCCCACAGTAAAAGTCCAGGCCAGCGGGACCCCATGCCCCATAGAAGCTGGCCTAGGGGCTATTTTTCCACCAATGACAGACACATGGCCTGGGTCACTGGGCCCACCCAGCTTTTCTGGGGTCCTGGGAAACCTTCCTCCCAGCACTGGGGTATGGGAGACATGCCTCCCTGTGCCCTCCAGCTGACCTTCCCTGTCTCCTCTCACCCTCAGCTTCCTGAGTTGGCCCGTCGGCTGAAGTCAAGCATCGGGCTGATCAGTGCAAAGGTTGGTCCGTTTGCCATCCGCAGCTTGAGGGTGTTTGCTGTGGTCTGGACACAGGCTTCTGCGAGGGAGAATCTGTGTGGGATTAGTGTTTCATTCCAGCACTGGGACACTCAAACCACATCCCTGTCCTCACAGAGCTTTCCGTCTAGCAGGCCAGTTTGACCTGAAGCAAATCAGCACATGGATAGTCTTTCCATTACAGGTGCAGTAACTCAGGACAGGTTCTAGGGGCCATGAGAACCCTTCTCTATATCGAAGGGTGTTCTGATAGAAACAAGTTTGTGGGCCCCTGATATAGTCTGGGCCATCAGGGAGGCCTCCCTGAAGGGAAGGGTATTCCAGACAGAGGGAACAGGAGACCAAAGACTGCAAGAAGGACAGGGTGGCTGGAGCACGAGAGGGAGCAGGGAGGCCAGGAAGGCGGGCAGGAGCCAGGCCACATGGGGCCTGTGGGCCATGGTGGGCATTTGGGAGGCCACATATGGGTCTGATGTCCTTCCAGGCTGCAGATGCTTTGGGGCCCACCCAGATTGTGAAGATCCTAACTCAGGACACTCCACAGTTTTTTATGGACCAAGGACGTGCCAAGGTGGCCCAGCTGATTGTGCTGGAAGTGTTTCCCTCCAGTGAAGCCCTCCGCCCTTTGTTCACCGTGGGCATCGTGAGTTCAGTCGTCTGCGATATTGGCAGCAACCAGGGAAACCCTTCTGTCCACTTCCCCTGTTCACCCTCTTGCTTTGTTAAACATTTCCACCAGTCTCATCACTTAGCAGGGACAGGGGACAGGGAGCTCTGAATCAAGAGCCAGGAGCTTTGGGGACCCAATTCTAACCCTGTAACTTTATTAGTCAGGGATCTCTGGGCAGAAACTCAACTCATATGCACAAAAGGAATTGTATTAGCTCCTATAACTAAAAAGTCTAGATGTTATTGGCTTCAGGAATAGCTGGATCCAGGTGCTCAAACAATATCCTCTTCATTCTCCTCTCTCCCACCTAGCAGCCTTGTTTTCCTCTGTGCTGCCTTGAACCTCAGGCAAGCTATTCCCTCACAGGAGTGCCCCAGGCTGCATCAGGCTCATATCCTGCCAGCTTGGCAATCCTAGCAGGAAGAACCTATCTTTCCATAGCCCCAGCAAACGACTCAGGGCTGACTCTCATTGAATGAGCCTGAGTCAGCTGCCCATTCTTGAGCCAATCATTGTGTCCAGAAAAATGGAACATGAAAACTTCCTGAGCTGGGCCACATACACACTAGAGTAAGGGGAGTGGGGGCTGCATGCGACCACAGACGGGGAGGGGCAAGTCCTCTTCTGAAGCATCAGCAGAACTAAGTCATCTCCAAGGAAGTTCGTAGCTGATTTTCTCCATAACCCCAGCAGTTTGGATCTCAGTTAGCTTCCATGTGTGGGGAACCTTGCAGGTGGAGGAATGGGGTGGGGGTCAGTCAATGACAAGCCTAGTAGGAGGGTATCTTAGACAGGGATCCTAGAAGCAGAGCCTGAGACAGAGATCCTTGTAGGAGGATTTACTGGGGGAGAGGTCTTGGGAGAGGAGCTGTGAAGGAAGCAGGATGGGGAAGGGGAAGGGGGGAGCAAAGATGCCATCTCAGCCAGGGCCGCGCTCTGGCTCAGTCCCGCAAGAGCCCTGGAGCATGGACGGCACTGCGCTGAGCCTGCATTAACCAAGCGAGCCCCACTTGTGTCAGGCAGTCCCATGTCAGTCACTGGCCACCAACAGCCCCCAGGAATAGGAGGAACATTGTCCCCTAGCAGGGCGCCTCCACTGGTGCAAGGGCAGTTCTGCAGAGAAGGGGCAGCCGCGAGCTGGCAGAGGCAACACCCACAGGGGAGGGAAGGGACTCCGAGCAAGGAACCAGCCACATCCTCTACAGAGGGCAAAGGAGAGGACATGAGGCAGGGCACATGACTGGGTGCTGGATAAGTAAGGCCATCCACAGGCCAGGCGTGGAGGCTCACACCTGTAATCCCAGCACTTGGGGAGGTTGAGGCGGGAGGATCAGTTGAGACCAGGATTCAAGACCAGCCCAGGCAACATAGTGAGACCCTGTCTCTATAAAAAAAATTTTTTTAATTGGCTGGGCACAGTGGCTCCCGCATGTAACCCCAGCTACCCAGGAGGCTGATGTGGGAGGGTCATTTGAGTCCAGGAGTTTGAGGCTGCGGTGAGCCATGATTGCACCACTGCACTCCAGCCTGGGTGATGGAGCAAGACCCTGTCTCAAAAAAAAAAAAAAAAAAAAAAAAGGCCATCCATGCTTAACCAAGGAGTCAGGACAGTAGCTGGTAGAGAGTGGGAAGCTAATTACAACAGGGTCACTGTGTGCAGCTGTGCAGGTTGTTCACCACACAATTTCAGGATGCCTTTCACAAATGGTGCCTTCTGGGGTTGTCGGCATGGTGCTCTGCTCTCTATATGGAAGGGAATCCTGACCCTCAGCCCACCACCCAAGTTGCGGTGGGAGTGGACTGCCCAGGCCAGCCCCACTGCACCATGGCCTGGCCCTTCCATGACCTGGGCAGGCACTCTGGCCTATTGAGCCCAGGCCAGCCAGACAAGTCTGTTTCCTGGGTGCAGCTGACCTGGAGCTGGACCCATCTCGCTGCCCTGAGGGTCACCCAGCCCAGAGGTCAAGTTGATATGTCTCTGGAGCCCGTGTATTTGGGAGCTGGCGTGGCTTACACCTTTCCAATAGTAGTAACAGTGGTGAGCATTTCCCAGGGGCCTGCTGGCTCTCTTCGGCTTTCCGCTTCCTCACCTCAACAAGGAGACAATGACAGGACCCTCCTCACGGGGTTGTGAGGATCAAGGAGATGATTATCTCAGCTCTGAAACCACTGTCTGACACACAGGAAGGGTTCCATGCCTAGTGGCTGCTGCCGTCATCATATCACCATCATCCCCCACAACAAGCCTAGATTGTCGTCTGCTAAATGGGAAGTGGGTACAAGGACTATCTCATTTAATAGATGAGGAAAGTGAGGCCCAGGGAGGTCAAGCCCTTTGCCAAGGTCACAGAGCCAGGAACTGAGATTCAGACCCCAGAGCCTCCCTGCAGAACCGCTAACTCCACACTCAGATCCTCTTTAGAGCAATGGGGTCTGGGCTTCTCTCGTTGCAGGAAGCCAGCTCGGAGGCTCAGTTTTACACCAAAGACGACCGACTAATGCTCAACTTGAATAACATCAGGTAAACACACCGATCACTGTGAAGACTCTGCTGATGGAAATGAGTCCCGCCCTGTGACCATGGGTTTCTTTAGACACCCACTGTGTGGCTGTCAGGTGAAGGCTGCTCCAGGGCGGGCAGGGAGGTCCTTCCCGGACGCTCCTGCTGACAAGGACTGAATGAGAGGGAATGGAGCAGAAAATGAAGCGGCCTCTGCAGCAGCCACAGCACAGGCAAACCCCAGGCTAAGGGCAGCCCCCTCTGGGCACCTCCCAGGCCATGGCGGTGACCGTCACCCAGCACAGAAATGCAGAGCTCCACCTGCCTTTCACACCCCGCCTGTTCTCCCATCTCGCTGCTTTCCTGTGGCCCGAGTGAGTGCAGGCCTGCAAGCTCGAGGCTCTGGGGACAAGTCAGGCCCAGGGCTGTTTCCATCAGCCCACACAGGGCTGGGCTTTTTAAGATAAATGAGTTGTGAACATGTCAAATCAGACTGCCTAGCTGCCCTGTGCCCACAATCCTACATAGCAACAAGCTGTCAAGCTGGGAATTAGGACACCCTTGGAGGGAGCTTGGGCTTCCTTGTCCACCACAGCCCTGACTCCTGAGGTTGATTTTTCTGCTCCTTGGACTGCTGTTTGTTTTCTGTGTCCCCCATGCCACCCCACCCCACCCCTGCCGTTAGAGTGCAAGCTCTACGAGGCAAGGACTTCATGTGGTTCACAGCAACATCACCAGAGCCCGCACTGTGCCTGGCGCATAATAGGTGCTCGGTAAATCGCTGTTGAATGAATGGATGGTGAATGAGTGGGACTCCAGGAGCCATTCTCATAGGCATCTTCCATTGCAGTTCTGATCGGATTAAGCTGATGAACTCTGGGATTGGCTGGTTCCAAGTAAGTGTTAACAGGTGGTGCCTGAGGGCACCAAGGATGGCCTGGAATGGTCCACTCTCAAAGAGACATTGCCCAGGATTTGCTTGGAACAAGGTCCCCAAAGAAGCACCATGGGGGGCTGGCCGGGCTCCACAAAAGTTCAAATTCCCAGCTCGAGTGTTTACAGAGAACCCACTGTGTGTCAGACACAGCTGAGAGCACATACACACACACTTCCACTCACAGATACACACTTTCTTTCTCCTCTTTTCTTTTTTGAGACAGAGTCTCACTCTGTCTCCCAGCTGGAGTGCAATGGCACAATCTCGGCTCACTACAACCTCTGCCTCCCGGGTTCAAGTGATTCTCCTGCCTCAGCCTCCTGAGTAGCTGAGATTACAGGCAGACACCACCACACCCAGCTAATTTTTGTATTTTTAGTAGAGACAGGTTTTCACCATGTTGGTCAGGCTGGTTTTGAACTCCTGACCTCGTGATCCGTCTGCCTTGGCCTCCCAAAGTGCTGGGATTACAGGCATGAGCCACTGCACCCAGCCTACACACTTTCTTTCAGTGAAGTTTGATCCTGAATTAGAAAACAAGTGCCCTTGACTCACAATCTCATTCTGTGCATGTAGACGCGCCTCAGTATCCCAGATCGCCCCTTCCTGCTGGGAGTCAGACTGAACCCAAGACCTCAGTCTGGTGTGTTTTCTCTGGTTTTTCTGATTTGTTTTTCACCATTTTTGACTAACAATTTAAAACAGGAAGAGTTCCACCTGCAAATCATGACTTCTGGCTTCCCTTCAGAAGCCAGGAGCTCAGGCAATGCAGGGCAACATTCCCTCAGGGCAAATTCAGCTGCAGCAGAGCGGTGGGGCCACTGAGGATGGGGCATTCTCCAGTGCACCACAATCCCCCCACCTACCAGGCCCCACGGGCGGCTCAGTTCATGCCCCACCCCAGCCCCCTGGTCCCTGGGAAGCCCCACAGCTCTGACCAGCAGGGGACCTGGAATTCCTGCATCTCCACCAACCACCCTCACCCATGGGGAGGAGCTGTGCCCACGCGGAATGAATGACCGGGGCAGGTGGGAACTTCGGGTCCTCAGCCAGGGTGACAGTGCCCCTTCTCTCTCTCACAGCCTGACGTTCTGAAAAACATCATCACAGACATCCTCCTCTCTGTCCTGGTGCCGAACCAGAATGGTGTGTACCTCTGCCACCTGTGCCCCTCTCCCCAGGCCTGGCTTTACTGCCCTGCCCTCATTTCCATGAATGGGGCGCCTTTCATTTATCTCCCAGCCACCCCTCAGAGCCTACTTCCAAATCCGCCTCGTCCCAGGAGCCTTCTCACTCACCCAGCTGGAAGTGACTTCTCCCCCGTCTGTCCTCCCAGCCCAATTCCTTTGCTAGTGCCAGAGGCTAGGCTTGCAAAGATGAGCCACACAGTGGCCCAGCCTCACAGGGCTGGAAGGAGGCAGAGATGTAAGCAGACAACAAGAGCACACAGGAGACACTGCAGCAGACCTGGGTTCAAGGCCTGTACCCCCTCTTGCTGGTGCCTGGCCTTGGTTGAGCTGCACGATCCTTCTGAGCCTCAGTTTCTCCATCTGTAAAATGGGGACATAGGAGTACCTTCTTTAGAGCACAAATCAGGGGGTACCTGGCACAGTCAGTGCTCAACATTTCTTAGCCACTGCCATCTTTGGCATGTTACTTGTTACTGGCGGAAGAAGCAGAGAGAAGGTGAAATCACTCCAATTTAGCCCTGGGTTGTGGAGGTGGGAAGAGTTGGTAACCTACAGCAGCTCCACCTTTTTAATTTCTTTATTTTATTAGACTAGAAAATCTCAAAGTATAGAAACCTCTGCTGGGGATGATGGGAGGCCCTGATGGTTCTTGAGCAAGAGTGTGAGAGAATATGAGGACTGCATTTTGCGAGGGGCCAGAAGCCAGTGCCAGGGGCAAAGCCAGGGTAGATGAGGCTGGGTTGATGCTGGGGCCAGAGAACAGGCGAGCAGAGGCAGAGGGGGCTGTCTGATCAGGCCTGCCAAGCCCAGGGTCCCCTTCAGGAACCCTGAGCCTACCCCCCGGCTGCCCAGTCTCACCCCAGGCCCACCAGTTTCTGACCATGTTTGCTATTTCAGGCAAATTAAGATCTGGGGTCCCAGTGTCGATGGTGAAGGCCTTGGGATTTGAGGCAACTGAATCCTCACTGACCCAGGTGAGTGGGGTGTGGGCCTAGACATCCTGCCCCAGGGAGGGCACAGCTGCTACTGAGAGCCCTGGCCGGGAGGTGGGGCCTGTGCTCCAATCCCAGCCTGTAGGTGACCTGGGCAAGTCCCTTCCCGTCTCAGGGCCTCACCTCCTCACCTGCAAGTGACAAGGTTGGCTGTGCTGAGGATGGGACTCTCCTAGTCTGGGGTCAGTACACTTTTTCCACCCCTTGTCATTCATTCATTCATTCATTCATTCAGTAATTCAGTAAATATTTTTTGAGGGTCTTCTATACGGAAGGCATGCTTCTGAGTGCTTGAGGCCACTGAAATGAACAAACGGAAAACACTCCCATCTTTGTCGAGCCTGCCTTCTAGCAGAAGACACAGATATATAGGAGGAAGGCTGAGAAGAAAAATAAAGCAGGCTCAGGAGGAGAGAGTGATGTCAGGGAAGGGGTGCTGTTTCAGACAGGGGGTCAGGGAGGGCCTCTCTGAGGAGGCAGCATTTGAGCCAATGCCTGAGGAGGTGAGGGGTGAGCCCTGTGGGTAGCTGGAAGGAGTGTCCTGTCAGAGGGACAGAATATTAGGCCATTCTTGCACTGCTTTAAGAAATACCCGAGGCCAGGTGCAATGGCTCACACCTGTAATCCCAGCACTTTGGGATGCTGAGGCTGGCAAATCGCCTGAGGTCAGGAGTTCGAGACCAGCCTGGCCAACGTGGCAAAACCCAATGTCTACTAAAAGTACAAAAATTAGCCTCCTGAGTAACTGGGATTACAGGAATGGTGGCGGGAATCTGTAATCCCAGTACTCAGGAGGCTGAGCAAGAGAATCACTTGAACCCTGGAGGCAGAGGTCGCAGTGAGCCAAGATCACACCACTGCACTCCAGCCTGGGCAACAGAGCAAGACTCCATCTCAAAAAAAAAAAAGAAAAGAAAAGAAACAAAAGAAATACCTGAGACTGGGTAATTCATAAAGAGGTTTAATTGGCTCACGGTTGTGCAGCCTCCACTAGGCCCCACCTCCAGCATTGAGTGCCACAGTTCTACATGAGAATTGGGCAGGGACACAGATCCAAACCATATCAGATGTCCAGTGCAAACGCCCTGAGGCAGGGATTGGTGGTGTTCCAGGAAAGATGAGGAAGGAGGCCAAGAGCTGAGGCAGCATCCAGGGCAGGTACTGCATAGGCCTGAGATGCACACACACAGACACACGCACATATACACCTATATACACCTACATACACACATACACACAGATACACATACGCACACACATACACACAAACATATACACACACATACACACATGCAGACATATGCCATGTGGCCAGATGGTCTCAGCTCAAGGCCATGATCATGTCCATCTGGTCCATGCCTCTGTCCCCACTGTTCAATAAGGCCTGGCACACAGTAGGTGTTCAATAAATGCTTAGTGAGCAAATGACTTTCCATGGCATCTGCTGGGGAGAGGAGCTATGGCAGTGTCACCCTCACTCTCAAATATGACCCTTAAGAAGAACAGCCCACATCACTGTATGCCAGGCTCCGGGGCATCTCTCCCCCTCTAGAGTGGAGCCCAAACTCCAAGAAGAAAGGAGTTCCCATCTGTGCTGTTCCCCATTGTACTCAATGGCTGCACACAGTAGATGCTTAGTAAATGCCTGCTAACTGAGATGGGCACCCTCCTGTCATTAGCTCATGCAGAGGATGGGCCCAAAGCAGGGGGTAATCAAGGCAGGTGCTGAGTACAAATCCCACTCCTGCCACCTACTGAGTGCATGACTCTGGAAAGGGGCTTGCCATCTTTAATCTCAGTGTCCCCATCTGCAAAATGGAGATGACATCAGGACCTGGCATGGCATTAATGTTCACACACAGACCCTCCATCCCTGACCCTTCCAAGAATTCTGTATGTGTGGGTTCAGGGTCATGGTTCCCCAATGCCAGCAGTCACCTTGTGGAGGACAAAACCAGCATAAACCACAAGGCAAGAGGTTAAAGAAACCTGTTTTCTGACTTTTCCCCTCCAATTCCAGGATGCCCTTGTGCTTACCCCAGCCTCCTTGTGGAAACCCTGCTCTCCTGTCTCCCAGTGAAGACTTGGATGGTGGCCATCAGGGCAGGCTGGGCCCCAGCTGGGAGTGTGGGTCTGAGCTCTGTAGACAAGCCCTCTCTGCAGACCAGCCCTCTCTGCAATCAATAAACATTTGCCTGTGATGCCTGCAGTCTGGAGTTTCTTTGTCCTGGCACTGGAGTCATTTTTCCCCTGGCAGGCTTGGGGACTGGATGGCTGAGCCACATCCAGGTCACATTCAGGCACATCTGAGCCAATCTGGGTGATGTCTGAGCTGTCTAGACCACATCAGGCCACCTGCGGATGATGTCTGTGGCCTTGACTGCCTCTCCAGGCTTCAGGAATCAGGGAGCCAGCTCTTCCCTCCTGCCTTCTATGTCAGCCTCAAGACCGTCTTTGGTGGGATGGCTTTTAGGGTGGGGACATATATTTTGTTGATCTCGGCAGTGTGATGGGCAGAGGACTCTCTCAACAATGTGGATCTGGGGGCACATGAACTAGGCTGGGAGCTCTGGCCTGGCCTCTTCATGCCTCTTTGACTCTGGGATGTGGTTTCCCCACTGTGGGCCTCAGTTTCCTTCTTAAAATGGGGAGAGACATTGTCTCCGCCTTGGAGGGCTTTGGTGAGGAGTAAATGAGAGAACAGTTCCAGGTACATGGTAGGTACTCAGACCACGTCGTCTGTGGGTGATGTCATCACTGCTGTTCCCTGGCTTCTGGAGTGTTAGGCCTTATCACCAAAGCACCATCCCGCTCAGACAATGCAGGACTGCCTTGTCTTTCTGGCCTCACTGATGTCAGAACACTTGGGACAGATAATAGGGCCCTTGTTCTCCAGACCCCAGGCCTGCCCCAGTACCCAGAGCCCTTCAGTTACACAAGTGTCCTTGCAGGAAGGGATGGGGTAGGCATTCCAGGAAAATGCATCGCTCATCATGAGAGCACAAACAGGCATAGGAACGGTTCACGGCCCAGAGAGGCAGCCAGAGACATCTGCCAGGCCAAGAGGGACACAGAGGGGCCAGGCCACAACCTTGCACAAGGTGTTTACGCCAGGGTCAGTGACCCTTCTCAAATAGCCACCAAGAGTCAGGGCTGTGTGGAAGCTCTTCATGCATCCCAGCTCCCAGCCACAATCTGGGTAGATTTTCTTCCCCACACATCACATTCCATTATTTTTCTAAATCATATTTGAACTCCCACTTGCAAAGAAGGTGAGAAAGTCCATCTCCATCTGGCCCAGGGTCGGTCTATTCTGACTCCCAAGGATCTATTGGGGGTTCCCAGGGAGCCTGGAGCCTGGAGGATGTGGCAGCCCCTCTGGTCTGGGTCCCACCTGTCCTGATGAAGGGATCGCTGTCCCAGTCCACATGACCCTGTCAGAGGCAAGCAGATCCTTCACCCCAGCCAAGAGGAGCACGGGGATCCTTCTCCAAAACAGCCTGAGCCGTGTATCTTCCAGGTCCCAACACCCACATCCTCTGGGGTTCCTGGGGGTCAGTGGATAAATAACCCTGGCTTTCTCACCCTTTGGGGCAGGGAACAACTCTAGGGCCCCTGCTGTAGATGGGCTCCCAGCTCCCCAGCGGGACTGGGCCCCAGTTGCCCATGCTGGTAATCAGCTTGCCGACACTTTTTGTTTGTTTGTTTGTTTGTTTGTTTTTTGAGATAGTATCTTGCTCTGTCGCCCAGGCTGGAGTGCAGTGGCATGATCTCAGTTTACTACAGCCTCAAACTCCTGGTTTCAAGTTATCCTCCCACCTCAACCTTCCAAGTAGCTTGAATTATAGGTGTGCACCACATGCCCAGCCCAACATGCTCTTTATAGGTTGCCTCCCCTACCCACCTCACTTCCCCACTCTGCTACCAGTGTTCCCTGGGATCATCTCCAAATCAACTACCTGCACTCCAATCCTGTTGTCAGGGTCTGCTTCCGGTGAACTTGAAAGAAGACAGCCATTTGCTCCAGGAAGGCACTGGATCTAAGGATCTTCCAGACCTTCGCTCACACCACCTTTCCCAGCGCCTGTGGCACAGGATCCCCTGGCACCTGCACTTGACAAATGAAGACACTGACGCTCTGACAGCTCCACACCACTGCCAAGTAGCCCCCTATTACCACCCCCCCACCTGCTTCTCTCTGCTACTTCATCACCTACCCCCTTGGGTTTCCACCTCCCAAAAAAAGGAGAGGGGTTGTTCTCCTGTGCCAGCCTCCTGATGTGCCCGGCTAATTTTTTCGTATTTTCAGTAGAGACCATCCTGGCTAACATGGTAAAACCATGTCTCTACTGAAAATACAAAAAAATTAGCTGGGCATGCTGGCACGCACCTCTAGTCCCAGCTACTTGGGAGGCTGAGGCAGGAGAATCACTTGAACCCAGGCGGTTGAGGTTGCAGTGAGCTGAGATTGCGCCACTGCACTGCAGCCTGGGCAACAGAGCAAGACTCCATCTGAAAAAAAAAATAATCACTTGTTCACAAAGAATAAATACGTGATTCAGAGTCTGCTCTGGGCTGTCAGCTGGGAAATGCCGGCAGACCCCTGATGGTCCCACTTCGATCCCAGTTTTGCACTCTATCTTTGTTTCTGTTTCTTAATTCCTTCAATGTCGCCTGGGGTTGGGGTCTCTACAACCGAGCTGGTCTCGGCAGTAGGCCCCATACTGACATCTACATGAGTTGCCTCAACAGACCTTCACAATACCCAAAAGACATAAATGGAGCTATCATTCCCATTTTTTTTTTTTTTTTTTGAGACAGAGTCTTGCTCTGTCACCCAGGCTGTAGTGCAGTGGCACGATCTCAGCTCACGGCATCCTCCATCCTCTGCCACCCAGGTTCAAGCGATTCCCCTGCCTCAGTCTCCTAAGTAGCTGGGACTATAGGTGAGAGCAACCACGTCCAGCTAATTTTTTTGTATTTTAGTAAAGACAAGTTTTCACCATGTTGACCAGGATGGTCTCAATCTCCTGACCTCGTGATCTGCCTGCCTCAGCCTCCCAAAGTGATGGGATTACAGGCATGAGCCACTGTGCTTGACCACATTTTTTCTTTTTTTTTGAGATGGCGTCTAGCTCTGTTGCCCAGGCCGGAGTGCAGTGGCACAATCTCAGCTCACTGCAACCTCCGCCTCCCAGGTTCAAGCGATTCTCCTGCCTCGGCCTCCCAAGTAGCTGGGATTCCAGGCACCTGCCACCACACCCAGCTAATTTTTGTATTTTTAATAGAGACAGGGTTTCACTGTGTTGGTCAAGCTGGTCTCGAACTCCTGACCTCGTGATCTGCCCATCTCGGCATCCCAAAGTGCTGGGATTACAAGCATGAGCCACCATGCCCAGCCCTATCATTCCCATTTTACAGACATGAAAAGTGAGGCTCAGAAGAGAAAGCAACTTTCCTCCAGTCACACAGCTCCTGATTGAAGGTGGCAGTTTGAACCCAGGCCTATCTGGTTGCAGAGGCCATGCCATTGGTGACCACATCATAGCAAAAAATGATGGCGTGGACAACATACTCAGAAAGGGTATAGGTCCAGAGACTTGGCAGAGTTTGAAAATAATTTTTAAAATTTTTAAAAATTTTAAAAGACTATAGAGAATAGCCACAAGGTAGACCCCAGAAACTTTAGCCTGGCCCCTGCCACCCACCTGCTCTCCTCCCTCTGCCCACCCCCACACAGTCACTCCCTTGGGCTCTATGACTGCCATATTCTATACTAGCAGCCCTTTCAGGACCCCTCCTGAGAGCTGGGGGCCCTGCCAGACTCCACAGCTCTGATGATGTTCCAAAGGGAAATGACCCACCCTCAAAGCCACAAGACCCCACCTACCTCCTCCCTAAAGTCTGTGGGTCCAGGGCCCAGGGCCTGCCCCTCCAGCCTCAGTTTTGGCCAGAAGCCCCCTTCCCACCCAGCGCCAAGAGGACTTCTCCCTCCACTGAAGAGTTCCTCTGAGCGGCAAGCCTGGCCAGGGGACCAGACTTCCTGCCCGGGTACCCACCCACCTGGGCTTCCAAGCTCAGATTATAAAAGTTGCCTTTCTGGGAAGCTGGAGACAGAGGCCAGGGAGAGATTCCAGATAGCCCCATTCTTGGAGAGGTAAAGACAAGGAGGTCACGGGGCATTTCTCAAATATTTCTTGAGCACTTATAATAATGTTGTGAGGCGGCACATAGATTTTTAGCACCAGGCGAAGCTGGGCTGGAATGCTGGCTCTGCCGCTCACCACCTGTGCCACCATGGCCAGCTAATTTTCATATTTTTTGTAGAGGTGGGGTTTTGCCATGTTGCTCAGGCTGGTCTCAAATCCTGCCCATCTTGGCCTCCCAAAGTGCTGGGATTGCAGGTGTGAGCCACCGTGCCTGGCAACAATACGTTTCTGTTGTCCAGGCCACCCAGTTTGTGTTAATAGTATTTGTTATGGCAGTCCTCACATCTAATACAATTGGGAAACCCAGATTTTGATTAAAACCTTCTTGAGGGCTGAGCATGGTGGCTCATGCCTGTAATCCCAGCACTTTGGGAGGCCAAGGCTGGCGGATCATGAGATCAGGAGATTGAGACTATCCTGGCCAACATGGTGAAACCTGTCTCTACTAAAAATACAAAAATTAGCCGGGTGTGGTGGCATGCACCTGTAGTCCCAGCTAATCTGGAGCCTGGGCAGGAGAACTGCTTGAACCCTGGAGGTGGAGTTTGCAGTGAGCTGAGATGGGGCAACTGCATTCCAGCCTGGGTGACAGAGCGAGACTCCATCTCAAAAGAAAACAAAACAAACAAAAAACAAACCTTCTTGATTTTTTTATGTTGGCAATCCATTAAACATATTTTTCAAAAACCTATGCAAGTTTGCAAAAAACCCAATTGTAGGCTGAACGTCGAGGGCAGGAGGGCTGCCGGGCTGAGGTCCTGGATCGAGACCCTGCTTTCTTCCTAGGAACATTTCAAGGGGCTTGGAGAGACATAGGGCCAAGGAAGGCAGACTTGCTTAGTGCTTTCCAGGCTATAGAGAACCTCCAAAGATACCCTGCTGAGAATGCAGCCACTCAGGGAACCAGGAAAGGCCAAAGGCAGCCGGGCCCTCCACTTACCCACCTGCCCAGAGCAGCTCCCACAGCAGGGGAAGGCTCTTCCCTGAAAGCAGGTCCTCACCCCATGAAAGATCCAGCCCACTGCTCTTCTTGGAGAGGCCTTTGCTTACAAAAGGCAGGTGGTCCAGGACAGCGACACCCTTGCTCCTGGCCCCTGTCCCAGGCAGACTGAGCATGTGCTTCAGGATGCAGTGCTCTGAGAACAGGTCTGAAACATCTGAGGATGCAAGCCCCACCTCAGTGTGGAGCTGTTCCCTTCATTCAGCACTGCGACAAGTGCCCTGCGTCACCTGCTCCATGCCAGCACTCACCGAGCGCTTACTCTCTTCTGGGCTCAGGGGACAGGAGCAGTGTGGCTCCTGCCCTCATGGAGGTTGCCTCCTGGCAGAGAGAGAGCCAAACACTGAGCACCCAGAACAGCAAGCAAGGCAATGTTCTAGAGTGCTGCTAAAGGAAAAAATACAGTGGAGTTGGAGTATGACTGGGGTGAAGGTCTGTTTCTGATGGGGTGATTAGGGAGGGCCTCTCTGAGGAGGAGGCCTCCAAGCTGAGGGATGAGTGAGGTGGAGGAATCCAACACTCAGGCTGATCTCGGGGAGAGCCATGGCAGCAAGAGGGAACAGAATGTGCAGAGCTCCTGAGGCACCAGTGAGCCTGGCACAGTGGGAAACAGAAAGATCAGTGAGGCTGGTACGTGGTGAGCAGGTCGAGGCTGGATGGGTGACAAGCAGCTCAGTCAAGAATTAAGGAGAGATGCAACCAGCCTGACAGACGGACAGATGGCAGGCATGGCACACTGGGATAAGGCCACAGAGGGGGCTTCACCAAAGGGCTGTGGGAACTCAGAGGAAGGAGAGATTCCTGCTGCCTGAGGAAATCGAGAAGGATTCCTAGAGGAGGGGGTTAGAACTTTGCCTTCAAGGGTGGGCCTGGATCCACCATGTCGAACAGCATGTTTTTTGGTTTTGAATGTTCAGAAAAAAATAAGATGGGAATGAGATCACAACACCCCTCCTTCGCTCCTATAAAATGAGATCACAACACTTCTCTCCCTCCCATAAACCTTGGTTCTGCTGGCAACAGGCATGGAAACTGGCACCCCTCAATCACACTTTCTCTGTCACATCCACATACCAGGTAGCTCAGAGCAGCATTAAACATCTCCAGAAGGTCTACACAGACCGCTAGCTTCTGCCTGGGGTTGGCTAAAAACCGCCCATGGGTGGCCAGGCACGGTGGCTCACACCTGTAATCTTCCCACTTTAGGAGGCCAAGGCAGGAAGATCACTTGAGCTCAGGAGTTTGAATTTATCATTTTTAAAAAAGTGCTTGAGGTCAGCAATAGCAAGCCAAATCTCAGATGGATCAAGAATCTTGAACATATTCACATTATTCACAAATGCATGTGATTAATTCCCACTTCTGGGGATTTCCTAAAGAAAGAATCAGAGCTGCAGACAAAGATGTAAGGGTAAGACCGGTTGTCACAGCATTGGTTTCATGGTAAGAATTTGAGAAGAATCTAAATGTTCAACAATATAAGGTTGATTTTTATGATAAATTCCTAATAAAAAATATTGTACAGGCATTAAAATAATGTTTTTAAAGGGTATTCATAAGGAAATACAAGAAGACTAGGATACAAACCTATTTATAGATGATCTGAGAATTAAACATATATATATGAAATGAATTAGCTGGGCACAGTGGCTCACGCCTGTAATCCCAACACTACAGGAGGCCAAGGTGAGCAGATTGCTTGAGCTCATGAGTTCGAGACCAGCTTGGGCAGCATGGCAAAACCTCATCACTGCAAAAAAATACCAAAAATATTAGCCGGGCATGGTGGTACATACCTGCAGTCTCAGCTACTTTGGAGGCTGAGGTGGAAGGATGGTTTGAGCCTGAGGAATGGAGGTTGCAGTGAGCTGAGATGGCACCACTACACTCTAGCCTGGGCAACAGAGCCAGACTTTGTCTCAGGAAGTAAATAAATAAATAAACTCGAAATATAGGCTGTTACTGTCAGACAGCTTGAGTGGTAGGATGGCAGGTTACTTTTATTTTCTTCCTAATATCATTTCCAAAAATTTTATGGTGAACACGGTTGACTTTTATGATGGGGGGAAAATGTTCTCATTCATTCAATGAGGATAGTGATAGGTATTGACACTTTGTGCCACATGAGCAAAACACAGCAAGAATGGTTTCTGCCCTCACAAAACTTGTGATGGAGACAGTATTAAACAACCCAGCCAATAAAAAGACAAAAGACTACAAATTCCAATGAGAACTAAGAAGTTTCACTTCAAGGTGCCAGGAGAGAGAAGAACAGCAAGGTGGCCAGGTGCAGTGGCTCATGCCTGTAATCCCAGAGCTTTGGGAGGCTGAGGCAGGCAATCGCTTGAAGCCAAGAGTTCAAGACCAACCTGGCCAACATAGTGATACCATCTCTACTAAAAATACAAAAACTAGCCAGGCATGGTGGCACTGGCCTATGGTCCCAGCTACTAGGGAGGCAGGCTAAGGCACAAGACTCACTTTAACCCAGAAGACGGAGGCTGCAACCAGCCAAGATGGCACCACTGCACTCCAGGCTGTGCGACAGAGTGAGACTCTGTCTCAAAATAAAAAGAATGGTGGGGGCCACCTAATTTAGAAGAGGTGGCCAGGGAGGGTGCCTTGAAGGAGAAGCTGTTCGAGCTGAGACCTGTAGTGTGAGTGAGCCTGGGAAAATGCGAAGGAAAGGGTTCTGGGCAGTGGGAACAGAATGTGCAAAGGTCCTGGGATGGGAGCAAGGTGGGTCTATCTGAGAAACTAACAGAAAGTCAGTGCAGCCAGGGAAATAAGCAAGAAGTGGTGGGGAACTGGGTTAGAGAGGCAGGAAGAGGTCCAATTTCACAGAGCCTCCAGGGCTAGGCCAAAAACATGGGCATTATTCTGTGTGGAATGGTGATTGACTATTTTAAGCAGGAGAGTGATGTGATCTGAATATGTCAGACTTTTTTTTCTTAAGAAAAAGGATCTCACTATGCTGCACAGGTTTGTCTGGAGCTCCTGGGCTCAAGCGATCCTCCCGCCTCTGCCTCCTAATGTCATGCATTTTTAGGAGAAAAGAGATTGAGCCAAAACTACAAAGCTACAGAGCTTTGGGGGAAATCCAGTGTCTGTTTGATTGTGAGACGTCAGGGATTCAACCCCAAGATGTCCAAACCAACTACCCTGAGGGAGCTCATATCCCTGCCCAGTGTTGTGCTGAAGAGAGGTGGACACAGAAGAAAGGAAGGCTGAAAGTGGAGGGGGCAACCCCCCGCCTCACGTCGGCTGTCACTTTACACACTCAGAGCCACTGTCTTTCTCTGATTCCCATAAGCACCATCAAAGAGAAGCAGACAGGGAGTTGTTAGCCTGTTTGACAGACAGAGAAGCTGAGGCTCAGAGGAGCTGGCCCAGTCATTCATTCATTCATTCATTCATTCAACATTTACTGCAGGATAGGTGGAGACAGGGAAGTGCAAGGTGAGTGAGACATGCCCCAGCCCTCAGGCATCTCGTGGACTAGTGGATCAGGAAGATGAGGGGCATATCCTAGGACAAAGCTTTGCTCCAGACATGTCTGCGTTTGAATCCCAGTCCTGCCACTTTTGTAGAGGAGTAGCTTAACTTCTCTGAGCCAGTTTCTTCATGTCTAAATGGGGACAGTGGTGATGCTGCTGAGGAAGAAGATGGGGGAAGAAGAGGAAGAGGAAGGGGAGGAAGATAGGTTGTTGTAAGAGTGGGAAGCATTTGCCGAGTGCTCAGTGGTGGGAGTTTGTAGGTTCTGGCCATCTCCTTCTGACCCAAGTTTTAGTGTGATTTCCATGGCCCACCCCCTCTCCATCTTGCCTTAGGGCCATTCCTTTCACAATGTCACCCCAGGTTCATACTTCACAACCTTAGAAACATTAGCAAAATTAAAAGGTTGTACTGAGTATTTATATATATAGGTATCTATGTCTATGATTGCTTATGAATAATTATGTGATTATATTTCTAACTCTTTTCTATTTCATTATTTATGTGAGAACAAGCTGAGGCTTCAGACCCTTACCTCGGCACTTGTGGGGTCTCCTACCCACAACAGATGAGGCAACTAAGGGACAAAAATATTAGATCATGTCCCAAGGCCACACAGCCAGCAGGCAGCAGAACCAGGATTCACATCCAGGCCTGTCTGGCCCCAAATCCTGTCACCAGAAACTCTGTCTTTTCCTAAGCCACAGGTTCTTCACTGTTTATACATTACAAGGCCCATCAAGAATCTCATTAGAGCAATATGGGGATATCATTGAGCACAGAAGTTTGAAACCAGCCTGGGCAACATAGTGAGATCCCATCTGTACAGAAAACATAGGAAAAAACTAGCTGGGCATGGTAACAGGCACCTGTAGTCTCGGCCACTCAGGAAGCTGAGGTGGGAGGATGGCTTGAGCCCAAGAAGTCAAGGCTGCAGTGAGCCATGATGGCGCCACTACACTCCAGCCTGGGCAGCAAAGTGAGACCCTGTCTCAAGAAAACAAAGAAAAAAGAATCTCATTAAACGTATCTCTGAGAATTGAACATTAACTCCAAATTTTATATGCAACTTCAGAGGGTCCAGGGACACAAACTGCCTGCAGAATCCCCCATGACCTCATGTGACCGGCAGAGATCTGAGACTGATTCCACCAGAGGACTGAGCCAGGGTGTGACTATCTTTCAAGCAGTCACATAGAAAGATAAAAGCATTAACACGTATGCAGGTGTGTGTGTGTGTGTCACTAAAAACTTACCTAGGAAAGGTCAGAATCCTGAAGTTTCTGTCCCTAGGGCACCCTCGGCTCAACCTGGCCTATTGTGATCTCCTCACACAGAGGCCATTAAGAGTTGGCAGCAACATTATCACTGGCCATGGTGATCGCAGCCAAGCTTTGGCTAGCCTTGAAAAGGACTTCCCTTCAAAGAGTCCGCAGGTCAAATCACTTAGGGCTCAGGGACAAGCTGGCCCTTGTTCCCAGCTGATAAGCCATCCCGTATCACATAATCCACCATGGGGGCCCTGGATTAGCGGAAGTCAATGGCTGCCCCACCTCCTAAAGTTGAAGAGGAGAAAGACAAAGAATCAGGAGGCCCCGAGGCCCGTCAGAGGCTGCCTCCCGGATGTGCCCCTTCACGACCTCTGCAGTTGGGTTCATTGTTTGGGTTCAGAGAATCATTTGAGGCACCAAACGCAAGGGCCACATCCACCAATGGGCGGCATAAATTTCATCTCAAAGATGATTCAATTTCCCTCAAATGTCCAAGAAAAATAAGACCTAGGACGGTTGAGTTTTGTCTCCTACTTATCATGAATAAAACTCTAAGTTCTGCCCTCTGAGAAAAGGTCAACTGACATTTGATGCAAAGGTCTACATATCTGATGTGATGCAAAGGTCTACATATCTGATGCAAAGGTCTATGCACTGTCTATTCAGCAATGTCCAAAATGGGGTCTTCAGCAAATGAAACCGTAGTTGGAGTTCACGGTATGAGAACCACAGTGGGGCTGGGGAGGTCCCACCACCTAGGCAGAGCAAGGCAGCAGATGGGCGGAGCCTGCCTTGAGGCAGGATCCCAGCCCAGTGCCCAGCCTGAGGTCCCTGAAGCAGGCATTCACCACCTCCTGAGGCAAAATCAGCTTCCTCGCCTGCGCTCTTGCTTTGTAAGCTGTGGTTACACCAAACAGCATGAGAGGATGCACAAAACAAAATCACAAATCTTCAAGTGGTAGGAAACTAGATGATGACTAGGCCTTCTGCTATACAGGGAAAGCCTCAGGACCAAAGAATAGGCTCTAGAATTTGGGAAGCCATTCAATGAGATAACAGGTAAGAAGAAGCCCTACCCAGAGACTAGAATTTTTTTTTTTTTTTTTTTTGAGATAGGGTCTTGCCCTGTTGCCCATGCTGGAGTATAGTGGTGCAATTAAGGCTGACTGCAGCTTCGACCTCCTGGGCTCAAGCAATCCTCCAACCTCAGCCTCCTGAGTAGCTGGAACCACAGGCACATGCCACTACGCTTGGATAATTTTTTCTATTTTCGTAGAGATGGGGTTTTGCCATGCTGCCCAGGCTGGATAATTTTTTGTATTTTCGTAGAGATGGGGTTTCGCCATGCTGCCCACGCTGGTCTTGCATTCATGAACTCAGGCAATCCACCCACCTTGGCCTCCCAAAGTTCTGGGATTACAGGTGTGAGCCACTACTCCCTGCTGAATTTCTTAAATATAAATGAGAGCCTCAGCAACCTAGTGACACCATTCAAAGTCTCATTCCAGGGACAACCACAGGAAGCAAAAGGAGCTGACCCAGTTATGTAACTCCCAAGCTTAACCACCTCCACCCTCCAATCACCCTGAAAACAAAATCCAAACTCTACCACAGTGAATCACTCAGGATGCATCTGGTTACAGGCAGCCGAAAACGGGCTCCTACTGATGATTTTACCTGGAAGGTGTTCAGAGCAGGGCAGGTCCTCGGCTGGTAACATCTGCGGATCAATAGCTTCCTTCCCATCTCTCTACTGTCTCCTTTACCTTCAGCCACGCTCTCACCCCTCGAACTACTCAAGCTCATGCCCACTCAGGCTTTTAATACTTTCTAACCATCCTGCATCCATTAATCATTGCCCAGGTCGTTGCATGGCTCTACCCACTGTGTCACCCATGTCTGGGATAAGATGTCACTCAGCACAGAGGTGTGAGTCCAAAAGGATGTCATCCCCTCTCTCCATCATCTTTGTTTGTCTTTCTTCACACACGTATCATTATCAAGAATTGTTGGGCCGGGTATAGAGGCTCACATCTGTAATCCCAGCACTTTGGAAGCCAAGGCAGGTGGATTCCCTGAGTCCAGGAATTCAAGACCAGCCTGAGCAACATAGCAAAACCCTGTCTCTACCAAAAATTTAAAAATTAGCCAGGTGTGGTGCCACACACCCGTAGTCCCAGCTACTCAGGAGGTGGGAGGATTGCTTGAACCCAAGAGGCAGAGGTTGCAGTGAGCCAAGATCAAACCACTGCACTCTAGCCTGGGAGACAGAGCAAGACTCTGTCTCAAAAAAAAAAAAAAAAAAAAAGAATTGTCCTATTATCAGTGTCTCCCACTAATGGGTGAACTCCATGAGGGAGGGCACAGTGCGGCATGCCCCCCACCTAATGCCCACCACTTGCCACAGTACCTGGCAGGGAGAAAGTGCAGGGGCTACTTGCTGAAAGAATGTATGTGATTTGCACATGCCTGGAACCCTGACAACTTCCCACTTCATTTCCAGAAAGAAAAAGTCAGGACTAGAAGATCATTTTATGTCCAGTAGAACAATCCAAGTTCAAATCCTAGACCAGCTCCAGACTCCTCAGTGTCTTGGGGCCTGTGACCTCTGCTCTAGAACTCAGTGTCCTCACCTACAAAATGAGATGCAGAATTAACTAGACTAGTGGTTTTCATACAGGGCCGCCTGCAGAGATGCCTTCTAAAACAAATGCCTGCACCTCCACCCTTACTTATTAAAGCAGTATCCAGAACTTGGGGAAGAGAGGAACCAAGAATTTAAACTCGTAACACACGCATCAAGGTGATAATGATATCTATTGGGACCTCCAAGTCCTTCTGAACTCAGAGATGCTGGAATAAAGGGCAGGGCCACGCCAATGGCTACCACATGGACTCTCCAGAGAACCTTCCAGATGCTCTGCCCAAGCCCAGCTTGTACAGCTCCCGGAACCAGCTTCCTTTCCCTCTGTCCCACGCACATCTGTCCCATGCACAAAACTGGAAAAGCCCCTCCACCAGAGACGGGGTTGGGTCTTTCCCACCTGCCAGAGCCTAGCATGTTTGTGACCAGAGAAATGAATGAGGATAATGGAAGCTCAGAGAGATCTGAGCCAAGGGCCACACGACTGGCAAGCGGCCTGGCTAGGATCTGAGCCTAGAACATTCTGACTCCAGGCTAGGCACAGTGGCTCATGCCTATAATCCCAGCACTTTGGGAGGCTGAAGCAGGTGAATCACCTGAGGTCAGGAGTTTGAGACCAGCCTGACCAACATGGCAAAACCCCATCTCTACTAAAAATACAAAAATTAGCTAGGTGTGGTGGCGTGTGCCTGTAGTTTCAGCTCAGGAGGCTGAAGCAGGAAAATCGCTTGAACCCAGGAGCCAGAGGTTGCAGTGAGCCAAGATCATGCCACTCTACTCCAGCTTGACAACAGAGAAAGACTCCATTCCCCCGCAAAAAAGAGTTTATTACAAAGCAAAAGAACCCTCTGACAGCTCATCAAAAGTGAGACAGCCCCTTCTGATGCAAGGAATCTTCCTTTACGGGAGTTTTGCGTGATTATTCATCAAGGGGCAAGAAAGAGGGGCTGCTGTTCAGCATGTTGTGGGTGGGTTCTTAGGCCTGCAGATGCAGTGGCTGCATGCGCTAGTACATACATTGCATGTCTCATTAGAATCTTAAATTTCTACCCATGGGTGTAGCTAAACTAGGATATTTTTAGCATCAAAAAGAGCCTAGGTCAGTTTGAGGACATCAGTTACAGGTTTCCGTGCCTGCACAGACGTGGGGATTTTTCCTTAGGCTCTTGCTCCTCTCTGCTACAGGATGTCTTTAACCACAAGTGCCAGATGTGGTTCATGGAATGCCAAGCAGCTTGTTCTTGCCAGAGATTTGATAAGTTTATTTTTGAGAGGCTATGCTATCTAACGTACCTCTAAGAGACAGACGCCTGGCCTGCCCACCCCCTTCACAAGAAGCTCCAAACACTCCGAACATCTTTCAGGAAGACAGGACAATGGTGCGGCGATGAGAAGGGGCTGATCTTGGAAGGCAGCCTGAATCATGCCGCCCTTATCAGCACGCTTGGATCATATCCCTTCTTGTCAAATGACTTTTCAGACAGACATTGGTCTATAAAATTGGGATTCAGCTCTGTCATCAACAGTCTGGAGGCAGGAGCAGGAGGAAAGGTGGCTTCTGAAAACTTGGACCCATCCACCCCAGGCAAGGTAAGAACTTGCTGCATGGAACAGGTGAAAGAGAAGTTCCAACTCGCAGATGGGAACAAGCAACACACAGTCCATCTCAGGACCGAGAACGAGGGTTTATGTATTTTTAACTGCTTTAGCAACGTCCCTCCCCTGCTGAAATGCACTCTGCCTAGCACAGGGAAGGTGGTTGGCCATTGCCTGTTGCACATTGCTTTTCGGAGAATGAGAAATTTAGTGCTGAGGTTCTCAAAAGGTTTCACTCAAGTCAAAGTCTGACAGTATTGGCATCAACTCAGTCACAGGTGTAAGATTTTTTTTCTGTGAAAGCATGCTTAGATGTCATGTGAGATACTGAGGTTGAATTTCTTGTAGACGAGAGTAAAATTTTAAAAATTAATGAAGCTGTGTTGAGATTTTCTTCATAAGGCCTAATCAATTGAAACTGAAGAATTATTAGTAGCTTCATTCAGATTGTGCCCTTCACCACATTCCTGCCATAGCTGCTCTTCTTTTTTAGGGATAGAGTCTCAATCTGTTGTCCAGGCTGGAGTGCAGTGGTGTGAGCTTGGCTCACTGCAGCCTCAACTTCCTGGGCTCAACAGATCATCCCACCTCTGCCCTCGAAGTAGCTGGGATTACAGGTGTGAACCACCACTCCCAGCTCATTTCTTTTTTTTTTATAGAGACAGGGTCTCGCCCTGTTGCCCAGGCTGGGATAGACACCTTTTTAGGGTATTGGCAAATGGCAAAAAGCTTGCTTTTGTTAATACCTATACATGGCAGGGGCAAAGACCCACAACCCAACCTGGCATGGTGGCTCACACCTGTAATCCCAGCACTTTGGGAGGCAGAGGTGAGCAGATTTCCTGAAGTCAAGAGTCTGAGACCAGCCTGGCCAACACAGTTAAACCTCGTCTCTACTAAAATACAAAAATTAACTGGGTGTGGTGGCGCACACCTGTAATTCCAGCTACTTGGGAGGCTGTGACATGAGAATTGCTTGAGCCTGGGAGATAGAGGCTGCAGTGAGCCAAGATTGTCCCACTGCACTCCAGCCTGGGCAACAGAGTGAGATCTTATCTAAAAAAAAAAAAAAAAAAAAAAAAAAACGGGCCGGGTGCGGTGGCTCAAGCCTATAATCCCAGCACTCTGGGAGACCAAGGCAGGTGGATCACGAGGTCAGGAATTCAAGACCAGCCTGGCCAAGATGGTAAAACCCCATCTCTACTAAAAATACAGAAAATTATCTGGGCATGGTGGCATGAACCTATAATCCCAGCCACTTGGGAAGCTGAGGTGCAGAATTGCTTAAAACTTGGAGGCTGAGATCATGCCACTGCACTCCAGCCTGGGTGACAGAGCAAGACTCAGTCTCAAAAACCAAACAAAAAAAAAGACCCACAACCCAATTTTACAAAAAAACTCACCTTGCCTCACAGAGGGAAAATGCCAGACAACACAAACCTCCACCTCACCGTAAATATTAGAGGGAAAAGCTTGGGAATCACAGTTTTGGAGGAAAGCGAGGGTCAAAGATGAGGATCAATCTTCAAAAGCCACCCAGAACAGCTCAGACTCAAACAGGGGTCTCCTAATTTGGTGTGGACCCAGCTCTCTGCCTCCTCGCTGAGGCTCAGAATCCTCAGAGTGAGCAGAGGCGTGAGACACATGACCACACACCCCAGTGACGAGACATAGGCCTGAGAGCGCAGCTGCAGGATTCAGAACTCTCCAGTTCCCCAGCAGGTGACTCAGATGCTGCCTGTGACAGAGGAAGGTGATAAGAATGTGTGACCTGAAGGTAACACCAGTGAGCAGGGACCAGCCTGGAGAGTAGGTTTATGCACAGTTGAAAAGAAGGAGAAAAAGCTCTTTCTTCAAGACACTGACTGCCACATATGGCAACATTTTCCCAAGACTGCAGCATACAGACTAGAATATCTACAATGTGCATGGCACCCTCCCACAAGGGCCAGGGCTGTAGCATGTGGACGTCCTACACAAACCTCCATGGCGGCCCGATGGTCCATGGGGAATGTGGTATCTGAAGAAGCCTTCCTTTGCAGGTATCAGCCACCAAGATGCTGACTCTCTGGGCCCTGGCTGTCGTGTTGGCCATCCGGGAAGAAGCACTTGGCCAGCTGGATCTCCCAGCTATTCCTGCCATAATATCCAATTTGTCCGTCCCTCTTCCACCTGGATTACCCATCCATCTTCCACCTGGATTACCCATCCCTCTTCCACCTGGATTACCCATCCCTCTTCCACCTGGATCACTCCCTGGAGGTCTGCAAGTCCCAAAAGTCCCTCTGCCCAGAAAATACCCAGCAAGGACCAAAGGAAGCAGGTGTCTACCCATCGCCAAGTACTTCATATCTGACAGCAAACTCGAAGACCGTAAGTAAGGACTGTTTCCCCCACACACCCTTCCTTGGTCCTTTCAACCACTCACACAGGCTTCTCATTCCTAAGCTCGGGGTTTCTGTCTTCTGAACAAGTCGGTCCCAAACATGAGGGGGCATTGGATTCACTTTAGGAGCTTGTGACAGCACAGATGCCCAGGTCCCCCTGGCCATTCTGGCCAGGCACTACTGCAGTGAGCCTGAGAGTCCAGCTTCCTCATTTGTTCCAAGATGGCGCTGAGGCTGCTGGTCCAGGGTCTGCATGTAGGCTAGGGCTGGTCTACACAACCCTGGTAGACTGTCTGATTACTCCCAATTCACGTGCCTCTTCTTACCTGGAGACTGTGCAGAGACACTGCCCAGCCCCTCCCTGCTGGGCCCCAGGGCTCACCCAGACTCCCACAGGTGCTGAAACCTCAGCCTACTTTGAGGAACCAGGAAATGGGAAACCTGGGCCACACCATCATCCCCTTGACCAGACTTGCTTTCTCGAAACTCCCTTTGTTCACTCACTCCCTGAGTCTCACTCCCTGCATGAGGCAATGAGGATAGCACAGGTGCCCCTTTAAGAACCCCGCAGAGGTTGAGGGCAGAACAACTCCGGGATTTAAGACTAGGCCAAGAAGTGACTCCCATGGAGGAGCCAGAAGGAGCAAGGATTTACTAGCGAATGACGGCCAGCAGGAAGGTTCTTGGTGCTCCGACGGCAGCTTCGAAGCCATGGCCCACCTCAGCCATCGGGATGAGGTGACAGGGCCACACAGGGAGACCTGGCACATGCTGAGTGACCACAGGGCCAACCCCACAGCTCCAATGCGGACTGCTTTGACTCAGGAAGAACCTATGCTTTGCTCTTCCAGCAGCCTTCCTTGGTACAAAATACTTCAAATATGTACAAAAAAGGCCAGACATGGTTAGAAAAAAAAAAGATGGCTGTGTACTCATCACACAGTGATTTGGAGGTAATTGTTGTTAATTTTGTTTTGTTTTGTTTTGTTTTGTTTTGTTTTGTTTTGTTTTGTTTTTGAAATGGAGTTTTGCTCTTGTTGCCCAGGCTGGAGTGCAATGGCGCAATCTCGGCACACTGCTACATCTGCCTCCTGGGTTCAAGCGATTCTCCTGCCTCGGCCTCCCAAGTAGCTGGGATTACAGGCATGTGCCACCACACCTGGCTAATTTTTTGCATTTTTAATAGAAATGGGGTTTCACCACGTTGGTCAGGCTGGTCTCGAACCCCTCACCTCAGGCAATCTGCCTGCCTCAGCCTCCCAAAGTGCTGGGATTACAGGCGTGAGCCACCGCACTCTGTCCTTTTTGTTTTGTTTTGTTTTGTTTTTGTTTGTGTTTGTGTTGAGACAGGTCCTGCTCTGTTTCCCAGGCTGGAGTGCAGTGGCACAAGGACCCTTCACTCCATGTCCAAATCCCTTTAGATGTACTCAACAGAAGGCTGATCTCATAGCAGTTGCTAATAAATGGTAGCTCTTAACAAGGGCACAGGCAAATTTCTCTGACACCAGGCTGTCCCTGGAGTAGGTAGCAGCAAGGCCTGTTTCTTCCAAGAGGGACCTGGCACCATATACAGTTTCTGTGTGCCCCTCCATTCAAAGGTGCTGTTGCCCGGCAGGGAAGCTTCCTCTAGCTGAACCAACTGGGAAGGCCACAGCAACAATGCGTCTCTTTACACTTTTCAGATATGAACGCCACCTTGCCCCCACAGATTGAGAAGATGCTGAAGTGTAAGAAGGTTGACTTGGCTGGTTTGCTTGGGACCGTGTTAGCCACAGTGAGCGATTTGGACCTGCTGTCTCTATTAGACCTCACTTCATCCCTTGATATACTTGGAGGTGGCAGCCTTGGTGGCCTCCTAGGCGAGGGAAATGGTGGCAAGTCCTCAAACCTCCCATTGCTCTCAGAAGTCACTGGTGCTGTCAGTGGTTTGCTCCCCCAGGGGACGGAGGGTCTGGGGAGCCTACTATCCACTGGTTCAGACGAGAACCTTGTAAAAGGACTGCTCGATGGCACTGGTCTCTCTGCTCTCCAGCAGCCTCTGAATGATGTGACCGACAAAGTCAGAGACCTCAAAGAGTCTGCTCAGGGCGTGCTGAACAGCGCCCTGCCGTCAGGCATCAGCAGTGGACTCTCAGACCTGCTGAAAAATGCTGACCTGGAACAGCTCTTGCTGGGGTAAGTGCTTCCTTAACCCATGGCTTCTCCACCAGAAAACCTGATTTGGATCCTCATGTTCAACTTCATGTTCAACATGGATTGGGATGGGTATATTACTTGGTATTGGCATATTTCACCAAGAAATAGTCTTGCTCTGTGCTGTGCCTGCACCCTTTCAGGGGGAAACAGGATCAAGATTATTGAGCTTGTAGGCCTGGGCATATAAGAGGGCTGAGGGGTCAAGGGACTGGATGGTGGCTTGGTAGGCTGTTCACTGTCGGCTTCAGAGGCGTTTCTCCTGCTGTCCAGGCTGATTCCTTGAAACAGGACTGCCTCTTGATGCTTTTGCTTTGCAGATTACAGGTTGAAAAAGTGACTGTGGAGAGCATGAAGTCAACCATGACAGGTAACGGGATCCACATCCAAGCCACGACTACCGTCTTCATAGGAGGAAACGGGTGAGTCTGCGCCCACAGCTGTCCACTGGGTCACCCTGCCCCAGGGTTACAGGCTCCAGTGAGCAAAGGCCAGGTAGAGACAACAGAGTGGACAGCAGCATGGGTGAGGGTGGGGCAAAGTGGGTACTGCACACAGCTGCCCCTCTGCCCCAGTGCAGAACGGCAAGGCAAGAGAATGGGCCCGGGAGCCTCATCCTCCAATCATGTAAGCAAAGGTGTTCATGGGAAATGGGCACCAGTTCATACTTGGAAGGTGAGGAGGTAAACCAAAGGGAACACATCTGATGGTGACACCTGCCCTGCTCTTAAACTACACGTACTTTCCAAATCATCTGGACTCTCCATAGGGAATCAGCACCAACCTCGTCAGCTGGGTAAATGGAGATGATTAAAATGCACTTGGCTGGCCGGGCACGGTGGTTCATGCCTGTAATCCAAGCACTTTGGGAGGCCGAGGTGGGCAGATCACAAGGTCAAGAGTTCGAGACCAGCCTGACCAACACGGTGAAACCCCATCTCTACTAAAAATGCAAAAATTAGCCAGGCATGGTGGTATATGCCTGTAATCCCAGTTCCTCAGGAGGCTGAGGCAGGAGAATCGCTTGAACCCAGGAAGCATAGCTTACAGTGAGCCGAGATTGCACACTACAACCCCAGGCTGAAGAAAAAAAATGTCCTTGGCAAGCCACACATGTCAACATGCACATATGGGTAAGAAACACTCCTCTGGGACAGATGCTATGCTGGGCACAAAGATGGGATTAAAGACAATCCCTGTCCTCAGTCAGTATCAACTCATGGAGGAATAACATGTTAACAGTATAGGCTCAGGGCACAGGCGAAGACATCAGAGGGAAAAGACATCTCCCCTGGAGACAGGATGGCTTTGCGGACTAGGACACCCAGCACTGATACCTCTCACTGGCTCTGTGTCCACCAGGGACCTAATTGTCCACAACCTTCCCAGAGAAGCAGTCCTGTTTCCAGATGAGAACACCAATGCAGACTAGCAAAGGCGGTTACAAACCTCACTTGAAACCACAGCAAAAAGATGGCACCAACAGGGTTTAGACCCAGGCAGTCAGCCTTCAGAGCTCACACTGTGGCCACAAGAGACAGCAGGGTCAGAAAGAGTCATTTGTATTGTCTAGAAAGTCCATTGTTCATAAGATCAGCTCTGGTCCGTGATGGGTTTTTCTTATACTGTTGCCCACACGGCTGAAAGGTTCACACAACAGTGAGCCTGTAATGGACATCTCATTAAAACTCAGCCCCGTGCCAAGAGCAGATGACCTCCTAAGGGCCAGTTAGGAGCATGATTTTGCCAGATGTTTACTGCCTGCCGCCCGTGAGCCAGGCTGTGTACCCCGTGAACAGGGGACATCCAGCCTTGGGGCACATCTACTGGAAATCACCGAACATCTACCCTCCTGGATGAACCTTGACAAACTCATGGAGTCAATTCCTACCATGCCTACTGCTGGGCCTGAGCGCCACTTTGGAGCCAGCCCCGGCTTCACCTGCATCTTCCTCTCCACAGCCTCTTGGGACCTGTCCTCAGCCTGGTGGGATTTAACGTGCATGGGGATGTGGCTCTGAAGATTGGCCTTTTCACAAATGATACCGACTGTGTCAAACTCCAGGTCCAGGAAAAAGCCTTCAAGGTCAAGAAAGTGACTCTTCAACTAATACAGACGTACGTGAGACCATTTTTTTCATCTTCTGAATCCCCCGACCTATGTGCCAGCACATCCCCTGCCAGCACCCTTACTCAGAAGCTTGTCCAATGCAGTGCCTTAAAGGATGGGTAAACAGAGGCCCAGAGCGGGGTCTCTGCTGAGAAATGGCCCATTATGTTTGAGAACAGCCTTTTCTCACAATCCCTGCCTACTGCTGCTAACTGCACAAGTAGTAACTCGTTCTATTTTTGGCATGAGCATGACATTCATCTAGATTAATATGCAAAGATGCAAAAGGGCAGAGAATGAAAAGTCTCTCTCCCACTTCTGAATGCCAGCTGGCTAATTTTCCTCCCTGGAAGCAACCAACGGGCCCAGTCTCTTATGTTTGCTTTCAGAAATGCTGTGTCCCCATGCAAGTAAATTTGCATGTATCTATAAACACACAGAAGGGCACACACGTAATATAGACTTTCATGGGCTTTGTCTCATAGAAAAAAATTGCTAGGAGCTGATGCCAAGTTTTGGAGTTATCTCAATTGACTATTCACAGTCAATTATAGACTCAACTTCTTGTTCTACTCTCTACCCTCTTCTCACTATTGTACTTGACTAGTCTTTTAAGAAAAAGAAAGAAAAAAGGGAGGCTGAGGTAGAAGAATCGCTTGAACCCAGGAGGAAACGGTTGCAGTGAGCCAAGATCATGCCATCGCACTCCTGCCTGGGCGACAGAGTGAGGCTTCTCAAAAAAGAAAAAAACTGCTAAGAATCTATGTGTATATAAACAGCTTCTTCACTTTTTATGACTCTCTAACATTTCTTAATGAAGATGCACCATAATTTAACTAATCCCGTATCAAAGAACACTTGATTGTTTTCAATTATTGACTTTTATACCCAATTTTTATACCCAACTACCATGAATAAGGTCACAGACCAGTCTGTCACCACTAGGCAAGAGCATCTGAAGGATGAACTCCCTTAGGTGGGATTGTGGGACCAGACATCATGTGCTTTGGTCATTTTGCCAGGTGTCCTTGCATCTTCCTTAATGACTGAAACGGAAGGTGAAGGGCTCAGGTGTGTGCACTCATTCAGCTGTGGGATAGCATTTCCACTGTTTCGTCAATGGGCAGGCTCATCATCATTTGGGCAAACACAGAAACACAAAATCCCATCATTCTCCTCATGCCTCTTTCCCAGGGTCACGGATATTTTGCCTTTGTCTCTCCCTTTACCCTTGGATGACATTGTTCTTCAACTGTTGACAGTAAAAATAAGTAAAAATGTAAGTCCTGGGAAAGAGGAGGGCACCCCTTGGAGGGCTACATCACTGGGGAAGACAAAAGGGTCCCTTCCCTTAGATGTGCCTGATGCCAGGAGACACTCAGGAACGAGGTGTCAGGCCCTTGGGATCCGCGAGACTTGGGGACCAGCAGCCCCTCCAGCCCACCAGGAGCACTGACAATGCCTTGGGCTGGTGGGAGGGAGGGATGACTTCGCCAAATAGGAGGTCAAGGAAACAGGACAGAAAGAAGGGAAGGAGAGGGCTGGGTGCAGTGGCTCATGCCTATAATCCCAGCACTTTGGGAGGCTGAGGTGGGTGAATCACCTGAGGTCAGGAGTTCCAGACCAGCCTGGCCAACATGGTGAAACCTTGCCTCTACCAAAAATACAAAAATTAGCTGGGTGTCCTAGCACATGCTTGTAATCCCAGCTCCCCAAGAGGCTGAGGCAGGAGAATCACTAGAACCCAAGAGGCAGGGGCTGCAGTAAGCCGAGATGGTGCCACTGCACTCTGTCTCAAAAAAAGAAGGGGAGGAGAACAGAGGAGAAAAAGAAGAGACTGTGGGGAGAGAAGGAGGGCAGGCTGATGGTGCTTCCTTGGCAAAGCTAACCAGTGGTGACTTCACAGATGGAAGAACCAAACTCCTGTGACATTGTTCTCAGTGACAGCAGCGACTGCAAGAACTGTGAGTACAAACATGCAACCTCCACGGGGCTGCCCAGGCCAACGGCAAGAGACGACCAAGGGTCCTTAAGGGATCCTACCAGGAGACAGATCAGAGAGGAAGGGGCTGTGGGATACAGTACCACACACCTCCCAGCACCCAGACACCCTCGCCCCAGCACCCAAATAACCTCGATGCAGCACCCAAACAACCTCACCCCAGCACCTTCTGGCCACAAGATGCCCCAGCTTACCTAAGTCTAAGTCAGTCTCACTTTGACTTAGTCCCCAGGAAGGGAAAAGGACAAAGCCCCTGGCAGTCCCCACTGTAGCTTGCCAGTCCCAAATAATCTGCCCAGCACACACAGGCACGGAATCTCAGGAGGAAAGTCCCAGGCCCTCACCCCGGGAGGCTGAGAATCAGAAATCCCTCAATGTCCCCAGACATGCAAAGAGATAGGGATAACAGGATGTGGGAGGTTGGCAGCCACCAAGAGAGCTGAGGCAGGGAATCGATCACATTTGACAAGTTCCAGAGTAGAGGAGACACGGGGCCCAGCCAGTGAGCCTTTTCCTCCCTTGGAGTTAGGGGCTCATCAGGAACAGGGACAAGCCCTCGTGTAAGCTCCCCCCAACTCCCCATGGCCTCCTTCCACATGCATGAGAATCCAGGAGAGGCAGCAGCTTTCTGCCTGAGATCCAGGGACTGGGAGGAGTCCAGATTGGCCCCCTGGGGAAGGCAGTGCTGGGCAGAGGGCTGAGGGTGCACCAGCTGTCAGCGCTGTGCTGCAGCATCTCCATGTCTCTCTCTCTTCTCTCCTGCAGCTATGGGCTTGTTCACATACACCTTTAAAAGTTCCAGAATGTCCCCCGAAGGTCTTTCAATCTTCTACTGTGTAAGTGCACCCTGCCCCTATGACAGCTTCTATTAATAGACAGAAGCAGAGAAACCCCTAAACTCACAATATATATTTGAAAGATGTCACAAACCAGCCTGCATCCTTACCCTGGGGTGAATCTCCAGGCTTCTGCCACTGCACCTGAGTGCCTGCCCCAGGGCCGACCATGTGTTCTCTTCCACTGAAGTCCAGGGTATGATACTGAAGCCATTCCCACAATGACGACCATTTATTGGCTATCAGGATCAGCCCAGCACAGATCTAGACATCCAAAGGACAATACATAAGAAATGACAGAACACACTTACCCTACCCACCCCTGTAAGCCACCGGGAAGGCAAAACCAGGTCATGAAAAGTGCTGAAAAAGGCAAGGTTTTGGACTCAGGTAGCTTCACTTCCAGGAATCTATCCAAAAAACCTAAGCACAGACACATTTAAGTACAAAGACATAGAGGTATTCATGATGGGAATTTAAAAAACAAAAAACCTGAAACAAAAAGCAAATTATTAAACCAAGTACGAGATCATTAGACATGCTGACAACATTTGTGATGGTTTACAGAAATGCTTGTGAAATTGTCGTTAGTTTTTTTGTTTTGTTTTTGAGACAGGATCTCATCTGTCACCCAGGCTGGAGTGCAGAGGCACAATCACGGCTCACTGCAGCCTGGATCTACTAGGTTCAGGTGATCCTCCCACCTCAGCCTCTCAAGTAGCTGGGACCACAGGTGTGCGCCAAGGTGCTCAGCTAACTTTTAATGTTTTTAATTTTTTGATAGAGACCAGGTCTTTCTATGTTGTTCAGGCTGGTCTCAAACGCCTGGGCTCAAGTGATCCTCCTGCCTGGGCCTCCCAAAGTGCTAGGATTACAGGTGTGAGCCACTGCGCCCAGCTATTGTGAGTTTCATTTTATTTTGAGACAGAGTCTTACTCTGTCGCCCAGGCTGGAGTGCAGCGGTGCAATCTCGGCTCACTGCAACCTCCACCACCTGAGTTCAAACAATTTTTCTGCCTCAGCCTCCTGAGTAGCTTGGACTATAGGCATGTGCTACCATACCTGGCTAATTTTTTTGTATTTTTAGTAGAAACTGGGTTTCACCATGTTGGTCAGGCTAGTCTCAAACTCCTGACCTCCAATGATACGCCTGCCTCAGCCTCCCAAAGTGCTGGGATTACAGATGTGCACCACCATGCCTGGCTATTGCTAGTTTTTAAACAGCAAAGTAAATTTTGCTGAACCTCTAACTTTCCTGCTATGTGGAGTTTGCATTTCATAAGCAGGGGGAAATGCCTATTAACCAATGAAGGCCAGACTATCCATGAAAGGAAATTATAAACAAGACAGGCTTTAGAATGTGGGAAGGAAGGAGGGCACACCAGGCTGATAGTGCAAGTACAGGAAGGTCAGGAATGTCACCTGTTGGCCAGACAAGGTGGCTCAAGCCTGTAACCCCAGCACTTTGGGAGGCCAAGGTGAGTGGATAGCTTGAACTCAGGTGTTAGAGACCAGCCTAGGCAAAATGACAATATCCTGTGTCTACAAAAAATCCAAAACTCAGCTGGGCATGGTGGCATGTGCCTGTAGTCTCAGCTACTAGGGAGGCTGGAGTGGGAGGATCACTTGAGCCTAGGAGACAGAGGTTGCAGTGAGCCGAGATTGCACGGCAGCACTCCAGCCTGGAAAACAGAGTGAGACTCTGTCTCAAGAAAAAAAAGTGACTATCGTGCAGATGTGCATATACACATATACACCTTACTGGGAGCAACACTTAAACAGGGGCCATTTGCCTGAAAAATAATGAATGTGGCTTCTCCTGGGAAGTCAGAGGTCTGAGTGTCCTGAGCCACGCTGTATGGGGGCACGGGCAGCCAGAGCTGAGCAGCAGCTCCTCGTTCACCCGGTGGCTGCCATCCAGACACTCTGAGCCCCACCATGCCCCATGGTCCATACCACAGCAGAGTCGGGGAGGTCAATAGCCGTGTGTCCTCAGGCTCCTCCCACGGCGATACCCTCAGGGCCACCTCACTTGTCACCTCCCCAGTCAGACCTCCGAAGGCACTGAAATGGGTGTCGGTTTCATGTGATCACAGACATTGTCTTCTGTTTTTTCACTCTAGGCTGAAGCCCGCTTTAATAAAAATGTAGTTGCTGTGCCTGGAAGTTCTCTCTCTTCAGTTACTAAAAATGCCAGCATTTCTCTAATTCTATCCCACTTGATGCTCAAGGCCATCATCACTCACACTGCCAAGCAGAGCACTGTGCAGGTAAGGGCCACCCACAGGGCCCAGCGTGGCTAAGCACTGTCCTCAAGCTCAGCCCGTCAACCTCTGATAGCAATAAGGAGGGGGTGAAAGTGGATTCTGAACAGTTCTTCCAGGTTAATACACAATTGCCATGAGAGGCACCTTTTCCCTTCATTGTCATGTAAATGGGCCCTGGCTTATGTTGGGGGAAAGCAGAGAACAGGGACATGGGAGGAAAAATGTGTTCTGAAGCTGGGTGAGGTGGCTCATGCCAGTAATCCCCATGCTTTGGGAGACCGAGGCAGGCAAATCACTTGAGTCCAGGAGTTCAAGACCATTCAAGACCAGCCTGGACAACATGGTGAGACCTCGTCTCTACAAAAAATTAGCCAGGTGTGGTGGCGCACATCTGTAGTCCCAGCTACTCAGGAGGCTGAGGTGGGAGGATCACCTGAGCTGGGGAGGTTGAGGCTGCAGTGAACTGTGATTGCACCACTGTACTGAAGCCTGGGCGGCAGAGCAAGACCTTGTCTCAGAAAAAATAAAAAATAAAAAAAAAGGGTTCCAAGTGCCATCTGTGTGCCAGGGACAAAACCAGGTGTCTTTATATAACTAACGTCATTTCATCCTCAAAACAGCACTGAGATGTAGGTTTTCTTATCCCCATTTTACAGATAACCAGAGTGAGGGAAGGAAGTGCCAACAGTCACAGAATGAGCAAAAAACACATGGCAGGTGTTGATTTGCTACCAGCCCTAGAAGTAGCAGAGGGAATTGTAGCAATAGTAACAATCAAAATTGACTTCTATGTGAAACAAAGTATAATTTTGAAACGAATTATAATTTTTTTAAGACAGTGTCTTAAAAATGATCAAGTGCAGAAGTCTCGTCCCATAAGGGCATAGAGAGAGACAGGCTTCAGCTTGGACAAGCTGTAATAGAAAAGTAAGATTTTACATGTTGCATGACCCACCATCCTTCAAAGGAAGGAAACGTCATCAAGGTGAATGTTTGGATATAGACCTTATCTGTCATGGACACATCAGCTGCGCCAGCACCCAGATGACCAACTTACACTAGACAATCAATAATATTTGCATGAACGATCTGAATGATGCGAGTGTCTCATCTGTAACATTGTGCAGTCCTTCCTCATCACACTCTAAATGACAACTTCTTTCCAACAGAGAAATAACCTGGATGCAAGAATCACCAAACTAACCTACTCCCACCAGCCAGCCAATCAAATCCAAGCCAGCTACTGGGTTAACATCTCCAAGGATGGTGAGCGTCCTGTCACCGGGAAAACGGTGAGTGCTGAGAAATGAATCAGAACAGAGTTGTGAGGAAGAACTGCAAGGAGCAGTGTTTAGTGGGATGAGATACACCCTAAACCCTGAGGCTTGGAGTGTCTGGGTGTACCTAGGATGAGGGAGACCAGCCAGGCCAGCAGGCTCAGCCCCCAAGGGGAGAATGGAGTGAGCAGGTTGGCTTAGGAGGATAAGGCCGGGCAGACAACCCTGTGACCTGGGACCCTGCTGGCCATCACACAATGTGACATGTCTGCTGAGTAGCCAGGCCAAGGTGTTATTATTAACTCATGCTCGTTTCATATTAATTCAGGACTTAATCATCTCATTGGTGTGCAAGATTTCAAAAGACAAACTGATCACAGACATCAGACTTCTGAGGTACTGTCTATAACTACATAATCCCCCTGTCTATATAAGAGATGATCTCAGGCCTGATAAAAATCACGTAAGCGGCCGGGCACAATGGCTCACGCCTATATTCCCAGCACTTTGGGAGGCCAAGGCAGGCAGATCATTTGAGCTCAGGAGTTCCAGACCAGCCTGGCCAACAAGGTGAAACCCCATCTCTACTAAAAATACAAAAACTACCTGGGCATGGTGGCATGCGCCTGTAATCCCAGCTACTCGGGAGGCTGAGGCAGGAGAATCACTTGAACCCTAAAGGCGGAGCTTGCAGTGAGCTGAGGTCGCACCATTGCACTCCAGCTCTGGGCTACAGAGCAAGACTCCGTCTTGGAGATAAAGAAAAATTACATAAGCAAAATAGTCATAAGGCTCTTGGGAAGTATCTGCAAAACTACAAGGAAATCAGGACGGAGTTTTGAACTCACATGCTGTGGTTCATCCTACATTTACTCTTTCTGCTCAGTAGTTTCCAAGTTATAAGTGATTTTCAGGAGCAACTGATGACCTACTTAGCTCTACAATGGAGTTGCATTTTTACCTGAACCTAATGTTTCTCTGTACTTTGTTTCCTGACAGCTCTGAACACAGTACAACACCCTCCGATGCTGTAAGTTTATTACGTTTTCAATATATTTATCAATGGTATGTGAGAAAAAATTGTAGTGCCAGGTGCTCAGTGCCCCACACACTCTGGAAAGAAAAGGTCAGGAATGGCCAGGAACGGTGGCTTACGCCTGTAATCCCAGCACTTTGAGAGGCTGAGGTGGGAGTTCGAGACCAGCCTGGCCAATATGGTGAAACCCCATCTCTATAAAAGTACACAAATTAGCCAGGCATGGCGGCGGAGGACTGTAATCTCAGCTATTCGGGAGGCTGAGGCAGGAGAATCGCTTCAACCCATGAGGCAGAGGTTGCAGTGAGCCAAGTTTGTGTCACTGCACTCCAGCCTGGGCAAGAGGAGCAAGATTCTGTCACAAAAAAAAAGAAAAAAGAGAAGGTCAGGAAGACGAGACCACAGACAGTGTGGAGAAGGACAGCGGCTCCAAACCTAGGCTCTCTTGGGAGCTCTTCAAACACAGCTACCCACGCCCCGTGTGCATTCCACACTCAGGCGCTGACACGAGCGGGGTGTGGAATCCTGGCCTTTGTGGCATCCTGGTGTACCTGCTGCACACAGCAGGCCTTGCAATTCATAGCAAGGAAGAAAATCTGACCTAGACCAAGCTTGTCCAACCCACAGCAACAGGCCATGTGTGGCCCAGGAGGGCTTTGAATGTGGCTCAACACAAATTCCTAAACTTTCTCAAAACATTATGCAATTTTTTTTGTGATTTTTTTTTTTAGCTTATCAACTATCGTTAGTGTATTTTATGTGTGGCCCAAGATAATTCTTCCTCTTCCAATGCGGCCTAGGGAAGCTAAGAGATTAGACAGCCCCTGATAACTAGACTCTAATCTAGCTAGGCTCATGAGAGCTTCTCAGAATCAGAGGCAAGTGTCCCTGGCTCAGCTCTCCCGTCAGCTGTTTTCAACCCATGTTCCATGGAGCGAGCATGCAGACTACCTTGCAGATCACCCCAGGAGAGCCTGGGAGGACAGGAGTGTGCGGAGTGAGGGAAGGTTCCAGTGACCAGGCTCCAGCAACAGAGACGGAAACTGGTGTGTTTCCCCCACCAACTCCATGTTTAAGATATTCCATCTTGAACAGTCCTGCTGTGTCACCAGCCTGGAGTGCAGTGGCACGATCTCGGCTCACTGCAACCTCTGCCTCCAGGTTCAAGCGATTCTCCTACCTCAGCCCCCTGAGTAACTGGGATTACAGGCACCTGCCATCACGCCCAGCAAATTTTTTGTATTTTTAGTAGAGACGAGGTTTCACCATGTTGGCCAGACTAGTCTTGAACTCCTGACCTCAGGTGATCCTCCCACCTCAGCCTCCCAGAGTGCTGGGATTAGAGGTTTGAGCCACTGAGCCCGGCCAGCTCAAATCTTAAATCAACAAATGTTTAGTGAGCACGTGCTATGTGCCCAGCCCTGCAAATGTCACATGAAGTAGTAATGAGGCATCTAACTCTAGGAACTGACATTCTAGTGTGAGGACCGAATGGGGACATATAAACACATTTTTTAAAAGGCAAAAAGTATTAAGAGTCTGTCAGCCACATGTTAGGTGGAGGCACAAAATGAGCAGCCAGAGGTGAACAGCCTCATTACTTTATAACTTAAGAGTTTATGAGCTGGGGCCCCTATATCAGCCCTGAGATAATGGGGACTCACCGAGAAGCAAACTCTGGAGATGATCACTAGCCCAGGGCACCCTTTGTCTCAACTTGACCAGGCAGCTACATGACACATCAGGCTGCATGCTCAGCAAAAGCAACTTAGAAGGCACGATCCCCAACCTCAGATAACTACCCACCTGACAGGGGACAAAGACCTTCATGCAAACAGCTGTCAACAGGGCATGAAGAAGACACAGTAGAGAGAGCACCAAGTGGGAGGCAGAGGGTAGGTTTACTAAAGAAATGATGCCTGAGCTCAGCCTTCAAAGAGGAGCAGGAGTTTATCACACAAAATAAAAGTGTATGGCTGGGCAAGGTGGCTCATGCCTGTAATCCCAGCAAGGTGGGTGGATCACCTGAGGTCAGGAGTTCGAGACCAGCTTGGCCAACATGGTGAAACCCCGTCTCTACTAAAAACACAAAAAAATTAGCTGGGGGTGGTGGCGGGTGCCTGTAATCCCAGCTACTCAGGAGACTGAGGCAGGAGAATCGCTTGAACACAGGAGGCGGAGGTTATAGTGAACCAAGATGGCACCACCACACTCCACTGGTGACAGAGCCAGATTGTCTCAAAAAAAAAAAAAAAAAAGTCTGCATGTACAGAGGACCTAAGACTGCTTTCCCTGACTGTGACAACTAGCTGTGGACTACCAGATAATGCTGATGCAAATGCTCCTCCTGTCTCTTGCAGATTGACCAGGTACAAGGGGAGATGGCTGAGGTTCTGAAGAAGTTCTGGTCTGGCCTTACTGGTATGTTGCATTAATAACCTGAACACCTAGAAGAGTCAGTGGCAGATGACAAGCACCAGGGTGCGAGCCACGCTGCAGTGTGCTGAGCACAAGGTCATCCAGTCACCAGCTAGGCCGCAGGACACTTTTGTGGTCAGACAGGGGCTTCAATACCCTGAGATGGCAAAAAATGAAAGTCAAATCAAAATGCCTCTCCTGTAGCTCCTACAGAAATCTCTGCCCACTAGGTGTCTTCAGGACCAACACTATCATCATGCTTAGAGGAAACATGGACCCGAGCACCTGGTCTCATAGTCATTAGGGACTTGAGAAATCAAGACACTGAGATGTTAACTCTTACTATTACCAGAGATGATGATGCAGCATGCCATCTGCACATATTTCTGGTTAACTCTAACTAAAGAGGTTCAAAACAGCACAAATAACACTAAAACAGCAGGGCCTCACTCGTGTGGTTTCTTAAGGTATTAAGGACAGACATGCTAGCTTATCAACTGGTATCAGTATTTGGATCCCTGGCTGGGCACAGTGGTAGCTCAGGTGTGTAATTCCAATACTTTGTGAGGCTGAGGCAGGAGGATCACTTGAGCCCAGGAGTTCAAGACCAACCTGGGCAATATAGCAAGACCCCATCTCTACAAAAAAAAATATTTTTAATTAGCCAGGCATGGTAGCATGGTCCTGTAGTCCCAGCTATTTGGGAGGCTGAAGCAGGAGGATCGCTTGAGCACAGGAGTTCTAGGCCAGCCTGGGAAACATATCGAGACTCAGTCTTTATAAAAAAGAAGAAAGAAAAGAAAGAGTACAGCTGAGCACAGCAGCTCACTCCTGTAATCCCAGCACTTTGGGAAGCCAAGGCAGGGAGATCACTTGAGGCCAGGAGTTCAAGACCAGCCTGGGAAACACAGGGAGACCCAGTCTCTACAAAAACATAAAAATCTTTAAATTTGCCAGGCATGGTGTCATGAGCCTATGTTCCCAGCTACTTGTGAGGCTGAGGCTATCTGAGAGCAGGAGGAACACTTGAGCCCAGTAGTCTGAGGTTGCAGTGAGCTATGATCATGCAACTGTACTCCAGCCTGGGTGACAGAGTGAGACCTTGCCTCTAAGAAAAAAAAAAAATGCCAGGTTTCCACCTCAGCTTTGGATACTTACCAGGTTTCAATCTGGTTCTGGAGTCTTCTCTTCCTGGCTACCCGGCTCTCACCTCCCACACCCTCCAACAGCCTGGGGAGTATCCAGGCCCTTATTCAGATCACTCTGTTGAATGGGCAGGGAAGAGATTTCCCGGTTATGGTTCTTTTGACTCATAATATGTTCCTTCTTTATTTCAGAATATGTTAAACAATGGAATATACCACCACCAGTAATCTCAAATCTTCTAGACAATGTCAATTTTGAAGTGCTTAAGTCGGTAAGAGGGAGAAATACAAATATTTTCTTTTTGCACTACCACCCACCGTGTGCTTGCATCTTCAGAGAAATGAATGGGACCAGAGAGGCCGGGCATCACGGTCTGTTCCTGGCTGCCCTCTCTGCTCCATCTGCCCTCCCCACTCTCTCCCAGTCAGAATTACTGCTTACGGTAATTTCAGGCACCACACAAGTCCTAACCTAACAGGAAGTCACTCTTGACCATGTATAATCAAATAATCGGTCCTGTGGTCCACACAAGTACTCTCATGCTTACTGAATATATCTCAATCATTTCTTTGGAAATTTCACCACTGTGCATACCTGACTCATCCTCACTGTCACCTGCTGCCTTCCTAAAGCCTCTCATTCCCTGCTGCCTTGAGTCAAATTTCCCTTTCTTCCCCTCTATCTGACCCTCAACCCAGTGACAATTTTGAAGGAAATCTTGCTTCCTTTATTCAACTTTGTCACAAGTAAGAGGTTAAATGGGCCGGGCACAGTGGCTCACCCTTGTAATCCCAGCAGTTTGGGGGGCCAAGGCGGGCAGATCATGAGGTCAGGAGTTCGAGACCAGTCTGGCCAACGTAGTGAAGCCCTATCTCTACTAAAAATACAAAAAATTAGCCAGGTGTGGTGGTGTGCACCTGTAATCCCAGCTACTTGGGAGGCTGAGGCAGGAGAATCATGTGAACCCGGGAGGCAGAGGTTGCAGTGAGCCAAGATTGTGCCGTTGCACTCCAGCCAGAATAACAGTGTGAGACTCCAACTCAAAAAAAAAAAAAAAAAGGTTAAATGATGAAGATGAGTCTCCAGAAGATGAGAGAGTAAAATTTAGAAACTTTATAACCCTTAGATGGTCCCGTCTTGATAAATCTGCTTACTGTATATGAAATCTGACCATGACAATATCAACTTCTTTAATTTTAGCTCAAATCTCACATGTACAATCCTGTTTTGACTTAACCCCAAACAACATGTATCTGTGGCCATATCAATGACTAGAGTGAGGTAAAATCAGCATTTCCCTCCATATTAGTTTCCTCCCGCCCCCCAGCTCTCACATTCCATGGCTACATGTAATTGGGACACACCACTTAACTTCAAGTCAGCCTTGGGTCCATCACATGAATGCCAACTGAAGTACTGCGACCAGGGACAGGAAGCCCAGCCAAAACTGACTGGGTTCAGCAACAGCAATAAAACTATAGGTCTTACACATCCAGTGATGGCACTAGTTTCAGCAGTGGCTCAACTGAGGGCCTGAAGGATGACACCATAATCAATCTCTCGGCTCCACTATTTCTGGATGGGTTCTGTTTTGCCTCTGCATGGAAGTCCCACCTCCCAGGAGCTTCACCTTCCATTTCCTTCCCTAATAGTTCAAATGACAATCATCCAGAAATAGTCTCTGGGACTCCCATTGGCCTGACTTGGTCCATACCTCACCCCTGAAGCAGGCACTGGGATCAGAGGGATAGTGTCCTGGTTGGCTCAGACTGTGCCTGCAGTCAGCGGATATATTTAAGTGCATAATTTATTGTATTTTCTCTCTCCACAGAAGGACTTTCAGGCAGCAAAGTGAACCTAGCTTACCAGAAGCCAAGCAATGTTCCAGAATGAAAGCCAAAAACATTCTGTAACACTCTTCTATGAAATACTGAGCAAAGGACATCCTTTTGATTAAGAAACCAGGTAGAGTTAGTGTTCTTAAAATGTCAACTGTCCTTTGGAATTTCACCAACTACCTTGAATTAACACATGCAAGAAAGGCAAAAATTCAGGGATTTTTGGCATTTTTGTAATCATCGCTTGAATAAATAACCTGTTTTCTTGCAAGAAAAAAATGACTCACTTGTCTTCCATTCCTGCAAAAGGAAATTTCTGCAAATAGGAAATGATTTGTGTGTTTATGGCTAGTCAAAGTATTTCTAACTTGGGGTGTAAGAATTAATAATATGTAGGATGAGGCCACAAAACCCACTATGAGTACACATAGTACACTAGAGGACAACTATGACAATGACTAAGGTGTTTCTTGCTGTGTTTCTGCTCCTCAGCTCCCCAACTCCAAATGCTTTGTTTTGTATATTCGCCCAACATGAAAATCATACAGGAGCTAGGTCCAATATCTCTATGTTAAGTGATATATACACAGTTTTTGATTACCTGTTCAAGTATATACCTGTGAACTTCGAATATCTGAGACAGGTCTCTGTTCTCCATTAATTAATTTTTTTTTTTTTTTGAGACTGAGTCTTGCTCTGTCACCCAGGCTAGAGTGCAATGGCGCAATCTCAGCTCACTGCAACCTCCACTTCCCAGGTTCCAGCGCTTCTCCTACCTCAGCCTTCCAAAAAGCTGGAATTACAGATGCCTGCCACCATGCCCAGCTAATTTTTGTATTTTTAAGTAGAGACAGGGTTTTACTATGTTGGCCAGGCTGTTTTTGAGCTGCTGACCTCAACTGATACGCCCACCTCAGCCTCCCAAAGTTCTGGGATTATAAGCATGAGCCACTGCACCTGGGCTTCAGTTAATTTAGAAAGTATATTTTGCCAAGATTGAGGATGCATGCCTGTGACACAGCCTCAGGAGGTCCTGACGACAGGTGTCCAAGGTTGTCAGGACACAGCTTGGTTTTTATACATTTTAGGGAGACATGAAATATTTATCAACATATGTAAGATGTACATTGATTCCATCCAGAAAGGTGGGACAACTCAAGCAGGGAGGGGGCTTCCAGGTCACAGGTAGGTGAGAGCAAAACAGTTGCATTCTTTTGAGTTTCTGGTTAACCTTTCCAAGGAAGGCAATCAGATATGAATTTATCTCAGTGAACAGAGGGAAGACTTTGAATAGAATGGGAGGCAGGTTTTCCCTAAGCAGTTCCCAGCTTGGCTTTTTCCTTTAGCTTAGTGATTTGGGGGCCCCAAGATTTATTTTTTTCTTTCACATTTCCCACCCCCTCCCCTTTAAAATAAAATCTTTTAGAGTGGCCAGGCATGGTGGCTCATTTCCATAATCCCAGCACTTTGGGAGACTGAGGCGGGTGGATCACCTGAGGTGGGGAGTTCGAGATCAGCCTGACCAACATGGTGAAACCCCGTCTCTACTAAAAATACAAAATTAGCCGGGCATGGTGGCATATGCCTGTAATCCCAGCTACTTGGGAGGCTGAGGCAGGAGAATCACTTGAACCCTAAAGGCAGAGGTTGCAGTGAGCCAAGATCACACCATTGCACTCCAGCCTGGGCAACAAGAGTGAAATTCTGTCTCAAATAAATAAGTACATACATACATAAAATAAAATCTTTTGGAGAAAGCATTTTAAAAGAAAATGAGTCTCTGCTTTCAGGTTTCATCTGATCTATCATGGCTAGGATGATTTCTTCCTAGACAGGTAGGTCCCAAGTTATTAGGAAAGCTCATTTTTGGTGGGTTGTAAAGTGTCATGTCCTATGAAGAGAAAACAGAGGGAGCAAGGGAGAAAAACAACAATAAACAAAAGAACAATTCTGGAAAATGGATATAGGCCACATTACTCTGAAATCCATATATCAGTAGGCAGGTATGAAAGTGGCTTACGTATGTAGATAGGTTGTTGTTATTTTCTTCTGAAGTTTAAGATATTTCCTTCTGGCCGGGCGCGGTGGCTCACGCCTGTAATCCCAGCACTTTGGGAGGCCGAGGCGGGTGGATCACGAGGTCAAGAGATCGAGACCATCCTGGTCAACACGGTGAAACCCCAGCTCTACTAAAAACTACAAAAAATTGGCTGGGCATGGTGGCACGTGCCTGTAATCCCAGCTACTCAGGAGGCTGAGGAAGGAAAATTGCCTGAACCCAGGAGGCGGAGGTTGCGGTGAGCCGAGATTGTGCTATTGCACTCCAGCCTGGGTAACAAGAGCGAAACTCCATCTCAAAAAAAAAAAAAAAAAAAAAAAGATATTTCCTTCTGAAGTTTAAGATGTCTACCTTCAGTTTGCAAGGTATAAATTTTTTAACTTCAAACCCAATGTCTAGAAAGACTATTACAGTTTCTCTTTAATTATAGACAACTTAATTATATAAAAGTATTTGGTTTTGTTTTAATAAATCCTTTTGTGACTTACACAGACCAGTCATAATATACTTGGACTTTCTGGTTTGTCCTGGACATGCCCCCTCTCTTAAACAACCAGTCATCTTATTCTAGGACTAAATTTACAATATAAAATTCTTCCTCATGTAGAATTATTTCTCTTTAAGCTTTCTTACCAAAAAATACCTGTTTATTTCTATAGATTTCATTATGTCTCTCTTATTTCCTTTAACCTTATTTTATACATAATGTTTAAACAAGCTTCCAATCAGACGAAATTATTTTACCTTTTTAAAAACGACTTTTTTTTTAGAAAGAATGTTTTCCTACAATGTATTTTTATTGGAAAATACCCAAGTAATGAAATATCTATTATTTAATTTAATATAACTTTAGATTCTACATTATGACAAGTTTGTCTACAAGTATTTATGCCATTACATTTACCTAATTACTTTAATTGTTTACCTAGATTATTTATGAAAACTGCAATAGTCATCAAAGTTATGAAACTCACCACTGCAAAATTATAACTGAGACAGTTTGAAAAATATAACCTAACTGACTCCATCTTGCTTCTAACCCCCAAGTTGTCCTTGTTCATTCCTGGGCATAGGCCAAACTAACTTTGGGAGGAACTTACTTTATAGTTTAGCTTTGAAACAAAGACAGTAACAGTATTGTCCCAAAACAAACCTCCGTATTGCCTGTGGACTAGACTGCCTAAAGGCACAAGATTAGCAATTATGATAATTATACTAAATAATTCAAGATGTAGCTATTTTCATTAAACAAATATCAATGTCTTGTTTATCAAAAATTACACAGGCAAAGATCATTCTATTTTGGGCTGGGTTTATAGTTTTGTAACTCCTATGCCAGATTTTGACACCTCATAGTATCTGGCAGGATACATATGAAATTGCTTGATCGAAAAAACTGCTTGATGAAAACAAAAATGGACACTGGCAATTCTTAAGACATTTCTAATATTACTTTACCAATAATTTAAAGCTACCTTATTTATTAAAGATTTTACTTCAAGTCATGTAAACTTGAAAAAGCATTTGATTAGTCTTTCCTTTTTTTCTGATAAAGTATTTGATTTGAGCACTTTTATTTTTCTTTAAGCCAATTAATTAGACCTCTTTATGTATTTTTAGTAATGAAACATTATGTACACAACACATAAATACATAGCTGTATTAGGCATACCAATAGACGTACATCTTATAGATTCATAAGACCTACTTTTTTTCCTGCCTTAGATTTGCAAACTCTTGATAACCTGTTTCATTACCCTGGCAGTTGTCAGGTTAATAGCCTTAAATCTATATATTGAATAAAACAACTCTTAGATGAAAAATCAGATAGAAAAATTTACATTTCAATGTACAGAGAGAGAGCAAAACTCTGTTGGTACTTAAGGGAAATTAAAGATGGATGCCAAATCAAACATAAAATTATAGAAATCTATCACAGGTTGGTATGAAGAGACAAATTTTATTTAGATAGAGACTACTTATCTTTTAACTGGATCTTTGAGCTCTGGGCAGAACCCACACTGAATCTTGAGTCTCCAAAAAGGGAGAATTATTATGAGGCTAGACCCCATGATGCTTTTATAGTGCACTTAAATTGTTAAGCAAAGACATTTCTAAGTGTCTAAACTACACTCTTCTTTTAAAACCCAAGAGTAGCATCTGTTGCAATAACTATTTTTGTCAAAAAAAAACAGGTAACACAATACAAAAATAAGCAGTTTAAGAGCTGAGACAAATTTTTCTGCTTATATTTTTGGGGTTCCATAAGGAAAAACAGAGGTTTCTCCCCAAAAGAAAGTCTGGCACCTTCTTTTTCTTTAAGAAACCCCAGGCTATTATAAACTATTTAGGTCCCTCATGCAGCAGAGGGTGCAAGAGAAATGAGAGATAGCAGAAGTAAATGAAGAAAACAGAATTCAGTCAACTGAGAAGAAAAAAACCTTTTGCTCAAAAAAAAAAAAGGTGCTAAACAAAATCAAAAACAAAAGCATGAAGGCCTTTTAAATACAAATGCATACACACATCTTGGATGTTAGCTTTTAATTAAGCTGACCTTTAACCACTGAGCTCTTTTAAAAAAATATTTTTAAATCTCATTACCATATTTCAGCTGGAATGATTGCTGCTATTTCAGAAGTACCAAGTATCAAACCAGAAAGAGCTTCATTTAGGAACCAAACCCAGGCTGTCACGGTGGGAAAAAAAAAAAAAGGTAGAACCCTTAACTATGGAACTGCAGGGTGAGGTGACAGACATTGCTCTTTCAGTTTTGCCTGGCTAGCAAAAAGGTGGCCTTGTTATATAAATATAAATAAAGCATCTTGAGTATTCAAAATTTTTTCTTTTTTTTTTCTTTTTGCTGGCCATTTTTCTACCCCTACCACACAACCTTTTGTGTGTGTGAGAGAGAGAATTTAGCCATCTTAGAGGCCTTATTCCCATACTTTGGAACACTCCTTCAGATTTGATCAAGTCAGACAGTTGATCAAACCCAATGTGAAGAAGACAAAAACAACAAAAACAGAAACAAACAAACAACAAAAAATAAAGCAGTTAAGCAGAACAATCAATGCCACAACTTACACAATTACTGAGCACTCTAATTGTAAGGAGAAATTAAGACCAGCTGGTTGTTGATCTTTAAAAAAGAAAAAAAAACATTCGCCATTGTTGCCCAGGCTGGAGTGCAATGGCACGATCTCAGCTCACTGCAACCTCTACCTCCTGGGTTCAAGCGATTCTCCTGCCTCAGCCTCCCAAGTAGCTGGGATTACAGGCACACACTTCCATGCCCAGCTAATTTTGTATTCTTAGTAGAGGTGAGGTTTCTCCATGTTGGTCAGGCTGGTCTCGAATTCTCAACCTCAGGTGATCCACCCACCTCCGCCACCCAAAGTGCTAGGATTACAGGCATGAGCCACCTTGCCGAGCCTGTTAATCTTAACGTTAGCCAAGACAAACCCCAATTCAGTTACTTACCTAGGGGTGAGTCTCAGGTTCTCAGGCTGAAAACTGCTCTCTATCATCCTAGAGGCAGGAAAAAATTCAAATTCATCTTCCCTACTGGAAGGGAGCTCAAACTCCAGAAAGGAATTACCTGCCTTCCATTGTCATGGAAGCAGGAAAAACTTGAATTCCTTGTGTTGGAAGGAAAACTCCCCAAAAAGAGGAGTGGTACAGCAAAATAAACTTTAGATCTTGACCAAATTTTGGGAGATCAGGGATTCTCTGGAGGGGGTTCTTCCAGGCCTCAGCAAATTATCCTATTGGTTTGATCCATAAAGATAGCTCAAGCTGGTACTAAGCACTTGTTAAAAGAAAAACTTCAGCTGAATTAAATTTAAAGAAGTTTAATTGAGGAATGCATGATTTGTGAATTGGGCAGACTCCAGAATCACAGCAGATTCAGAGAGACTTCAGGGATATCTCATGTTCAGAACACTTTTATAAACCAAAAATGGGAAATGATGTACAGAAATTGGCAGTGAGGTACAGAAACAGCTGGATTGGTTACAGGTTGGCGTCTGCCTTATTTGAACACAGTTTGAACAATTAGCCGTCTGTGAGTGTTAGAGGCACATACTACTAAGTTTGCAATCTTGTCTGCCTGTTAAGCTAGGTTACCATTCATCCACAAGGACTCAAATATAGAAATACAGAGTCCTGGCCAGGTGCGGTGGCTCACTCCTCTAATCCTAGCACTTTGGGAGGCTGAGGTGGGTGGATCACCTGAGGTGAATAGTTCAAGACCAGCCTGGCCATCATGGTGAAACCCCATCTTAAAAAAAAAAAAAAGACATACAGAGTCCTCAGGCCATATTTAGTTTGCAATAACAAATTGATAGGAGATTGGTCAAAGGTCAAGGGCACCTCCTCTCAGAATCCCTTCGGGGTTATCAAAATGTGAACCCCGAATAGTCTCAGTTAATTTACAAAGTTTATTTTGCCAAGGTTGAGGACACACACATAACACGCTAGCCTTAGGAGGTCCTGACAACATGAGTCCAAGGTGGGCGGGGCACAGTTTGATTTTATGCATTTTAGTGAGACATGAAATCAATATATGTAAGATGTATATTGGTTCGGTCCAGAAAGGTGGGACAACGCAAGCAGGGAGGGGGCTTCCAGGTCACAGGTAGGTGAGAGACAAATGGTTGCATTCTTTTGAGTTTCTGATCAATCTTTCCAAGGAAAGCAATCAGATATGCATTTATCTCAGTGAGCAGAGGGATGACTTTGAATAGAACGTGAGGCAGGTTTGCCCTAAGCAGTTCCCAGCTTGACTTTTCCCTTTAGCTTAGTGATTTGGGAGCCCTAAGATTTATTTATTTTTTTTTTTTTCATAGGGACAGGAGGCAGAGAAATTCTAGGCAGAAAAGAGTGGGATCCCTGGCAAAGCCCCAGCCCTAAGCCAAAAAAAGCCTGAGACCAAGGCCCAAGGTGAGAACTTACATCCCTGTGTTCTCGCTCAATTATTGCCTTTTCCTAAACCACCACGGCCCTGCCCCACCCCATCCTGTGACTATAAAGACCGCAGACTCAGCTGGCAGAGAGGAAGACTCAGCTGGACATCAGAGAGACATGCCTTGACTTCAGAGAAACAGCCTGACAGTGTAACTTCAGAGAAGAATCCTGCTGGAGACAGCTAGACTTCAGGAGGTTACCCGCCCTCCACTTCCTGACCCCCTTTCAGCTCCCCTTCCCCCCAAGAGCCACTTTCACTGGCAATAAAACCCCCCACATTTACCATCCATCGATTTATTTGTGTAACCTCATTTTTCCTGGACCCCAAACAAGAGCTTGGGAGCAAGTGCAGATACAAAAGGGCCCACTGAGCTGTTAACAACTCAAGCCGTCTGCAGATGGCAGAGCTAAAAGAGTACTGTAACATGCCCACTGGGGCTTCCAGACTCATAGGCACCCCCAAACCCAAGATGAACACACAGAGGTGGAGACTGCACAGAGTTTGCTCCTGCCTGCACCCAAAAGCACTCGCCCCATCTCCTGCACCCACTCACCTGTGCGCTCCCTTCCAGGAGTGAGTGGAGTTTGCCCCTGCTGGTGCCAAAGTGGCCAGCTGGTTCCAGTGCTCGTGGCCTCCAGTCCATGCCTCTTTTGCTTACGTGCTCCCTCCCTCAAGGAGTTGAGAGCAGCAGCCTGAGTAAACGGGAGCATGCCTGTCACGAGTCCTGCAAAGGGGTCAGGGAAATTCCTGCTTCACTTTCACATCCCTAAGAGTGGAACTGCTGGATCATATAATTCTATGTAACTTTTTGAGAAAGTCAACCTGTTTTCACAGTAACCGGACCATTTCTACATTCCCACCAGCAATGTATGAGGGTTCTGACTTTTCCATCCTCTCCAATGGCTGAAAGGGTTTTGATTGGGAGGATATGTGTTTTATAAAGAGCACCCTGGCTGCCAGGTGGAGACTGGCTTATAGGTGGCAAAAGGGTAGAAGCAGAGAAGTCAGTTGCCCTGGTAAATGATGATTGTGTCATGGACTAGGATGGTGATGGAGAGAAACATTCAGATGAGAGAGAGGCTCTTGAGGCCAAATCAACAGAACTGATTGTTGATGACAGAGAGCAGGAGGAATCAAGAATGATTCCCAGGTGTTTAGGTAGAAAAGCTGGGTGACTTGTATTGCTGTTTATCACAGTGGGACTGATTATGGGAGGTACTGGCCTGACTATTCATAAGTGACAGGTGAATAGTCACAGGTAGTGACTCTTCACAATAGCCAAAAGGTGTAAACAACTCAAACATTTATCTATGGAGGAAAGAATAAACAAATATGGTATGAAATAGCATTCAGCCATAAGGGTGTGACATACTGACAAATGCTGTAGTATGGATGAACCTCAAAAACATCCTGCTGAATGAAAGAAACGAAGCACAAAACATACATTGTAAGCTTCAGTTCATATTACATATATATATACTTTTTTTTTTTTTTGAGACATAGTCTTGTTCTGCCACTCAGGCTGGAGTGTAGAGGCATGATCATGGCTTACTGCCACCTTGACCTCCTGGGCTCAAGCAATCTTCCACCTCAGCCTCTTGGGTAGCTAGGACCACAGGAGCGTGCCTCTACACCTGGCTAGTTTTTGATTTTTTGTAGAGACAGGGTTTCCCTATGTTGCCCAGGCTGGTCTTGAACTTCTGGACTCAGGCAATCCTCCCACCTAGGTCTCCCAAAATGCTGGGATTACAGGTGTGAGCCCCCATGCCCAGCCCATAAGAAATATTAAGAATAGGCAAATCCATAGAAACAATACAGCATGTTGGTCTCCTGAAGTGGAGGGTATGTGTACTGTTGAGTAACTGCTTAATGGGTATGGTTGGTTTTTGGGGATTTTATTTTTCCTGTAATAGAAATGTTTGGAACAAGACAAAGGTAATGGCTGCACAACACTGTGAAACTACTAAATGCCACTGAATTGCTCCCTGAAGAAAGGTTATTTTTATGTTACACATATTTGACCTCTATTTAAAAAACAAAAATCCTTCCAACCCGCAGCACCTCCATGTACACCTAGCACCCAGATGTTGGTTCCTAATACCTATCAAAGTCATCAATCAGGGCTCCTTGGAGAAATGTCTCATTCTAGGACTAGAGAGGAAATATAAAAGATGATCCTAGAGCAACTCATAGTTCCTGAAAGTAAGAAAAGTGCTTCTAATAAGTAAATAAAATCACAGTTGACGGAGACGTGCCAAAGGGATGCAGGGCTGAGGGAGAGAGCTGCCAAAGGCCAAAGCAGAAACAATTTCACCAAAAAATTAAGTAGTGTTGGATTATAACTCAAAGTTTAAAATAAATATCCAGCAGTTCCTACTGATATAAATAAATGATTTAATAAATAAATGGGGAAGAACAGACAAATCTCATTGAAGAATATCAAATGATTTATGTAACAGTAAAGTGGGCAGGCACAGTGGATCACCCCCATAATCCCAGCACCTTGGAAGGCCAAGGTGGGTGAATCACCTGAAGTTAGGAGTTCGAGACCAGCTTGGTCAACATGGTGAAACCCTGTCTCTACTAAAATTACAAAAAAAAAAAAAAAACAATTAGCTGGGCATGGTGGTGGGTGCCTGTAATCCCAGCTACTTGGGAGGTTGAGGCAGGAGAATTACTTGAACCCGGGAGGCAGAGGTTGCAGTGAGCTGAGACGGCGCCACTGCACTCCAGCTTTGGTAACAGAACAAGACTCTGAAAAAAAAAAAGGAAAAAAAAAGAAAAGCTTCTTCTGTCCTTGTCTTTTCCTCCTCCATTTGAATAAAGGACTCAGGTTTTTACTCTGTGCCTGATCCATCACAGAGCCTTCTGAGGACATTCCAAGACAATCTACAGTCCTGTGGTCCACTTGGAAATTCAGACAGATGGTTTTGACTGAATACTCATGAAAACTTTTAAAGAAATGAGTGATAGAGGGGGATGGGAAGTTGGGGAGGAATAACATGGGGAGAAATGCCAGATATAGGTGATGAGGAGGAAGGCAGCAAACCACATTGCCATGTATGTACCTATGCAACAATCTTGCATGTTCTTCACATGTACCCCAAAACCTATAATGCAATAAAATATATATTTTTTAAAAAAAAAGAAATGAGTGATAGAGATAATCCATATATGTAAGCTTTGTTGGTCTTTCTTGTTTTTTATTTATTTGAGAAAGGGTCTTGCTCTGTCACCCAGGCTAGATTGTGGCAGTATGATCACAGCTCACTGTGATCACAGCAGCCTCTATCTCCTGGGCTTAAGTGATCCTCCCACTTCAGCCTCCCAAGCAGCTGGGACTATAGGCCTGCACCACCACACCCAGCTAATTTTTTTTTTTATAAAGACAGGGTCTCACCACGTTGCTCAGGTTGGTCTCCAACTCCTGGACTCAAGCAATCCGCCCGCCACAGCCCCCAAAGCGGTAGGATTACTGGTATAAGCCACCATGCCCAACTTGCATTTTGAATTAATAGTTTCTTTTTTCTTAAGACAAGAGTCTGACTCCGTCTCCCAGGCTGGAAGATAGTGACATTATCTCAGCTCACTACAGCCTCCACCTCCCAGGTTCAGTGATTCTCCTGCCTCAGCTTCCTGAGTAGCTGGGACTACAGGCACCCGCCACCATGCCCAGTTAACTTCTGTTTGTTTCTTAGCAGAGTCAGGGTTTCACCATGTTGGCCAGGCAGGTCTCAAACTCCTGAGCTCAAGTGATCCACACGCCCCAGCCTCCCAAAATGCTGGGCTTACAGGTGTGAGCCACCGTACCCAGACAACGTTGTTTCACCTCATGTAAAAAAAAACAAATTTTGGCCAGTGGGTGGCTCATGTCTGTAATCCCAGCCCTTTGGGAGGCCAAGGCAGGCAGATCAAGAGGTCAAGAGATCAAGAACATCCAGGCTAACATGGTGAAACCCCATCTCTACTAAAAATACTAAAAACTAGCCAGGCACAAGCCTGTAGTCCCAGCTACTCAGGAGGCTGAGGCAGGAGAACTGGTTGAACCAGGGAGGCAGCGGTTGTAGTGAGCCAAGATAGGGCCACAGCACTCCAGCCTGGGTGACAGAGCAAGACTGTCTCAAAAAAAAAAAAAAAAAAAAAATTCCAACAAATAATTTGTTTGTGTTGGGGGTTGTAAAGGAAAGTAGAGTGTTTTATCAAGTTTTTTGCTTAAGTGGCTTTAGGACAATTTAAAAGTCAACTTTGGTGCCAGAAAAAAAGAGGTCCATGAGGGAAATCCTCAGGTAAAACACACAAAATAAAATGCAGCGATAAGCAGCTAAGTCAGTGGCATCCAATGAAAACATCAGAAAGATCGAGAGCAGTTTTCCCAAGCAAATGGTTCTCCCTACCTTCCTCTCCTTCAGTCTGCCTCCTAAGGCCCAGGGGAGGAAATCAGAGAGGTAGCAGTGTCCACAGGAGAAAATGGGTTGGAAAACACTTAACAGACTCCAGGGCAAACTCCAGAAACACTAACCAAGGTAAAAACGAAGTAAAAGTGAGAGACAAAGGGTTAACTTTAGGTAAATTTAATGACTGTAAAAGCTATTCACATAGCAGCAAAGAGACATGTTTTCCACTGACATAAAGTTGCTTCACACCTTGCAGCCCATCTCCACAGCTTCATGGCCTCTTTCCTCAGTGACCAGCAATGTTTCCCTTCCTGTTGGGGAGGACTGCCCAAGTCAGCTCTGAGGCCATCCTCCCAGGTCAGCAATATGCAGAGGAGTCCTTCAGGGTGGTCCTGCAGAGAACATAGCCCTTAAGTGTCTGAGAGCTAGCCGAGGTGATCTGAAAGAAAACCAGTCAAAAGAAGGCAAGGTAACTAGGACTGTACCACTGGGACTTAAAGTGGAGCCTCTAGAGGAGAAGCCCCCAAAAGGAACCTGATGGAGGCAACCGGCTGGCAAAGACCACATGGCTCCTGTGTGCCCCCAATCCTGGCAGAAGAGATGTCTCATGGACTGGCAATGTATATAATTTAAGAAGTCAGAGCAGGTCAGTCCCAGCCATTTCTCCCTTTTCTCTTGGAAGATGGCTCCTCCCCAACTCTAAAATTCAGGTGGAATTGCCCATCACAGACCCTGCCTCCTAACTCCAAGGCTGAGCCAGTCAAATCCTTCCTTAGGATATTTACAGCCAACATTTGGTGAGAAATATTCTCTCTCCACCAATTGAGAGCTGAAAGAATGTGACCCCAAAGTTACCTATGGTCACATTTCTTACATAAGAACAAGTCAGTCGATTGGTAAATACTTAGTGAGTACGTATTTTGTACCTGGAATTGCCCTAGCAGCTAGAAAATAAATAAAAATGAGCAAACAGAGAGAAAGAAAACAGGCATTTTCCCTGCCCTCAAAGGAACTTCTGTGGATGCTCTGGAGCATCAGTCTGTGTCCTGCCTAACTCATCAGTCCATATCCTGCCAGCTTCTAGTTCTGAGGCAAAACAGACAAGAGAACAAGGCAGGGAAGGTGACAGTAGCAGAAATGAGCAATGTGAGAAAGAAGAAGAAAGGGAGAAATGGAAGGAGAGAAGAAAAGAAGCACATTACCAGTGAAAGGGAGAAAAAAAGAGAGGGAAAATCTCACACCCATACAGGGCTGATCTGCGAGTCCAAGGAGGAAAGCCAAGAAATTTGAGCATGTGTACGTTAGGGAGGCCTAAGGCATCAGAGATCACAAAGATCATACTGATCTCTCACAGGCAATACTCTCTACTCACTCAAAATCACTTACACGTCCTGGCCTCTCCTCAGCAATAAACTACATGCCACTGCATACTTCAGCCTCACCAAATTCCCACAAAGAACCCTTCCAGGACAGGAGAAAAGATAAGAAGAATAAGAAGACACTGGTAAGGACCAGTCTAAAATTCAATCCAAAGTGCCCTTCCACTATGCTGGTTGAGAAGAGATTTTTATTTTACTAAAATGTGTCTCTAGGAAAAAACTTGATTACCACAAATTTCCAAACCAACACTCATCTCACAGTGCAAGCCGAAGGCCCAAAAGGACTCCTCACCTGCACCAGCACATAGTCCCCAGGCTGGGCTCTGACCCTGAGCCCAGGGTTATTGACATCCTCCATCTCTGCATCAGGGAAGATCACCTTAAGGTTTCCATCATTCCTGCCACACAGGTCAGTGGCAGAGCGTTTGCTGAGCTGCAGAAAGAAGAGAGAAGAGTTCATGGATTTGTCACAGTCATAAATTTTTGATGGGTAGAAACTGTGCCTTCTCTGTCTCGGATCCCCAAGAGTCTTACCCACAGAGCATTCCTTAACCAAGGAATCACTGAAGACTCAGTGTTTGCTGCTGCTTCACCAACAAGGGCACTGTATGGCCCACAACTGAAACTCTGTAAAGTTTTACCACTATATTGTAATGAATCAATTAATCAATGAGTCTTTGCAGAACTGCCCTCTGCAGGAATGGACCTCCAACAGTCCTAAAGCCAGAGACTTATGAGTGATACATTTGGAAAACCGACTTTCACTTTACCCAGTCTCATGCTAATCACTCAGGAATGTTCTGGGGTTGTTTGGCCTGGATTACTTGCCCTTACTGAATAGACAGACTGAAAGCCAGAGTCTCCATCACAACACACAGAAGACAGAGCCAGGCGGATACTAACATCACTATGACAGGATTAACTTCTAGAGTATACAGAAATCCTTCTCTTCCAGCCATGATAAAGATGCAGAAACAAGTTTACCCTTCAGCCTTATAAATAATAACCAGCAAAATATATGAAACAACTGTTTTTAGATACTGGACAAAAGATCATACAAGACTGTGAACTGTGAGAAAAGGAAAACGAAGTGAGCCTGCCAATCACCCCTGCTTTCTGCCAGAAGGTACATGCCAGACAGAAGCCTGTGAAGCAGGAGGGGAGAGCTCGAGCACAGCACAGTGGTCCTCCCTGCACTGAAGAGAGAGGGATTAGGGTTCAGGGAGCCTGAAATAGTCAGCAATTGTGAAATTCTAGAGAGGAGGGAGCAAAGTGGAAAAAGAATTTCAGAAATATGCAGAGGGTCCTTGTTAGTCTTTGCTGAACACTAACACTTGCACATGTAGCATAAAATTCCATGAAGTCAGGCAAAGAGAGTAACCTGGGAACTATCCACTGAACAGTTCCCAGAACTCACACATGGCTTGGAATCCACCACCAAACAGTTCTCATTGGTTCCTTGGGACATTCACTAGCAACTATTGACAGAAGGCCACAACTTAGTAGTCAGGCTACACTATCCCTAGAATAAAAGTTTTCCTGGCCAGGCGTAGTGGCTCACGCCTCTAATCCCAGCACTTTGGGAGGCTGAGGCGAGTGAATCACCTGAGGTCAGGCATTTGAGACCAGCCTGGCCAACATGGCAAAACCTCGTCTCTACTAAAAATACAAAAATTAGCCGGGCGTAATGGCATACATCTGTAGTCCCAGCTACTCGGGAGGCAGAGGCAAAAGAATCACTAGACTTGGGAATCAAAAGAATCACTAGACTGGGGAGGTTGCAGCGAGCTGAGATTGTTCCACTGCACTCCAGCCTGGGCAAAAGACCGAGACTCTATCTCAAACACAAAAACAAAAAAAACAAAACCCCAAAAAA
>NW_016107333.1:8463547-8471178 GCF_001604975.1 Cebus imitator | reverse complement strand
AAAAAAAAGAAAAAAAGAAAGACTTAGGTGTAAGTCTAACAAAACACGGACAAAATCTGTATACTGAAAACTATAAAAGCTAAAAACATGAGCCTGTAGTCCCAGCTACTTGGGAGGCTAAGGCAAGAGGATCACTTGAGCCTAGCAGTTTGAGTCCAGCCTAGGAAACATAGCGAGAAAAAAAAAAATCAAAGATCTAAATAAAGAAAAGACATACTATGTTCTGAAGCATAAAAATCAACATAACATACACACATATGGCCTCACCCCTTCCACTAGCACCAACTGAGTACAGCCCACAGAGGTCTGATTGGCTTTTGTTGCTTCTTCTCGGAAGACAGTGATAAGTTCCTCCAAACGCCTTAATTTTACCTCTTCCGGGACATCATCCTTCAGCCTGTGATATGCCCGTGTCTTCTAAAAAAAAAAAAAAAAAAGAGGAGATGGAGGTCACCTTCTACAAGGACTTGTAGAATCTACTCTTAATGCACAGTGGGGATTACAGTTACAGACACATGTACAGAAACCCAAGCCAGAGCCAAGAGGTTTCTCCGGCTCTGGGAGCATTCCAAGAGAAAAATGTAGTGGAGTCACATTTTTGCAAAGGTTAAATTCTAAATTTAGCAGATGAAAATCACAGACTCAAAATTACTCTTGATATTTACCCTAAGGTTACACTTGTACATATACCAAATGATTCATATATACTAGGTTACTCAGCAGTACTATTTATGAAGACATAAGAGGCAAAGCAGCCTAAATGTTTATCAATAGGCAAGCAGTCACAGAAATGATGGTTTATCCATACAAAGGAATATTACATAGCTGTTAGACAGAATGATAGCTCTATATGTACTAATGTGGATTGTCCTCCAATCTACTGTTACTTGAAATAAAGAAAGTACAGATCAACACATATAACTTTGGTATAGACAGAATACATACAGGTATGCTTACAAACACATGAAATATCCCCAGAAAGTTATAAAAGAAATTGCTAAGAGTGGTTGCCTTCAGGGAAGTAACTAAAAAACTAGGCAACCTGGGAAGAAGGAAGAACTACTCACGTATACCATTTAACCTTTTAAATTTTATACCACAATCATGTATTACCTAGTCCAAAAGAAAAAAGGGAATTGATCCTTAAAAAGAGTTTATATCATCTAAAACCACAGTGTGTATACACATCTTTATGTACATGAGCTCATGCTCAGTACAGTTGGAGAACCACTAAGCTAGACGAAAGTATGGAATAGAAGGAATATCTATATACTAAAGTCTGGACATTCAAACCAATCTGCCTTGAAGAGAAGAATCCACAGAGAAAATTGAGAATTCTAAAAATACTTGCAGAGTTTACTCCATTCTGCCTTGCTGTTTATTAACAACACTAACTTACCTGTTGTGCATTTACCATGCATGAAACACAATTATAACTACTTTAAACATATTATCTTACTTAATCCCCAGAACAACCCTATGAGGCTGGTACTGTTATCCCCAGTTCACAAATGAGGAAACCAAGACATCTGCCCAATGTCACATAGTTATTAAGCAGCAGAGGCACAATTTGAGTGCTTGCTCTCATCCACTAGGTTTTGATTAAGTTCCTACAACCTTAACCGTAACTTAGGAATTAGGTCCCAAAGTGAACATTCATTATTTATTGACCATAGGATGCTTCTGCCACATGCTGAAAACACATTTCCCATCCCTTAGATTTTTTTTTCTTTTTTGAGACACAGTCTCACTCTGTTGCCAAACTGGAGTGCAGTCGCACAATCTCAGCTCACCACACCTTCAACCTCCCAGGCTCAAGTGATCCTCCCACTTCAGCCTCCCAAATAGCTGGGATCACAGGCATGTGCCATCACGCTTGGCTAATTTTTTCTTCTCTTTTTTTTTTTCTAGAGACAGGGTGTCCCTGTGTTACCCAGGTTGGCCTCAAACTCCTGGGCTTAAGTGATCCTCCCACCTCCTGGTATTAAAAAGAATTTCTCTTGCATATTTGTGATGTCCGTGGAAAAGAAGCAAAATAGAAACAGCTCCTCTGAAACTTCATCTCTCCAAAACAGTAAAAGAGACATGAATATGATGTATACATCAGCACAGCTACACTGCCCGCAGAACACTAGGCAGTGGGCTTTAAAACAAATAAATTAGTCAAGGTGTTATGACTCACACCTGTAATCTCAGCATTTCAGGAGACCGAGGTGGGAGGACTGCCTGAGGCTGGAAGTTTGAGACCAACTGGACAGCATAGCAAGACACTACATCTTAAAAAAACAAAAACAAGGGCCAGGCGCAGTGGCTCAAGCCTGTAATCCCAGCACTTTGGGAGGCCGAGGCGGGTGGATCACGAGGTCAAGAGATCGAGACCATCCTGGTCAACATAGTGAAACCCCGTCTCTACTAAAAATACAAAAAATTAGCTGGGCATGGTGACTCGTGCCTGTAATCCCAGGTACTCAGGAAGCTGAGGCAGGAGAATTGCCTGAACCCAGGAGGCGGAGGTTGCGGTGAGCCGAGATCACGCCATTGCGCTCCAGCCTGGGTAACAAGAGCGAAACTCCGTCCCAAAAAAAAAAAAAAAAAAAAAAAGGTGATTATTTTATATGCCCTTATGGTCCCAAGTGTGGCCAGAAAGATATAAAGTTCACCAAGATAATTTGGAGGTTGCCAAGGACTTATTTAAAAGTGTTTTCAAGTCCGACCGAGAACTCTGACATTTACAAATAGATAAGATGTGAATATTTAAAATCATATTTTTTTCAGAAAAAAAAAATTAGCTTGGTTGATGGCAGCTCAGTAAAAATGACAATAAAGTCATGGTTCAGCCATACGTCAGCCAGCTTTTCTGAGCCCCCTGGCCAGGGGGGGCCTTCAACCTCCTGCCCAAACACAAGCGCACTGCCACAAAGGTAACTGAGGGGATGAGGAGTGGACCGTGCAAATCCACGCCTACAATCAAGAAAATGACAGTCAACCAGGACTATCCCTTCTCTGTAGGAAAAGTGCACTGATCCCTCCTTGTTTCCTAATCTCCTTCTGCTATATTTTCCTAGGAATCTGCTTTGTTTCCTGGGAAGCTTCAAAGTGAGTTCACTTGCCCAGGAGAACAGAAATTAGGAATCACTGATGATGGCTGGGAAGATGACCAGGGGCCCTGGTAAAATAAACCACATCTGCAGACCAAAAAGGAGTTCTGCATGTTAAGAAACAAGTTCAGGTTTCTGGTAAAGAAAAGGTTCTCTCCTTCCATACTCAAATTGTAACAATGTAAACATAATTTTTAAATATTTTAATGAAGAGGAATACTGGCACAGTCATCATTTATCATCAAATTGCTGAACTGTTGTTTCAAAGAGCAGACAGTAGACTAGAAAAATGAAAGGAAGTGAATCGTCAGAGCCTGTGGTTTCTCAAGGACTGCCTTGTCACCACTCTTTTCTGCCCAGTTCTCTATAATCGCCCCCAAACAGGTCAGGAATGATGTCAGTCCTCCCCAACCCCAGGGCTCACCTGCCTCATGCTGTAGGCAAAGAGGAAGCCCATATTGTACTGAACTTCCCGGAGCAAAGATACTGTTTGGATGTGATCTTCCTCCGTCTCACCACAAAAGCCAGCAATGAAGTCACTGCTGAGGCTCACACCTGTGACATACAACAAGGGAGGTTTACCTTCAAGGGAGGTCTTTGGCATATGTGGATTACAAGAGAGGGATAGTAACTGTAAGGCCTTCCCTGGGACTATTCAGCCCATGCATAAGTAAAACAAAATAGTCAGTACAGAGTAAGGCAGGATGGGCCTGTTCATCCATAACATTCCATGACAGAGACCAGCTTATCAGCTGGAAAGAAACGAATTATCACCAATATTTACAGTAATAAGTTGCAATAAAGCTAGTTAGAAAAAGTATGTATTTTAAAAGATATCAATTGCTCTCAAATCAGAACTAATTTAGATATTGTCAGCTTACAAGATGAGATAAGGTCTGTCCTCTATGTCTAGAAATACGAAGACCATAGAAAAGGAATCTCTATAGCCTTGAGGCCACAAGGTGATCCACACCTGAGTATTTCCAGCAGGACTAAGACCACAAAAAATCAGAAAGACATGAAAGAAAGAGTATAAGGAGAGAGAAAGAGAAAGAAGGGGAGCACAAGAAGTATAAAACTGTCATGGCCGGGTGCAGTGGCTCATGCTTGTAATCCCAGCACTTTGGAAGGCCAAAGCAGGTGGATCACGAGGTCAGGAGTTTGAGACCAGCCTGGCCAACATGGCGAAACCCCATCTCTACTAAAAATACAAAAATTAGCCAGATGTGGTGGTGCACGCCTGTAGTTCCAGCTACCCAGGAGGCTCAGGCAGGAGAATCGCTTGAACCCGGGAAGCAGAGGTTGCAGTGAGTCAAAATTACCCCACTGTACTCCAGCCTGGGCAAGAGTAAGACTCCATCTCAAAAACAAACAAACAAAAAAACTGTGTCACAAGGAAATGCCAAAGGTGTTGACAGTTGCCTGTATCTAACCACGACAACTGGCAGAGTAACGTGCTCAGCAGAATGAGTTTCTTAAATGTACCTGGAATGGATTCTCTGATACGATGAACTAACTCCACGTAAGCTTCTCTTGAATATCTGCAATAAAAAACAAAACGAAAAGGCCTACATAAACCCAGTCTTTTTAAGTGAATGCTATAAAAAGCTAATACTATGAATCCCCACAAGTAATCACTTTTTATCCAATTGGCAGGGCACAAGAGTAGATTAAAGTATCCAAAAGAGCCCTTTTGATCCAAGTGGTATCTTCTAATCTAATCTAGAGCCTATGAATTTTTATTTCAAGGGCATAAACTTTTTTTTTTGAGACAGGGTCTCGCTCACTCTGTCACCCAGGCTGGAGTGCGGTGGCACAATCTCGGCTCACTGCAACCTCAAACTCCTGGGCTCAAGTGTTCCTTCTACCTCAGCCTCCAGGATGGTCTAATCTTAAACTACCTGGCTAGTGTGAGAGGGGAAGGGGGTGGGGGGTGAGAGAGAGCGAGAGAGAGAGAGAGAGAGAGAGAGAGAGGTCTAGTCTCAAACTACCTGGCTAGCGTGAGAGAGAGAGAGTGTATCTGTGTGTGTAGACTGGGGGGGGGGGGGGGGGGGGGGTGGGGGGGGGGGGGGGGGGGGGGGGGGGGTGTGTGTGTGTGTGTGTGTGTGTGTGTGTGTGTGTAGAGACTGTGTGTATGTAGAGACGGGGTGTATGTGTGTAGAGACTGTGTGTGTGTGTAGAGAGAGTGTATGTATGTGTGTTTGTGTAGAGACTGGGTGTGTGTGGGTGTGGGTGTGGGTGTGTGTAGAGACCGTGTGTGTGTGTAGAGACTGGGTGTATGTGTGTAGAGACTGGGCGTGTATGTGTGTAGAGAGTGTGTTTGTGTGTTTGTGTGGAGAGTAGGGGGGGTGTGTGTGTGTGTAGAGACTGGGTTTCGCCATGTTGCCCAGGCTGCTCTATTCTTAAACTACTGAGCTCAGGCAATGTGCCAGCCTCAGCCTCCCAAAGTGCTTAGACTGCAGGCGTGAGCCACAGTGCCTGGCCAGCATAAACAATTCTAAATAGCTTTTATTTAACTAATAAATCTAGACGGATCAAACATTTTAGAGGACCTCTAAAACACTAGGCCACTGTGGAAAACAAGAGAAGGCACTAATTCCATACAGCTTGCCTTGGGACACATTCTCCCTTCAGTCTCATCTGTGTAATACTTATTATTCTCAAAGGAAGTGAACACATAGAGCTACATTTAAATTCCAAGACATAACAAAACCTTAATGTTAACATTAAAGAATAAAGTCTCAGAGTGTGTCACATCATTAAATTAAGATGCTTAATTTAAAAAAACATACTAAACATTGTAAATGGGTGACCCAGTCCTTAGCCTATGCTTGTGGAGTGAGCAGAAGTAAGCTCCAGTGTCCAGTAGCTTGGTCATAAACAATAAATATTTACTGAGCAGCTACTGTGTGCCACACACTACACTAGGTTCTTAGCAACAAAGACACTGTTTGGTCATTAAGGAAACATGGGAAGTGTGGGATGCCCCCTTTCCAAGCAAGTCTGACCCCCTCCGCATGGCCTCCAACACACGGCTGCTTCCACTCTGGGCTGGCAGGTGGATCTGTTTACAGATGTTATCTCTCTCATGAATCAGCTGCAGAACCTGATCAAATAGAACACATTACAGGTAATCAAAATCTCACCAAAGAATCTTACAGAAAGTAATACAGCTCTTATTATGTGTCCTCCAAGGTTAATTTTCAAGTAATCAAGAGGCTGATTAAACCCAACACACAAATCACCTATTCTCTAACTTTTGTTCAAGCCCCCTTCTATTTGTCCCAGACATTTCACCTAATAGCATCTCTGCTTTCAAAGAGCAGACAGAATAGCTACATACTAGCTACCAAAAAAAAAAAAAAAAAAAAAAAGAGTAGAGAGAAGGAAGCAAGCAGAGATCAGATTAAAGCCACAGAGCTGAATACAGGTAGTGCTGCCACTAGGGTCAGCAGACAAAGAAGGAAAAAATGGCACTTCTTTCGCTGAGCTTACAAACTAGTTATTTTCTTTTTCTTTTTTTTGAGACAGATTATTACTCCATCGCCCAGGCTGGAGTATAGTGGTGCCATCTCAGCTCACTGCAACCTCTGCCTCCTGGGTTCAAGTGATTCTCCTCCCTCAGACTCCTGAGTAGTAGGGATTACAGGCGCAAGCCACCATGCTTGGCTAATTTTTGTAGTTTTAGTAGAGACGAGTTTTCACCATGTCACCCAGGCTGGTCTCGAAATACTGACCTCAAGTGATCCACCCACCTCAACCTCCCAAAGTGCTAGGATTACAGGTGTGAGCCACCACGCCACCCCAAATTAGTCACTTTTAAAGATACATCAGGCCAGGCATCATGACTCACCTCTTTGTGAGGCCAAGGCAGGAGGATCACTTGAGGCCAGGCATTCAAGATCAGCCTGGACAACATAGCGAGACCTTATGTCTATTTTTTGTTCTAATTTTTTTTTTTTAATAGATAGAGTCTTGCTCTGTTGCCAGGCTATAATGCAGTGGCATGATCTCGGCTCACTGTAACCTCTGCCTCCGGGGTTCATGCAATTCTCCTGCCTCAGCCTCCCGAGTAGGTGAGATTACAGGAGTATGCAACCACGTCCAACTAATTTTTTGTATTTTTAGTAGAGACAGGGTTCCACCATGTTGGCCAGGATGGTCTCGATCTCCTGACCTTGTGATCTGCCCACACTAGCCTCCCAAAGTGCTGGGATTTTTTTAATTTTTAAAAGAAGAAAAAAGGGGAAAAAAGGCTGGGCACAGTGCTCACGCCTGTAATCCCAGCACTTTGGGAGGCCAACGCAGCTGGATCACAAGGTCAGGAGTTCAAGACCATCCTGGCCAACATGGTGAAACCCCATCTCTACTAAAAACACAACAAATTAGCCAGGTGTGGTGTCTCATGCCTGTAATCCTAACTACTCTGGAGGCTGAGGCAGAAGAATCGCTTGAACACAGGAGGCAGAGGATGTGGTAAGCGGAGATCCTGCCATTGCACTCCAGCCTGGGCAACAAAGCAAGACTCTGTCT
>NW_016107333.1:8461852-8463097 GCF_001604975.1 Cebus imitator | reverse complement strand
AAAAAAAAAAAAAAAAAAAAAAAAAGAGAATGCATAAAGAGAACCAAGTCCAGTCTCTCTCCTCCATTGTAAGAAAGACCCTTTTGCAGTGGTCAAAAAAATAACGGATATATAAAGAACTTTTACAACTTAATAAGACAATCCAGAGGAAAAAAGATGTAAGTGGTGGCCAAACGAAAGACATTTCCTCGAAACAACCTTCAGGCCAAACGCGGTCGCACACGCCTATAATCCCAGCACTCTGGGAGGCAGAGGCAAGTGGATCACCTGAGGGCAGAGGTTAGAGACCAGCCTGGCCAACACGGTGAAACTCCGTCTCTACTAAAAACACAAAAATTAGCTGGACGTGGTGGTGGATGCCTGTAATCCCAACACTTTGGGAGGCTGAGGCAGGTGGATCATGAGATCAAGAATTGGAGATCAGCCTGGCCAACACGGTGAAACCCCATCTCTACTAAGAATACAAAAATTAGCTGGGAGTGGTGGCGCGTGCCTGTAATCCCATCTCCTCAGGAGGCTGAGGCAGGAGAATCACTTGAACCATGGAGGAGGAGATTGTAGCGAGCAGAGATCATGCCACTACGCTCCAGCCTGGGTGACAGAACAAGACACCATCTTAGCAAAAAAAAATAAAAATAAAAACTATAAAGCTGTTAGTTACGTTGCCTGGGCTGGTGTCCAACTTCTAGGCTCAACCGATTCTCCTGCTGCAACCTCCCAAAGTGCTGGGATTACAGGAATGAGCCACCATACCCAGCCTTATAATACTTTATTGCTAAAAAATGCTAACAATCATCTGAACCTTCAAGTCAGCAATGTTTCTGGCTGCTGACTGATCAGGATGGTGGCTGCAGAAGGTTGAGGTGGCTGTGACAATTTGTTAAAATAAGACAGTGATGAAGTCTGCCACATCAAATGACTCTTCCTTTCAGGAAAGATTGCTCTATAACACACGATGCCGTTCGACAGCATTTTACCCACAATAGAACATCTTTTAAAATTGCAGTTCTCTCAAACCCTGCCACTGTTTTATCAACTAAGTTTATGCAATATTCTAAATACTTTGTTGTTATTTCAATAATGTCCATAGCATCTTTACCAGGAGAAGATTCTATATCAAGAAACCCTCGGCCGGGCGCGGTGGCTCAAGCCTGTAATCCCAGCACTTTGGGAGGCCGAGGCGGGTGGATCACGAGGTCAAGAGATCAAGACCATCCTGGTCAACATGGTGAAACCCCGTCTCTA
>NW_016107333.1:8451561-8461770 GCF_001604975.1 Cebus imitator | reverse complement strand
AGATCGCGCCATTGCACTCCAGCCTGGGTAACAAGAGCGAAACTCCGTCTCAAAAAAAAAAAAAAAAAAAGAAACCCTCTTCGGGCAGGACACAGTGGCTCATGCCTGTAATCCCAGCACTTTGGGAGGTCCAGGTGAGTGGATGACTTGAGGTCAGTTCAAGACCAGCCTGGCCAATATGGCAAAAACCCATCTCTACTAAAAATACACAAAAATTAGCTCGGTGTGGCAGCAGGTGCCTATAATCCCAGCTACTTGGGAGGCTGAAGCCGAATTGCTTGAACCCAGGAGGCGGAGGTTGCAGTGAGCCAAGATTGCAACACTGTACTCCACCCTGGGTGAGAGTGAGAATTCGTCTCAAAAAAAAAAAACCATTTTTTTTTGCTCATCCATAAGAAGCAACTCCTCTTTCATTGAAGTTTGACCATGAGATTGCAACAATTCAGTCACATCTTCAAGCTCCACTTCTAATTCTAGTTTTCTTGCTATTTCCACTGCATCTACAGTTATTGCCTCCACTGAAGTCTTGAGCACCTCAAATCATCCATAAATGCTGAAATCTGTGTCTTCCAAACTCCTATTAATGTTGACATTTTGACATCTTTCCATGAATCATTAATGTTCTTAATGGCATCTAGAGTGATGAATTCTTTCCAGAATGTTTTCTATTTACTCTGCCCAGATTATCTATGACAACTATAGCTTTATGAAATATGTTTCTTAAATAATAAATGCTAATCTTATATAAACTAAAAACTAAAATAATAGGGTTAGAAAGTTGAAATTACTCCTTGGTCCATGAGCTGCAAAATGGATATTGTGTTAGCAGGCATAAAAACAACACTAATCTTGTACATCTCTATCAGAGCCCAGGGATGACAAGGTGCATTGTTAATGAACAGTCGAAACAAATCTTTTTTTCTAAGCAGTAGGTCTCAACAGCGAGCTTAAAATATTCAGTAAACCAGCCAAGCACAATGGCTTATGCCTGTAATGTCAGCACTTTGGGAGACTGAGGTAGAAGGAGCACTTGAGCCCAAGAGTTTGAGACCAGCCTAAGCAACACAGGGAGACACCATCTCTACAAAAATTAAAAATTAAAAAAATTAAAAATTAAATATTCAGTAAATCAGGCTGTAAACAGGTGTGCTATCCAGGCTTTTTTCCTCTATAGAGTACAGGCAGAGATTTGGCATCATTCTTAAGGGCGCTGGGATTTTCAAAACGGTAAATGAGGGAGAAGGGGGCGGCTGGGGAGGAATAGCAGGGGGTGGGGGAATTAGGGAGGGATAGCATTAGGAGAAATACCTAATGTAGATGACAGGGCGATGGATGCAGCAAACCACCACCATGGCATGAGTATACCTACGTAACAAACCTGCACGATCTGCACATGTACCCCAGAACTTAAAAGTATAATAAATAAACTATGCATGCCTGATTACTTTCTAGACTTTCTTTTCCTTCTACCAATCACCTGCTAATCCCCGAATCTGGTCACTAAATCTTTTCTAATAAAATTACTGGCTTGGGGCCAGTATGGGGAGACAGATTTGAGTTGGACTCCTGTCTCCTTGATAGCTGACTTGCAATAAAAATCTTTTCATTTTTCCTCAAAAACCCAGCCACAGTATTCACTTCTAGCTCATTGGGCAGCAAACCATCTCTTGCTTCATAACAGGTACCTCAAACAGGTTGAATCATTCAGCATTTTTCTTTTTGTAATTAGGTTACTCTACTCAAGACAATATCTTTAGGGTTCATTCATGTTGTAGCATGTGTCAAAATTGTATTCCTTTTTAAGGCTGAATACTATTCCATTATATGTGTTATGAAGTCAAAGGGGGCTCCCTGTCTGATGTGCTAGAAGCCATCAGGTTTTTGAAAAAATACTTTTTGTTGCAAGTAGACTCACGGGGAGATGAGAATATCAAGTTTAAACCTGTCTCCTCGTGTTGTTTTTAAGGCAACATTTCTACTGGAAAAGGTTTATTGGATGGATGTTGGGATTAGCGGGTGATTAGTGGAAGAAAAGAGAGACTTGGAAAGTTGGCCGGGCATGGTGGCTCACGCCTGTAATCCAAGCACTTTGGAGGCCAAGGCGGGCAGATCACCTGAGGTCGGGAGTTCAAGAGCAGCCTGACCAACATGGTAAAACCCCGTCTTATTAAAAAATAAATAAATAAATAAAAATAAAAAAGGAAAGCCTTTGGGCATGAGCATTTATCTCTTCATGCTAACTCATGGATCACACGTGCAAATTTGGGGTGAGTTAGCATAAAATATGCAATGGAAATTCAGGCTGGGATATCAGCAAGTTCATTCGGCTCAAACTCCAGTTGGCCATCTTTGTTTCAACCGATTATAGCTGTTTTTTTTCTTTTTTCTTTCCTTTTTTTCCAATTACTTTATTTTATTTTATTATTTTATATTTCATTTTATTTTATTTATTTTGAGATGGGATATTGCTCTGCAGCCTAGGCTGGAGTACAGTGGTGTGATGACAGCTTCACTGCAGCTTCATCCTTCTCGGCTCAAGCAACGCTCTCATCTCCGCCTCTCAAGCAGCTGAGACCACAGGTACATGCTACCATGCCCAGCTAAGTTTTAATTTTTGGTACAGGCAGGGTCTCACTATGTTGCCCAGGCTGGACTCAAACTCCCAAGCTCAAGCAATCCTCTTGCCTCAGCCTCCCAAAGTGCTGCAATTATAAATGTGAGTCACTTCACCTGCCCCTGTTTTTTCTTCATCTCACAAGCAGAGAGAGTTTCAGTGTCTGACCAGGTTGTTTCTTTTCTGCTTTCTATAAACTCAATAATTTTTGTTACTGTTTTCTTACTCTTTGGGGCAGAGTTTGAGTTCAGGCATCTCAACATATTGTTTCTTTTCTTACCTACTACCCTATAAACCTAAGAATTTAGTCATTGGTTTATTTAAGTCATTGGTTTTCTTTATTTTTTTTTTTTTTTCTTAATCCTGAGTTCTAATTTGATTGCACTGTGGTCTGAAAGACTAAGTCACTGGTTTTATATGTATATGCCACATTATGTTTATCCATTTATTTGTTGATAGACACAAGGTGATTCTGTATCTCAGCTATTGTGAATAATGCTGCTATTAACATGGTGGTACATGTTTCAATTCCTGCTTTTAATTCTTCTGATATATACTAAGAAGTAGAATTACTGGATTATATAACAATTCTACTTTTAATTTTTTCTCACACAACAAAATGGTAAATGAGCACTGGCTTCAACTTAAAGTCACCAGCTGCCTTGGCCCCTAATAAGAGTCTGGCTGGGCACAGTGGCTCATGCCTGTAATCCCAGCACTTTGGGAGGCCTAGGTGGGAGAACTGCTTGAGGTCAGGTGTTCCAGACCACCCTGGGCAACACAGCAGGACCCCACCTCTGATTTTTTTTTAAATAAAATAAAAAAGAGAGAGTCAACCTATCCTTTGAAGCTTTGAAGAATGGCACTGATTTCTCTTCTCTGGCTATGAAAGTCCCAGATGGCATCTTCTTCCAACAGAAGACTGTTCATTTACACTGAAAGCCTCTTGTTTAGTATAACCACCTTCATCAATGATCTTAGCTAGATCTTCTGGATAACTTGCTGTGGCTTCTACATCAGCACTATGGCTTTGCCTTGTACTTTGATGTTAGAGAGATGGCTTCTTTCCCCAAACCTTGTAAGTCAACCTCTGTTAGCTTCAAACTTTTCTTCTTCAGCTTCCTCACCTCTTTTGGCCTTCAGAGAACTGAAGAAAGCTAACGACTTGTACTGGATTAGGCTTTGGCTTAAACAGTATTGATTTGGCTTCTTCGATCTTCTCTCCAGATCACTAAGCTTTCTCCATATCAGCAAAAAGGCAGGGCTTAATTGTTTTTCTTTCTTTCCTACTTTTTTTTTTTGAGACAGTCTCACTCCATTGCCCAGGCTGGAATGAAGTGGCATAATCTCGGCTCACTCCAACCTCTGCCTTTCGGGTTTGAGCGATTCTCCTGCCTCAGCCTCCCAAGTAACTAGTATTACAGGTGTGCACCACCACACCTGGCTAATTTTTATATTTTTAGTAGAGGCAGTGTTTCACCATGTTGGCCAGGCTGGTCTAGAACTCCTGACCTGAGCTGATACACCCATCCTGGCCTCCCAAAGTGCTGGGATTACAGGCATGATCCACTGTGCCCGGCCTGTGAGCCACCATACCCAGCCAAAAAGACTGTTTTGTTTTCTTATCATTCATGTTTTCAGTGGAGTAGCACTTTTAATTTCCTTCATGAACCTTTCCTTTGCATTTACGACTGGGCTGGCTGGCATAAGAGGCCTAGCTTTCAACCTAGCTCAGCTTTCAATATGATTCCCTCAGTAAGCTTAAGCAGTTCTGGCTTTTGATTTCAAGTGAGAGCTGCATGACTCTTCCCTTCACTTGAGCACTTTAGAGGCCACTGTAGTTAAATGGCCCAATTTCAATATTGCTGTCTCAGGGAACGGGGAAAGAGAAAGACATGGGAAAACCACCATTGGTGAAACAGAACACACATATCGTTTATAAATTAAGGTCACTGTCTTATGTGGGTGTGACTCATGGTGTCCCGAAACAATTTTAAGAGTAACATTAGGCCAGCACGGTGGCTCACGCCTACTGTAATCCCAGCACTTTGGGAGACTCAGGGAGCAGATCACCTGAGGTAGGAAGTTCAAGAACAGCCTGACCAACATGGTGAAACACCATCCCTACTAAAAATACAAAATTAACCAGGCATGGCGGTACATGCCTGTAATCCCAGGTACTCGGGAGGCTGAGGCAGAAGAATCACTTGAACGTGGGAGACAGAGGTTGTGGTGAGCCGAGACTGTGCCATTGTACTCCAGCTTGGGCATCAAGAGTGAAATTCCATCTCTAAAAAAAAAAAGAGTAACATTAAAGATCACTGATCACAGATCACCATAACAGACCTAATAATAATGAAATTTTGGGCCAGGTGTGGTGGCTCACGCCTGTAATCCCAACACTTTGGGAGGCTGAGGTAGGTGGATCACAAGGTCAGGGGTTCAAGACCAGTTCTGACCAACAAGGGGAAACCCCATCTCTACTAAAAATACAAAAATTAGCCGGGTGTGGTGGCGCGTACCTATAATCCCAGCTACTCAGGAGGCTGAGGGAGAAGAACTGCTTGAACCTGGGAGTCAGAGGTTGTGGTTAGCCAAGATCACGCTACTGTACTCCAGCCTGGGCAAGAGAGGGAGACTCCATCTCAAAAAAAATAGTAATAATAATAATGAAGTTTGAAATATTGTGAGAATTACCAAAAAGTGACACAGAGACATGAAGTAAGCACATGCTGTTGAAAAAATAGTGCTGGCAGACTTATTCAGAGTTGCCACAAACCTTCCATTTGTTAAAAATAACTCCATAATATCTGCAGAGTACAATAAAACAAGGTATGCTGTGTATCTATTTCACACCAACCCAAAGCAGGAGTGTTAACCCCTTATTAACCCCACTTTACAGATAAAGATGAAAAGCTGAAAACATCACACACTTGCTGGTAAAACAACAGAAAAACTGAGATTTGAACCCAGGTCTGTCTGAGGCTAAAGTCTGAGCTGTTTCTCAGAGCACCACATCACCTCCTTCCTGTCCACCCCACACCACCATTACTGCCTCACCACCATTATTACCACTCAGCTGCCCACTTTGTAACAAACTCTCTCTGTATAGCCCTCATGGTCCTGCAGGCGGTTTAACCTCCCGTGGAATATTAGACCTATCTCCTACCTTGGCAGACTCTTTTTTTTGAGACAGGGCATTGTTCTATCACCCAGGCTGGAGTGCAATGGTGCAATCATGGCTCACTGCAGCCTCAACTTCCTGGGCTTAGGTGATTTTTCTACCTCAGTGTCCCAAGTAACAGGAACTACAGTCATATGCCACCACACCCAGTTAATTTTTTGTATTTTCAGTATAGACGGTGTTTTGCCATGTTGCCCAGGCTGGCCTCCAACTCCTGAGCTCAAGCAATCCACCTGCCTCAGCCACCCAAAGTGTTGAGATTATACGTGTGAGCCCCCATGCCCAGCCACTGATGGACTTTAAATCTTCAAAGGACCAGCAGATCCAGAGGGTGATGCAGCAATCCCGACAGGATCCCTGAGCAGGACACCAGGTCTCTGCTGCCTCCCTGCTAGGTCCAGCCTTTGGCATGCTCAAAGATACTAATACCAGTTTGTCACAGCTAACCTGACACTCACCTCATCAGGAAAATCCTTAGGGTGGGGAGAGGTGAAACGGATCCTCATTTCAGGATCCACTCTGGAGACCTGATCCAGAAGATGAGCAAAACGAAGTCCTCCTTGCTTGGTTTTATAGTTGGTGGTAAAGCCACGGCTGAGGTTGGTAGACACTGCATTATTGAACTGGACCTCTGAATCATCCCGAAAACTATTAACATTCTGACCAAGAAGCGTCACTTCTTTCAGCCCCTAAAAATGGAAAAATATATTGGAATTTTAAAACTTTTGGGTAGCTTCATTAAAAAAACACTAATTAAAAATTAGCCAAGGCCAGGCCCAGTGGCTTATGCCTGTAATCCCAGCACTTTGGGAGGCCGACCCAGGCGAATCACGAGGTAAAGAGATCGAGACCACCCTGGTCAACATGGTGAAACCCTGTCTCTATTAAAAGCACAAAACCATTAGCTGGGCATGGTGGTGCATGCGTGTAGTCCCAGCTACTCGGGAGGATGAGGCGAGAGAATCGCTTGAACCCAGGAGGTAAAGGTTGCAGTGAGCAGAGATCGCGCCATTGCACTCCAGCCTGGTGACAGAGTGAGACTCCATCTCAAAAAAAAAAAAAATTAGCTGAAATTAACATATCTTTTGTTTTAAACAAAAGAAAAAAAATTAGCTGAACTTACCAAGAGTCACCTATAAATTTGTTGTATCTATAACCAAGTAATTTCAAGCTTAGACATCTTACCAAAGAATTAAACTTCAGAATAAAGCTTTATGTAAAAATTAACATTCAAAACATGATTTAGAATAGAAAAAAACTGGAAACAAACTAAATAATCAACAATAATGGTTAATTTACATTAGATCTGTCAGTTGAATATTATACACAGTGACTATATATTCTCACCAAAAATATTTAACCTAAACTAATCAAGCTTTCACACCTAACTTCTAGTTACCAGAATTCAGGGAGATATATTAAATAACACGAGGAAAAAATCGGACAAAGCCAGACTATGTCCGATCTCTTCAAAAAGTTAATGCATCATTTAAAGCAAACAACAACAACAAAAAATGAAAGAGCTACTTTAGATTTTTTTTTTTTCTTCTTCTTCTTCTTGAGACAGGGTCTCCCTCTGTTGCCCAGGCTGGAGTGCAGTGCCACGATCATAGCTCACTGCAGCCTCGACCTCCCAGGCTTAAGCAATCCTACTGCCTCAGCCTCCCAAGTAGCTGGGACTAATTTTTTTTTCTTTTGTAGAGATGGGATTTCACCATGTTTCACAGACTGGTTTTAAACTCCTAAATTCAAGCAATCCTTCCACCTCAGCCTCCCAAAGTACCTAGCCTAGATAAGTATTGATTTTTATGCATGTGATAATATCATGGTTATGAAGAGAAAAATTGTTGCTCTTAGGAGATGCATACTGAAGTATCTAGGGGCATGTGTCCTGATGTCTACATATTACTTCAAATGGTTCAGAAAACATGTATTTATGGGTGCATGGAGATAGGTGTAAAATATGACAAAATGTTAACAATCATGTTTTTCTATTATACTAGTCTTTCCATTTGTCTGTTTGAAATGTTATATTATAGGCCAGGTGCGGTGGCCCTTGCCTGTAATCCCAGCACTTTGGGAGGCTGAGGCAGGCAGATCACGAAATCAGGAGTTTGGAGTGAGACCAGCCTGGCCAACATGGTGAAACTCCCTCTCTACTAAGGATACAAAAAATTAGCTGGGCGTGGTGGCACATGCCTGTAATCCCAGCTACTCCGGAGGCTGAGGCAGGAGAATCACTTGAACCTGGGAGACAGAGGTTCCTTATAACACTTTTTTCCCTGATCAGAATCCCAATTGAGGACTATGCGATGCATTTAGTTGTTATTACTCCAGCCTCCATAAAGACTATTTATTTGTATAAGTCATGATAGATTGTTAATCTAAAAAGCAGAATACACTAAATTTGGATTGGATCCCAAAAATGACATAAGGCATTAATGTTCTGAAACTGGCAAAATCCAAATGAAGTCTGAAGAGAGTTAATAGTAACATACCAATATTAATCTCTTAGTTCTTGTTTTGTCTGTTGGTAATAGAGACAGCATCTCCCTGTGTTGCCCAGGCTGCTCTTGAACTCCTAGGCTCAAGGCACCCTCCTGCCTTGGCCTCCCAAAGTGCTGTGATTACAGCACCAAAAAAATGTACCAAAGAAAGATAGTAATGCCCAAAGAAACTCTCTTTGCAACTTTCCTGTGAAGGTAAAGTCATTCCAAAACAAAAAAATTATTGATTAAAAAGTAGAATATAAAACTAAGTAAAATACACACACATATATAAAAAGACATACAAACCAAATGCAGAAATATTTAAGGAACAATTGGGGAATTCTGAATAAGGATGGACTGAAATGAGACAGTATTTAGCAATTTTTGTTAATCTCACTGGAAAAACTAATGGTATTAAAAATATTCTTAGCTGGGCATGGTGGCTCATGCCTGTAAACCTAGCACTTTGGGAGGCCGAGGCAGGTGGATCACCTGAGGTCATGAGTTCAAGACCCACCTGGCCAACATGGTGAAACCCCATCCCTACTAAAAATACAAAAATTAGCTGAGTGTGGTGGCACATGCCGGTGATCCCAGTTACTCAGGAGGTTGAGACAGTAGAATCACCTGAACCCAGAAAACAGAGGTTGCAGTGAGCTGAGATCATGCCACTGTACTCCAGCCTAGGCAAAAACAGCAAAACTCAGTCTCAAATAAATTAATAAAATAAATAAAAATATTTTGTAGAAGCGCATAGTGGCGTGCACCTTTAATCCCAGCTACTTGGGAGGCTGAGGCAGGATGATCACTTGAGTCCAAGGGACAGAGGTTGCAGTGAGCCAAGATCGCACCACTACACTCCAGCCTAGACAACAGAACAAGACTCTGTCTAAAAAATAAATAAATAAATAGGTCAGGAACAGTGGCTCATGCCTGTAATCCCAGCACTTTGGAAGCCTGAGGCGGGCAGATCACCTGAGGTCAAGGGTTCAAGATCAGCTGGCCAACTTGGTGAAACCCTGTATCCACTAAAAATACAAAATTAGCCGGGTATGGTGGCGCATGCCTGTAATCCCAGATACTTGGAAGGCTGAGGCAGGAGAATCACTTGAATCCAGCAGGCAGAGGTTGCACTGAGGCGAGATCATGCCATTGCACTCCAGCCTGGGCAAAAAAAGAGCGAAACTCCATTTATTATTAATAAATAACAAAAAATTTTTTTAAAAAAAACACAAAATATCCTTATTCTTTAAGAGATGCATACCTATGGGTGAAATGCCATGCCATGCTCTACTTTGAAATAAGTTTTCTTTTTTTTTTGAGATGAGTCTCAGTCTATCGCCAGGCTGGAGTGCAGTGGCATGATCTCAGCTCACTGCAACCTCCGACACTTGGGTTCAAACGATTCTCCTGCCTCAGCCTCCTGAGTAGCTGGGACTACAGGCAAGTGCCACCATGCCTGACTAATTTTTGTATTTTTAGTAGAGACGGGATTTCGCCATGATGTACACCCAGGTATTTCTTTCTGGTCAGGCAGGGTCAAGTTACAGGCAGCATAGGCTCCAAAACGACAAAGATTATCCTCATCCTCCCCCAAACACGCTCACAGTAAGAAAGCCTGGAGAACCCTTCACCTGGTCAGAAAGCTTCCTCACTTCCTCTAGAATGGAGGCAACAGGCCGACTCCTCTCCCGGCCCCGTGTGAAAGGAACAATGCAGTAGGTACACATGTTGTCGCAACCTCGCATGATCGACCTGGGAAAGAAAGTACCAGAACGTAGTAACAGTAGAAGGATGTGCTGGTATTACCCAATGAGCAGGCCTCAACTCCCATAGCAGTATTCTTTGGCTCTGAATCCATTTGCCACATGGCTCACACTGGACCAATCCGAGATCTAAGCACTAAAGTAGACCTTTTTAAT
>NW_016107333.1:8442411-8450580 GCF_001604975.1 Cebus imitator | reverse complement strand
CGAGATCATGCCATTGCACTCTAGCCTGGGCAACAGAGCAAGACTCCTTCTCAAGAAAAAAAAAAAAAAAAAAACACAGGGTTCTACATTTCTCACACATTCCTGATCCAACTGCTAGGTATCTAAGTTAAATCACATCCTGCATGTGAATGCCTCAATCTATCTTAAGGAAATAATTATGGATATGTATCAAAGACGTTCACTGAAGAATTATATAATAAATATTAGCTATTATTTTTACTAAGCATTCCAGCCAAATAATATTAGATAGCCATTAAAATAAACAGAGGTTGACAAACTTTTCTGTAAAAAAAAAAAAAAAAAAAAGATAATATTTGAGACTTTGCAGGCTATATAGTCACTGTCCCAACTATGCAACCTTGCTTTAGTGGCAAAAGCAGCCAGAGGCAATTTGTAAATAAATGGGCATGCTTGTATTCCAATAAAACTTTATTTACAAAAAGACATGATAAGCTATTCAGCAACCTCTGTTATAGAAAAGAATGCCATGGCCAGGTGCGCTGGCTCACCCCTATAATCCCAGGATTTTGGAAGGCTGAGGCAGGAGGATCACCTAAGCTCTGGAGTTTGAGACCAACCTGGGCAATACAGTAAGACCCTATCTCTGTAAAAATTCAATATAGTAAGACCCTATCTCTGTAAAAATTCAAAAAAAAATAGCCAGGTGTGATGGTGCACACCTGCAGTCCCAGCTACTCAGGGGACTAAAGCAAAAGCGCAGGAGTTCAAGGCTGCAGTGAGCACTGATCATGCCAGTGCACTCCAGCCTGGGCGACAGACTCAGTGAGATCCTGTCTCAAAAATAAATAAATAAAAGTGTCAAAGAAAGAAGCTTATTACCCATCTCTTGGGCAGTGACTCACACAAAGGCAGATGTGGCACTGGGGCTTGTCTGGACTGGTATGACATCAGCATAGGTCTCGTCCAGAGAGAGCAGCACGTTGGCGGCTTGCTGGCCCGACTCAGCAACAGCCAGCAGCCGGGGAAGGTCCCGATACGCATCAGGACCAGCCAAAACATCTACCATTTTCTCCCTGTTGAGGATCTCCTCCTTCAACCTTTCAGCCATGCAGCCTGGAAGGGAAAAAGAAACAAGTACCTTTTCCCAAATTCATCTGGTATTTAATGGCTTATCACACATCATGCCTACCTGGAATTAGAGACCAGGGCACAGAAAACTTCTCTAAGAATTTAGTATCAAAGTTCACATTTAACCAACATTCCCATAGCACAGGAGCCTGCATCTTCCTTTATAAGAAAACCACAGGAAAGGGTTCCAGAGCAACTCAATTAAACACCCAGAAAAAATTAAATCACTGGCCAGGCACAGTAGCTCACACCTATAATCCCAGCACTTTGGGAGGCCAAGGAGAGAGGATCACTTGAGCCCAGGAGTTCAAGATCAGCCCTGGCAACACAGTGAGACCCTCACTCTACAAAAAATGAAAAAAATCAGTCCGGACTGGTGGCACATGCCTGTAGTCCCAGCTACTCAGGAGGGTGAGGCAGGAGGATTGCTTGAGCCTGGGAGGTTGAGGCTGCAGTGAGCCATGATCACACCACTGCACTCCAGCCTGGGCAACAGACTGAAACCCTGTGTCAAAAAAGAAAAAAGAAAAAAGCAAATTCTGACACAGGCTACAATACGTGACCTCATGAACCTTGAGGACATTATGATAAGCCAAATAAGCCAGTTACAAAAAAAGACAACATTGTATGGTCCCACTTACATGAGTTATCTAGAGTAGTCAAATTCATAAACAGAAAGTAGAATGATGATTGCCAGGGGCTGAGGGAGGGGGCATGGTAAGTGAGTGTTCAATGGATACGTAGTCTCAGTTTGGGAAGAGAAAAAAGTCCTGAAGATGGACAGTGCTGATGGGTGCAGAATAATGTGAATATACTTAGTTCCACAGAAATATACAATTAAAAAGGATTAAAATGGGAATTTCAAATATATTTTACTACAAATTTTTTTTTGAGGCGGAGTCTCCTTCTGTTGCCAGACTGGGTGCAGCGGCACAATCTCGGCTCACTTCAACCTCTGCTTCCCGGGTTCAAGAGATTCTCCTGACTAGCCTCCCAAATAGCTGGGACTACATGTGTGTGCCATCAGGCCCAGCTAATTTTTATATTTTTAGCAGTGACAGGGTTTCACCATGTTGGCCAGGATGGTCTCCATCTTTTAACCTTGTGATCCACCTGCCTCAGCCTCCCAAAGTGCTGGGATTATAGGCATGAGCCACCACACCCGGCCAATTGTTTTAATTACTCTTGGGATTTCTGAAATTCTTAGTAGATATATACCCAGAGGTTTCTATAATAAAGAAACTAAAATGGAACAGAACATTTCAACTAACCCTTCCATCCTCCTGCATCAGTTACTACACGGATCTGACAACTGAATATGAGAGATTAATTTAACTATTCCACAATGGAAACAGTCTGTTTACCATAAGGTTAAATATATTAACTAAATTCTGAGACAGAATAGAGTACCGACTATTTATTTTGAAATATGTCTCTCGGTCATCTAGATCAGAACTGCGCAACGTGACTTTCTAATAAAACAATAGGCCTGGCGCAGTGGCTCACACCTATAATCCCAGCACTCTGGGAGACTGAGGCAAGGGATCACACTTCAGCCCAGAAGTTCAAGACCAGCCTGGGCAACATAGTGAGACCCTGTTTCTACAAATGGTCAAAAAATTAGCTAACTGTGGTGGTGTACACCTGCAGACCTCACTATGCAGAAGGCTGAGGTGAGAGGATCACTTGAGCCCAGGAGTAGGAGGCTACATTGTGCCATGATTGTGCCACTGTACTCCAGTCTGCACAACAGCTCGAGACCGTGTTTAAAAAAAAAAAAAAAAAAAAAAGGATGACAGAGTGTGCTGAATGGAAAAATAATTGTCCTATCCAAACTGGTGGCCCTTAGTCATGTGGCTACTGAGCAGTTGAAATGTGGCTAATGGGACTAAAGAAGTGAATTTTAAATTTTATTTAATTATAGGTAAATTTAAATAACCACGTGGCTAGTGGCTACCATATTGGTGAGGCAGGCCTAAATCATCACTTGGGCTTGCTTCAGGAGTCAGGATGAAAGGTGCCCACATTAGAAATTCATACTGTCAAGCCGAGAGCAGTGGCTCACGCCTGTAATCCCAGCACTTTGGGAGGACCAAGGTGGATGGATCACTTGAGGTGGGGAGTTCGAGACTAGCCTGACCAACATGGAGAAACCCCCTCTCTACTAAAAATACGAAATTAGCTGGGCATGGTGTGCATAACTGTAATCCCAGCTACCGGGGAGGCTGAGGCAGGAGAATTGCTTGAACCTCAGAGGCGGAGGTTGTGGTGAGCCCAGATCACACCATTGCACTCCAGCCTAGGCAAGAAGAGCGAAACTCCATCTCAAAAAAAATAGAAATTCATGCTGGTCCTTCAGACTCCAACTCTATCCATAACTCTGTGCTACCATAAGCCACATTAGACTCTAGATAGGATATACCACTTTCTGAGCACCTATTACTTTAAGGAACTATGGAAAGCCCTTTCATGAACTTTATCTCATTTAATCCTGCAGCCTCTGGCAGTAAGTACAAGAATTGTATGGGGTATATAAGATTTCTTCAGACACTGGGAATCTAGCCTCTAAAGGAAACACTAGCAAATAAAGCCACATAGAGTCCAAGTTTCAAAACTGACAAAATCTGCAAATTACCAGATACCTAGAATCCCAATCCTCAGAGGAACCCGGGAGCGGAGCCGCCTTGTTTTCAAGGCTTTAAGCTGATGTAAACGGTTCCAGATGGTCTGCTCAGCCTTCTCCCTACAGAGATGAGAAGAGGCAAATCTGTACCAAAAATAAACCACAGAGCAATCTAAGAGAGTAGGACAATGGGAAGAAAAAAAAACCACCTTCAGCCCTTTAAATCAAGCTTTTCCAACCTGAGATGTTTATGAGATTTTTTTTGTTTTTGCAATTTTTTTTTTTTTTTAGCTCATCAGCTATCATTAGCGTAAGTACCTTACATGTGGGGCAAGATAATTCTTATTCCAATGTGGCCCAGGAAAGCCACATTGGAACAGCCTTGCCTTAAATCTGTATTGGCGAGCCCTGCCTTAAATGCGTATCTACCATTTGGACTTAGGGAAGGTAGATAGGGGCCACCTGAAGAAGCAACACTTGCTATAATTTACCTTTTCTAGAATAGCACCCTTCCTGCACATCTTCAAATCCTGACAAGCCTTTAAGACAAGCTCAGAAACAATCTACCTCAAAAAGCCTCCCCCAACTCTCCTATGTGGGAGAGTTTGTCCTCTCTTTAGCTGTCCTTCAATTTTTTTTTTTTTAATGATTTCAGATCCTAATACCCTTCTACTTTAACTAGACTTTTTCCTGTACTTAGTAATTTCTTTTTTTTTTTTTTGAGATGAAGTCTCACTCTGTGGCCATGCTAGAGTGCAATGGTGCAATCTAGGCTCACCACAACCTCCAATATCCAAGGTCCAAGCAATTCTCCTGCCTCAGCCTCCCAAGTAGCTGGATGCTACCATGCCTGGCTAATTGTTTGTATTTTTAGTAGAGGCAGGGTTTCACGGTGTTAGCCAGGATGGTCTCAATCTCCTGACCTAGTGATCTGCCCACCTAGACCTCCCAAAGTGCTGGGATTACAGGTGTGAGCCACCACGCCCAGTGAAGTTAACATTTTTATAACTGGTTTGATATAATGATTGTGACATTCTGGGTGNGTGGCCAGGCTAGAGTGCAGTGGCGCGATCTCGGCTCACTGCAACCTCCAACTCCCTGGTTCAAGCAATTCTCCTGCCTCAGCCTCCTGAGTAGCTGGGATTACAGATGAGTGCCACCATGCCCGGCTAATTTTTGTATTTTTAGTAGAGACAGAGTTTCACCATGTTGGCCTGGCTGGTCTCGAACTCCTGACTTAGTGATCCACCTGCCTCAGCCTCACAAAGTGCTGAGATTACAAGCATGAGCCACCACACCTGGCCAGCAATTTCTCTTTTATTTTTCTTTGTAGATACAGCGTCTCACTTTGTTGCCCAGGCTGGTCTTGAATAGCTCACTGCAACCTTGAACTCCTGGACTCAAGTGATCCTCCTACCTCAGCCTCCCAGAGTGTTGGGATTATAGGTGTGACCCACTGCACCCAGCCTCATTGTTTGATTTTTTAAACTAACATTTTCTGCCTGATGTTGGAGCTATTTGTTCATCTAACTAAGCTCCTTAAAGCCAGGCCATGGAAGAAGGGTTCATTTCTGAATCACCCAAAGCACAATGTCAAGCAGCAGAGGCCTACGGAAGAAAAATGTCCAATGAATTAACTGATGGTATAGCCAGTTATGAAAACATTAACATCAGCATGTCTTGAACACAGAAACAAAGTGAGAAAGAAGGTATGTTCACCTCTGATGGATGTCATCCATCTCTATTCAGAACTCTTTCCCCGAGCCTACGACTGCATCCTACCCCAGGCAGCTACATTAAAAACAGATGACATTAGTTACAAAAGAAAGCTCAGGAAGAGCTGGGTGGATCAGCACATTCTTGGTTTCTTCATCTTATAACAGCACCAACCACACAGAGTTGTTGTAATCATTAAATTTGTTAATCCATTATGTTACTCACTCAGAACCTGGTACATGCTCAGCAGATGTCAGCCAATTGTATACAGACTATCTCCACTGTGGGAAAACTGCAAGCCCTACTGCTATGGGGCCACTGGTTCATCTCCACAGACAGGCAGGCCAGGAACGTTAGCTCTGGCATTGCAACGTAAGCTCTGGCATTATTACGTAAGATACATTCACTCCTAGGAAAAGAATAAATTCGTACCTGATAGAGCACGTGACAAGGAGAATCACATCTGCCTGAATGTAGAAAAAAGAAAACAAGAAAAATTACAGTCTTGGAAATTAGCCTTATACAATCCCTGTCTATAGCTCTTTATTATTATTTTTCTTTTTTGTTTTTTCTTTTTTTCTGAGACAGAGTCTCACTCTGTTGCCCAGGCTGGAGTGCAGTGGAGCAATCTCGGCTCACTGCAACCTTTGCTACCCAAACAATTCAAGCAATTCTTGGGCCTCAGCCTCCTGAGTAGCTGGGATTACAGGCACCCGCAAACATGCCCGGCTAATTTTTGTATTTTTAGTAGAGATGGGGTTTCACTATCTTGGCCAGGCTGGTCTTGAACTCCTGACCTCAAGAGATCCACCCACCTTGGCCTCTCAAAGTCCTGGGATTACAGGTGTGAGCCACTGTGCATGGCCTATTATTTTTCTTTAACTATTTTTTTCCTTTCATTTTTTTATTATTTATTTATTTATTTATTTATTTTTTAAAGACAGGGTTTCACCATGTTGGTCAGGCTGGTCTTAAACTCCCGACCTCACGTGATCTGCCCGCCTTGGCCTCCAAAGTGCTTGGATTACAGGCGTGAGCCACCACGCCCGGCCCCCTTTCCTTTTTTTTTTAATAGAGAAGGGAGTCTCACTCACTTGCCCAGGCTGAAGAGCAATACCATAACCATAGCTCACTGCAGCCTTGAACTCCTAGCTTCAAGAAATCCTCCTGCCTCAGCCTCCCAAAGTGCTGGGATTACAGGCGTGGTGACCTACGCCTGGCCATCTTAACCATTTTTAAGTGTACAGTCCTGTGGCATTAAGAACATCTATCTGCAATTTCATAACTATGCATTTTCTATAACTGTTTCATCTTCCACAACTAAAACTCTGTACTCATTAAACAGTAACTCTCCAACTTCCCTCCCCACAGCCAATCTTAACTTAGCTCCTTGCCTGAAGGTGCACATCACCATAAAAGTTTCAAAAATAGCTGGAACAAAAGTACAACCCAGTCCCATTGTGAACACTTCACCCAAGGGAACTCTCTCTCACCAGGTGGCACCCTGCTCCTGAAACTGCACCTAAGAGCTGGCACAAATGCGGAATCTTGCCCAGGTCCAGAAAACAAAGGAAATAGGAAATGCATGTACCTCTTGGAGGTTACTGGTCCGCAGGTAGCCACTCTTCTGTAAGATGGACCAGGCTATCTCTGTGTCATTCACATTCATCTGGCAGCCATAGGTCTCGAGGTAGACTGCAGTAAGAGGGTGGGAGGATTCCATGGCAGACAGACAACAAGGGACCTCATGTCTCAAAAGGTCTCCTTCCCAAATGCTCTAGAAACACCTGAAGCAACTGGTTATCCATTAAGTCCCCTATTGCCTCAATGCTAAGATAACATAAATTGCCAGATGTACTCCCAAATTAATGATAGACTTTCAGAACAAAAGAACTACCACATTAGGCTGGGTACAGTGATTCATGCCTTAATCCCAGCACTTTGGGAGGCTGAAACAGTAGGATTACTAGAGCCCAGGAGTTTGAGAGCAGCCAGGGTAACATAGGGAGACCTTGTCTCTGCAAAAAATTTAAAAATTAGCCAGGTATGATAGTACATGTCTGTGGTCCCAGCTACTCAGGAGGCTGAGGCAGGAGAACTGCTTGAGCCCAGGAAGCTAATGCTGCAGTGAGCCATGGTCACACCACTGCACTCTCACACAGTGAGACTCTATCTCAAACAAACAAAAAAAATAACCACATTATATACTCACACCAATTATAAGCCATGTTATTTTTTAAATGAGGAAAACATGTAGCTGAGGATCAAGGAAATATGGTTATAAAAACAATTAGAAAAGGAAGGACTAGGCCAGGCACAGTAACTTATGCCTATAATCCCAGAACTTTGGGAGGCCAAGGCAGGCAGGTCACTTGAGGTCAGTAGTTTGAGACCAGCCTGGCCAACATGGTGAAATCCATGTCTCTACTAAAAATACAAAAATTAGCCAGGTGAAGTGGCACGCACCTGTAATTCCAGCTACTCAGGAGGCTGAGGCTGGAGAATTGCTTGAACCCAGGAGGCGGAGGTTGCAATGAGCTGAGATCATGCCAATGCACTCCAGCCTGGGCGACAGGGTGACACTCCATCTCGAAAAGAAAAGAGGCTGGGCATGGTGGCTTATGCCTGTAATCCCAGCATTTTGGAGGCCAAGGCAGGCAGATCACCTGAGGTCGGGAGTTCAAGACCAGCCTGACCAACATGGTGAAACCCCGTCTTAA
>NW_016107333.1:8440093-8442106 GCF_001604975.1 Cebus imitator | reverse complement strand
GGCGCGATCTCGACTCACTGCAACCTCCGCCTCCCAGGTTCAAGATTCTCCTGCCTCAGCCTCCAGAGTAGCTGGGACTACAGGCACGCGCCACCATGCCCAGCTAATTTTTTTTTTTATATATATTTTAGTAGAGACGTGGTTTCGCTATGTTGCCCTGGATGGTCTCAAACTCTTGACCTTGTGATCCACCTACCTCGGCCTCCAAAAGTGCTGGAATTATAGGCATGAGCCATCGCACCTGGCCAATGAAGCATGTTCTTATGGTAGCTTCATCTTAAATGAAAGCAAGGCTATATTATGAAGTAAAACAAATTTTGTACACAATTGTAAGAACATGAATTTCACATTCTAGCAGCTTGAAATTATATTCCATCCCGTCCCCACCAGCAAGCCTTATTTCCAGATACAAATAAATTCCAACTAAAAGTTAAAAGCTGAATGATAATCAGCTTTTGCTCAAATGATTCTCCCGCCTCAGCCTCCTGAGTAACTAGGACTATGGGTGTACACTACCATACCTGGTTAATTTTTTATTTTTTGTACAGACAGTGTTTCACCATGTTACCCAGGCTGTTCTTGAACTCCTAGGCTCAATCCACCCATCTCAGCCTCCCAAAGTGCTGGGATTACCGGCATGAGCCACCGTGCCCAGCCGAGTTTCTTAATATTACTTGGTGGAGTCTGATGATTCCCACAGCCTTCTCACACTGTTAACCTTCCAAGCCAGGTCTGTAATAAAAGAATCACACCAGGACTGCCAGAAAGGAGCAAGGCAGGAAGCCCAAAGGGATAAGAAAAGTAAAACCAACCTTTTCTCTGCCTTCCTAAAAGTTCATCCATCGTGAGATACGGGGGTGGGTCTTCCACTTCTGAAGACAGCTTCTCTTGAGGAGCTGAGGCACTTCTTAAAAAATGTTGCAAAGTCGGTCCTGTGGCCAGCCTGGAGCTGAAATCCTTCCGAGCTCCAACCTCCTGCCTCTCTGGATTGGGACACGTGGTACTAGAGAGACTGCTGTGTGCCACGCACATCCTCAGCGACAGCCAAGACACAGAGGCCATTGGCCCCCACATCAGAGACCTCTGCACTTGGAGGACACACTGTAAAGAATGCATGGCACTAAACAGTCCACGGTCTGCAAAAGAATGATAGACATCACCAGCATTTATTGAACACTGTGGACTGGATACTGCTTGGAGCACTTCAAGTGTATACATTCATTTACACCTCACAAAAGCCCGTGAAGAATGTACTCCTAATAACATTTGCTCTATTTTACAGCTGAAAAAACTGAGGCAACTTGCCCAAGGCCACAAAAAGGAGTGGCAGAGATGAGATGCACATCCAGGCAGTGTTTTCAAAGCAAGGAGTGGCAGAGATGCGATGGAAAGCCCAGACAAAATGACAAAATAGCACCTTGTGCCAAGAACAATTCCCAAGGCTTTAAGTGTATTCACTCATTAAATCTTTATAGCAATCCTAGGAAACAGACACTATTATTGTTCCTATTCCAAAAAGACATAGGTTGAGGAACTCACTTAAGCTCCTACAGCCAGTAAGCAGTCAAACAAGGACTCAGATAAAAATCTGTATGGATGCAAAGACCATGCCAATACCCATCCTGCTACCCTGCCTCTTAATACTGTGAAAAACACTCATTGTCTAAAGGTATCTTTCTTCAAGTTCCTTCAGAAGGAAAGCATCTAATGTGGCAGCATTGTATGCCTGATCAGTGACTCTCTACCCTTCAAAAGTCTCATCCAGGCACAGCCACTCACGCCTACAATCCCAGAACTTTGGGTGGCCGAGGTGGGTGGATCACTTGAGGTCAGGAGTTCAAGACCAGCCTGGCCAACGTGGCAAAACCCCATTTCTACAAAAACACAAAAGTTAGCCAGGCATGGTGGCACGTGCCTGTAATCCCAACTACTCAGGAGGCTGAGGAAGTGAGCTAAGATCGCACCACTGCACTCCAGCCTGGGCAACAGAGAGAGACCCTGTCTCAAAAAAAA
>NW_016107333.1:8437897-8439128 GCF_001604975.1 Cebus imitator | reverse complement strand
AAAAAAAAAAAAAAGAAAAAAACGTATGGACCCTAGAATCAGTATCTAACCCCACTGCTGCCAAGCCAGGTAAACCTTAGGCACCTGTCTTAAACTCTGGGAGCCTCGAAATGGGGATAATAGCAGCTATCTCCATAGGCCTACTGTGGGATCAAATGCAATAATACAAGCAAAATGCTTTGCATAACACAGTGTAGAAGCCTCTCTGGGGGCTCGAAATTAATTCTGACAGTCGGCAATGAGGATGGAACAATAGCCTACAACATCCCAAATATTTCACATTGTTACAACGTGTTAGGTATGGTGCAAAGCATTTTTCGCGAATTACTAGCTATAACTCTCAATGCAGCCCTGTGAAGCAGGCTGAACTGCCACCCCCACACCACGAGGGGCGAGGCGAAGCCTTGGACGAAGTGGGGTGGCCTGTCGAAGGCCACAGGGGGTCAGGCGGCGGGGTTAGTGTACGAACCCAGATAGCCTGACGCCAGGCCCCACGCCATAACCACCGTGACATCCTCCCTTTGGAACACTGCGCGCTTCCCCGGATCCGCGGCCCGTCCTACCCCAAGCGCCAGTCCAAAGCGGGTGCGCAGCCCACCCCGGCTGGCGCGCCACTCACCTCCTGCAGCAGCAGCAGCAGTACCCGCGGTCCTGCGTTCCACCGGCAAGTCGACTCCCCTCAGCGGTCTGCCGCTGCGCCCTTACACAAGCGACTTCCGTTCCTCCGCTATTTCAGGCCCGGTCAAGCTAACGGAAGTGCTTCCTTTTTACACTCCGGGTGGACCCAAAGCTCCGTGGCGGCACTGAGCCTTAGGGCAGCCACTAGCCTGGGACTTACGCGGCAACTGAGCGCCTCAAAGGGGATGAGTGCAAATCAAATGTGCGCTAAATGTAAGATGCACCAGATGTGGAAGAAGAAATGTCAAATCGTTCATATTTAATGGTTATATTGATTATGTGTTGCAATGATTGTTGGCATATATTGGGTTAAATAAGCACATTCGTTGAATTAATTTTTATTTGTAGTTACGGTGGTAGAAATATTTGAATTAAGTTCACCTGTTTTTTTCACTTTTTTTAATGTGGCTACCGGGGGGAAAAGTTTTGGTCTGATCATGGCTCACTGCAGCTTCTGGCTCCCATGTTCAAGCAATCCTTCCTCTTCAGCCTCCCAAGTAGCTGGGACTACAGGCGCGCCCCACCAAGCCCGGCTAATTTTTTTTTTTTTTTT
>NW_016107333.1:8416234-8436207 GCF_001604975.1 Cebus imitator | reverse complement strand
AGGCTGGTCTTGAACTCCCGACCTCAGGTGATCCGCCCACCTTGGCCTCCAAAGTGCTAAGCACATGTTTATAAAGTGAACAATGGCTTTGAAGTCAGATAGATCTGATTTGAATCCCAGCCCAGATATTTCATAGCTGTGTGACATTCGGCAATTTACTCTCCCCTTCTGAGCCCAAGTTTTCTTACCTGTGAAACTGAGATAACTATGCCCGCTATATAGGCATACGGTAAGGATCCAATAAGATAATGTGTGCACAGTGTGTGAAAGATCACACTCTCTGTATGTTAGCCATGGCGGGGGCAAGAAGGGAAGTGGCCACTGTGCCATTCCTGTTTTTCTTTTTCTTTTTCTTTTTTTTTTTTTGAGACTGAGTTTCACTCTGTAGCTTAGGCTGGAGTGCAATGGCATGATCTTGGCTCACTGTAACCTCTGCCTCCCAGGTTCAAGTGAGTCTCCTGCCTCAGCCTCCCAAGCAGCTGGCACTACAGATACGTGCCACCCCACCTGGCTAATTGTGGTATTTTTAGTAGAGACGGGGTTTCACCATGTTGGCCAGGCTGCTCTCGAACACCTGACCTTAAGTGATCCACCCGCCTCAGCCTCCCAAAGTGCTGGGATTACAAGCGTGAGCCACCACACCCAGCTCACCATCCCATTCTTAAAAGGGGTCCAAGGCCAGGCATAGTGGCTCCTACCTGTAATCCCAGCACTTTAGGAGGTTGAGATAGGAGGAATGCTTGAGCTTGGGAGTGTGAGACCAGCCTGGGCAACATGGCAAAACCCATCTCTACAAGAAATTAAAAAATAAAAAATTAGCCAGCCATGGTGGCACATGCCTGTAGTCCCAGCAACTTAGGAGACCAAGCTAGGAGGATCACTTAAGCCTGGGAGGCCGAGGCTGCAGTGAGCTGGGATCCCACAGTTGCATTCCAGCCTGGGCAACAAAGCAAGACAGCATCTCAAAAACACTTCACAGGGTGTTCCAGGTGAAGGCACCAGACTGCTGATGGCCAGAAGAAAAATGAGTGAGTCTTTGGTGGTTTGGGATACTGCTGAAAATTTAGTGGATAAGCTGAGAAAGTTTCATTTTCACAAAGAAACAAAGAATGCTGCCATTATAAATAAGCTAAAAGTGATTGCCTCAAAGTTAAGTTACCTGGTTTTTTTTGGTTTTTTTTTGTTTTTGTTTTGTTTTGTTTTTGAGGTAGAGTCATGCTCTGTGGCCTAGGCCAGAGTGCAGTGGTGCGATCTCTGCTCACTGCAACCTCCACCTCCGGGGGTTCAAGTGATTCTCCTGTCTCAGCCTCCTGAGTAGCTGGGATTACAGGCAGGTGCCACCATGCCCAGGTAATTTTTGTATTTTTACTAGAGACAGGGTTTCACCATGTTGGCCACGCTGGTCTCAAACTCCTGACCTCAGGTGATCTACCCTCCTCGACCTCCCAAAGTGCTGGGATTACAGGCAGGCACACCAAGCACATGATCTTTGTTTTATCTTGTGGCTACATTGAAGAAACTGGATCTTTAGAAAGTTTTAAAAAATGTTCTGGGCTGGGCGTGGTGGCTCACACCTGAAATCCTAGCACTTTGGGAGGCTGATGCAGGAGGATTGTCAGGAGTTCAACACCAGCCTGGCCAACATGGTGAAACCCCGTCTCTACTAAAAATACAAAACATTAGTGAGGCTTGGTGGCAGGCACCTGTAATCCCAGCTACTCAGGAGGCTGAGGCAGGAGAATCACTTGAACTGGGAAGTGGAGGTTGCAGTAAGCTGAGAACACACCACCGCACTCCCACTTGGATGACAGAGCAAGACTCTGTCTCAAAAAAAAATAAACAAAAAAAACCTTCTCCATCATTGCTGTTGTCATTGTGATTTTAGGTAGGGAGTCATAGCCACGGCCCACTCACATCCAGCCAGCACATCACAGTTTCTGAAGCACCAAACATTCCACTCTGCCTCCCTTCTGCAGGAAAGGGTTCTGAAGCTCTCTAAGGTGGCTTTGAAATAGGTCCACACATTCTTCCACGTTCCTTTCTTCAAGAGGTGGAGCCTGATTCCCCTCCCCTTGAGTGTGGGCTGAACTTAGTGACTCACTTCTAATGAACAGAACAAAGCAGAACCACAGTGTATGGCTTCCAAGACTGGGTCATAAGAGGCACTGTTTGTGTCTTCCTCCTTGCTCTCTCTTCTATCTCGCTGTGGGGAAAGCCAACTGCCATATCATGAGAAGACTCAAGCAGCAGCTCTAGGGTTAGGCCTGCATGGTGAGTATCTGAGACCTCATGTGCATGCACAGTATTGGAATGGATCCTCCGACCCCAGTCAAGCCTTCAGATGACTGCAGCCCTAGCCAACAACTTGACTGCAACCTCATGAGCAACTCTGAGACAAGAACAGCCCAGCTTAGCCCCTCTTAAATTCCTGACCCACAGAACCTAAGACATAATGAATATTTGTCATTTTAAGCTGCAAAATTCGGGGTAATTTGTCTGCTAAATTTGGGGTAATTTGTCACATAAAAATAGATAACCAATGCACTCTCTTTGGCCCTGTGGCGAAAGTCTGTTCTTCTCCAAGGAAAGGTGCCCCAGTCCTTGGTCTGGTCCATCTTGGGACTGCAGGGGCCACCCCAGGGCCCAAAGGCCAAGGCACAGACCACAGACACAGGGCCGGGCTGCCTGTATGCTCACAGGCTATTTATTTATCCAAGAGTAAGGAGGAGAGAGAGAGGATGAAGAGAAAAACCAGACTCCCCAAGGTGGCGGAGCTAAGGGGAAAAACAAACAGAAAGGCTCCTCTTCTTTCTCTTGCCGCTGACCCCAGGGGACTCCAGCTTCAGATGGGACCTCTAGGGGTGGCTTAGGGGCCTCAAGGAGGCCTGGCAGCTCAGCTGTTGGCTGGGGTCAGGATCCGCACAGGGGCAGGTCCCAGGCTTGGAATGGCTTCTGTGTACACAAAATATCTCTCTGCAAAAGGCACTAGTGGAGGGGGGCAGCAGGAAGGCCACCCCATCACAGGCAGGATCCACTCTGTCCTGGGTCTGGGTCCTGGGCCCCAAGACCAATCCAGCCTCACTCAGGGGCAGGGTCTCTGAGGCCCTCGTTCCTCTCCTCTCCCTTCCGTCAGCCCAGGGGCGAGCAGGTATTCAGTGGAGACCCAGCTCAGGCCGTGTCATAGACACCCCTCTTCAGGGCTAGTGCATCCGGCGACTTCTAGGCCAAGAGCCCGAGGCGGGTGACTTTGGCCGAGAGGAAGGAGTGGATGATGAAGACTATGGTTTTGGGACAGGAGTGCAGGTCCAGCTGCTGCAGGGTGGATGGAGAGAAGAGTCAGGGGCCCTGGCCAGCCTGGCTTCCAAGAGTGCACACCCCCTCCTCCCCAGGGTGCAGAGGCAGCCCTTCACTCACAATCTCGCCTTCAGCACCCCCAAAGTCCAGGAAAAGGAGACTGGCACCATCATCCGAAGACATCTGCAGCTTCTCGAAGGGCTGTCGCAGGAGCACAGCCCGGGCTGCCCCTGGCTCAGCCGCCCACAGTGTGAAGCCCTTGTCGATGTGCACAGACAGGCTGCAGGGACGCCCGTTCCACGTGCAGGCTGCAGGGGGGCGCGTAGGTACAAGCATAGCTGGCACCTCAGAGACCACACCCCAACCTCCAACCCCCACCGCAGCGTCACAAAGCGGGGCCTGAATGCCTCCAGGGATGGGAGGATCACTGTTTATTGTGGCACCTGTACACCCATCCTGCAGAGAGTCACCACCCCCACCCTCAGAGGACCTGCACCCACTTCCAGCCCCACTTCCAGCAGCACCACTGAAGAAAGGGGGAGCTTAAAATCTGTCATGGACAGGAGGCTCGCTCCTGATAAAGGCATCGTCAGATCTACCAAGCACCACCCTTGGAGACTTGCAGAGTTGTCCAGCTAAATTTAAATTTCAGAATAAACAATGACTAATTTGGGCATACTTCTATGAAAACAGTATTCATTGTTAATCTGAAATTCAAATGCAGCTGGGTGTCCTGTATTTCATCTGGCAGCCCTACCCCAAGTGCCATTTCTCACATCCTCAGCAGATTGACAAAGCTGGGGCAAGAAAACCCCAGGGAGAAGAGTCTCTGCCTACCAGGGCACCTCTACACCCAAAACAGAGGCCCAAACCCAACTTTGGTTTTTTTTTTTGAGGAACAATCTCACTCTGTCACCCAGGCTGGAGTGTAGTGGGTGCAGTCCTGGCTCACCACAACCTCTACCTCCCGGGTTCAAGTGATTCTTGTGCCTCAGCCTCCCGAGTAGCTGGGACTACAGGCGCCTGCTACCATGCTCAGCTAATTTTTGGGTTTTTGTTTTGTTTTGTTTTGTGTTTTGAGACGGAGTCTTGCTCTGTCACCCAGGCTGGAGTGCAGTGGGGCTATCTGGGCTAACTACAACCTCCGCCTCCAGGATTAAAGCAATTCTCCTGCCCCACCCTCCCAATTGGCTGAGATGACAGGTGCATGCCACCATGCCTGGCTAATTTTTGTTTATTTGCTTTGTTTTTTGAGATGGACTCTTGCTCTGTCGCCCAGGCTAAAGTGCAGTGGTATGATCTTGGCTCACTGCAGCCTCCACCTCTCAGGTCCAAGCGATTCTCCTGTCTCAGCTTCCTGAGTAGCTGGGATTACAGGTGTGAGCCACCGCGCCCAGCCTAATTTTTGTATTTTTAGTAGAGACAGGGTTTCGCCATTTGGCCAAACTGGTCTTGAACTGCTTATCTCAAGTGATCCACCCGCCTCAGCCTCCCAAAGTGCTGGGATTACAGGTGTGAGCCACCACACCCAGCCAATTTTTGTATTATTAGTAGAGACTGGGTTTTGCCATGTTGGCCAGGCTAGTCTCGAACTCCTGACTTCAGGTGATCCACCCACCTTGACCTCCAAACCCCATTTCCTGTCTGAAGTGCCCTAAAGAAGGAAGCTTCAATGCCCCTGAGGATAAGAGGCTCATTAACAGAGGGACACTCCCAGATCCTCCCAGCACACCTGTAGACACCTCCTGCACACCCTCGGCGGCCCGGTGACAGCCATCCACCAGCTGGCGGGTCCAGGCAGCCAGCTCCTGCGGTGACTCCACGCTGAACAGGTGAGTGTCCACACCGTGACGCGTGCCCGTGCGCAGGGCAAAAGAGAGCTCTGCATCATAGGGCACTGAGCCCTTGGAGGGCCCTGAGTGCACCAGTCTGGGGGTTGGGGGGGGGCAGAGGGCTAAGCATGAGGCCTCAGGCAGGGGGCAAATAATTCTGGGCAAGGGGGTCAGTGTCCTGTGAAGAAATCCTGGGAATCTTTCACCACCTAACAGGACAGGACTTGCCAGGGGGGCACTGATTGACTCAATAGGAGACATCTGCCACCCTCCCCGTCATTCCCTTGGCTCCGGCTATACTGGTGTCCTCACACACAACACCTAGCACATGCCTGCCTCAGCACCTTTGCATATGCTGTTCCCTCTGCCTACACACGCTTCCCTGATTATCCACACAGCTCACTCCCTGACTTCCTTCAGATGTTAGCTTAAATGTCACCTCCTCTGAGAAGACTTCCCTGACCTTCCAGTCCAAAATAGCACCCTCATTACTCAATAGCCTCTCTTTTTCATCATGGTACCAGAAATTATACTTTTTATTATTTGTTTTGGTTAGTTTTTTACTGTATTTTTCACTAAAATGTCAGCTAGGGTAGAAATTTTGATCTTTTGTTCACCACTGTATTCCCAGTAACTGAAACCATGCCTGACCTTAGTAGGTGCTCAATAAACATTTGCTGCCTGAGTTGAATCACTTGATTCAGTAGACTATCCAAAACCTAGTTATCCCTAGTAGCCAGCAGGCTCCTGACACACAGGCCAGAGCCAGCCTGAGGTAAGGAGAAATGGGTGACAAGGCCTTCAGACCCCTGCAGCCTGACTCTCACATGCTGTGTGGCCTTGGTAAGCCAACTGCCCCTCGCTGGGGCAGACCTAAGAGTTCTGCCAGACCTAGAGTTCTGGCCTGTATTCCTCTTTGTTCTTCTCTCCACCCACTCTTTCTCTTATAGCTCAGCTCCCCGTGGACCGCTGCTGACACCCGCCTCCCACTGTCCAGCCCTGAGCTGCAGACCCTTGAGTCCCCAAGCTTCCTATCCAAGCTCCCTCTCCATCCCACACACACTGTGGACTTGACTCAGCATCTTGCTCCAGCCTCTTCCCTTTCCATCCCCACCCTCAGTCCCACGCTCACCCAGACACAAGCTCCAAACCTCCTGTTCATTCCGGACCCCTCCTTCACCCACCCCATCTGGCAAGCACTGAGCCCTGTTAATTTTACACCCGTGTGGTTTCCAATGCAAATGCTGCCTTTCTTCTCCATCTGCGGCCGCCATCCACCTCCACCTCCCCCAGCCACCATCATCTCTCCTGCATGACTGCAGCACCTCCCCACTTCTATCCCGCGCTCTCCGCTGCATTCTCCATGGGGCAGCCACAGGGGTTCTCTCAAAGCAACCAGAGCACCTCACTCCCCAGCTTCAACCCTCAACACTCCCCAACTTTTAAGATAAAGCCAACATTCCTTCATCAGGCAACAGAAGCTCTGCAAGAGCAGCCCCTGCCACGTCCCTTCCGTCCATTTCCTGCATGAATTCTGGTTATAAGGAACTCATAGCTCCGTAAACATGCCTTAGCCCTTCATGCCTCTGTATCTTTGACCATGATGTTCTCTCTGCATGGGACGCTCTTTCACCCTTTCTTAAACAGAAAACTTCTACTCATCCATCAAAGTCCAGCTCAAATGTCACCTCCTCCCTGAAGCCTTCCTCAACTACCCCTACAGAGGTAAGTGGATCCTACAAACCCTGCTCTGTAATGGCTGTTCCTGGATCTGTCTCCCCAACGAGACAAAGTCCTCTCTGAAAGTAGAAACTGTTGGGATCAGCTCTGTGTCATCTGAACCATACAGCACAAGGCATAAGTGTCAATGAATGAGCAGCTGGTAGGGACCTTATATCCTTTTGTTCCAAGTGCCCATTTTACAGATGAGGAAACTGAGGCCCAGATAGGGCAGAGACTTGCTTTAGGTCACCTGGGGAATAGCTGAGGGAAGGACAGGACTGGAGTTCCCAGCTTCCAGAGCCCTGCTGGAGCATCTCCTGGCAAGCTCTGGGGAGACATATTGCCCCTGCCTGTGGGTACCTGGTGGCGATGAGTGGGGCAGTACGGGCTGGCCGACTCAGGGCCTCGCGGGTCTCAGGGAGAGAAGAGTAGAGGAGCAGCTCCTTTTCAGTCAGCAGGGCCAGGGTGGGGGCCGCGCCCCCACTGGGCAGCTGCAGGGGACAAAGCAGCAGTGAGGTTGGGTTGGGGGAGAGAGGGCAGAGGGCCAGGGTGGGGCAAGGTGGCCAGGGGCACTGGGAACAGGGCCAGCTTCAAGGGAGGGGAAGAGAGGAAGGGGTAGGTCCCAGGCCCAGCAGGCACCTGCTCAGTCAGCCAGCCGATCTGCTTGATGTCCTGGCTCCCAGCTATGCTGGTGGCTGCCAGCAGTGCCTGCAGCTCATCCTTGACCCGTGGCGTCAGAGCATTGACCTGGGCTTGGATGGCACTCACCCACGACCTCGCACTAGCCTCATCTTTGGCCCTCAGGAAGAGGGTGTCTTGGCCATCTGCCGAGCAGATCTCCAGATACCTACAGGCACAAATGGGTGGAGGCAAGGACCTGACCACTAGGCTGCAGCTGCCCAACCCTGGCCCAAGAAGCCCCACCCACCACCAAACCAGGAGAAACCACAGGGGATGTCCGTGAGAGAATCAGGAGTGACACTCACTGTTGGGCTTTAGCCACAGTTGCTGGGGCCTCATGGGGCCTAGGGACAAGAGAGTGTGTGACATACACACACGTATTCATGTATTTTGTGGGATTTTTGTTGTTTTTGAAATGGAGTCTCACTCTGTCACACAGGCTGGACTGCAATGGCCAGACCTTGGCTCACTGCAACCTCCACTTCCTGGGCTCAAGCTATTCTTGTGCCTCAGCCTCCCAAGTAGCTGGGATTACAGGTATGCGTCACCGTGCTGGGCTAATTTTTTTTTTTTTAGACGGACTCTCACTCTGTCGCCAGGCTGGAGTGCAGTGGCACGATCTCGGCACACTACAGTCTCTGCCTCCCGGGTTCAAGCCATTCTCCTGCCTCAGCCTCCTGAGTAGCTGGGATTACAGGTGCATGCCACCACACCCAGCTAATTTTTGTTTTTTGTTTTTTTCTGAGACAGAGTCTCGCTTTGTCGCTCAGGCTGGAGTGCAGTGGCGCAATCTCAGCTCACTGCAACCTCAGCCTCCCAGGTTCAAGCAATTCTCCTGCCTCAGCCTCCCAAGTAGCTGGGATTACAGGCACCCACCACCATGCCCAGCTAATTAATTTTTGTATTTTTAGTAGACATGGGGTTTCACCATGTTGGCCAGGATGGTCTCCATCTCCTGACCTCATGATCCACCTACCTCAGCCTCCCAAAGTGCTGAGATTACAGGCATGAGCCACTGCACGTGGCCTTAATTTTTTAATTTTTAGTAGAGACAGGGTTTCACCATGTTGGCCAGACTGGTCTCGAATTCCTGACCTCATGATCCACCCACCTCAGCCTCCCAAAGTGCTGGGAACACAGGCATGAGCCACCATGCCTGGCCTACTTGTATACATATACACACAAATACACACATACACTCAAACATGCATGATGGTATGATGAGACCTAAATTATTACTGTGTGACCATTCCTAATCTTGCCCCTTTCTCCTGGTTTCTAAGGAAGATTCTCTTCTGGGCCAGCTCCTAGGTTCTCCTTGCTGCATAGAACCAAACTAATTCACTAATAAGAGCAGAAAAAAAAAGAAAAAGAAGAAAAAAAACTAGGCTGGGCATGGTGGCTCACACCTTTACAGGTGTGAGCCAGAACTTCAGAAGGCTGAGGCAGGAGGATGGCTTGAGCCCAGGAGTTCAAGACCAGCCTGGGCAACAAAGGAGAACCTCATCTCTGCAAAAGAAAAAATGTTTTTAATTAGCCAGGAATGGTGACACATGCCTGTAGTCCCAGCTTTAGAGGCTGAGGCGGGAGAATCACTTGAGCCCAGGAGTTTGAGGCTGCAGTGGGCTATAAGGGAGCCACTGCACTCCAGCCGGGATGACAGTGCAAGACCTTATCTTAAAAAACTGAAAAACAAATCAGCGGCAACAAAACTAAACTAAAAAGGCTTGAGGCCATGCATGGAAGCTCACGTCTGTAATCCCAGCACTTTGGGAGGCCAAGGTGGGTGAATTCTGAGGTCAGGAGTTTGAGATCAGCCTGGCCAATGTGATGAAACCCTGTCTCTATTAAAAATATAAAAATTAGTCTATGAAAAATACAGGCAGTGGCTCATAACTGTAATCCCAGCACTTTGGGAGGCCAAGGTAAGTGGACTTGAGGTCAGGAGTTTGATATCAGCCTGGCCAATGTGGTGAAACCCCATCTCTACTAAAAATACAAAAATTAGTCTATTAAAAATATAAGCGGTGGCTCACACCTATAATCCCAGCACTTTGGGAGGCCAAGGTGGGCAGACCACCTGAGGTCAGGAGTTCAAGACCAGCTTGGCCAACATGGTGAAACCCCATCTCTATTAAAAACACAAAATTAGCTGGGCATGTTGGCAGGCACCTGTAATCCCAGCAACTCAGAAAGCCGAGGCAGAAGAATCACTTGAACCAGAGAGGAGGGGGCTGCAGTGAGCCAAGATTGTACCACTGCACTCCAGCTGAGCAACAGAGCAAGACTCCAGCTCAAAAACAAACAAACAAACAAAAAGGCCCTTCTGTAGAGCACCTGCAGGTGACCTGTGAATCACCAGCTCTTGCCTTATGGGGTAGACAAGGGGTGTGGCATCAAGTGAAACCAAGAAATTTGGATGCTGGACATTAATCAGCCCTCCCAACCAATATTGGGCATTTGCTTGGCATTGAACCTAGGCTGTCACTAGGAGCCACAGCCCAAGCTTGTAATGCATATGCCACTTACACATTACCTCCAACACTGCATATCCCACCTGACCAAACATGCTTCATTCAGCCACCACCATCACTCAGGCACCTTGCAGCTTCCAAAGCAGAGAGGATTACCAGGAACAAAGCAAGTGCCACCCTTTCTGGTTGTGTGATCTCAAGCAGGTTACTTCCCCTCTCTGTCCTCATCTATAAAATGGAGGTAAGCCAGGTGCGGTGGCTCACCCCTGTAATCCCAGCACTTTGGGAGGCTAAGGCATGCAAATCACCTGAGGTCAGAAGTGTGAGACCAGCCTGGCCAACATGGTGAAACCTCATCTCTACAAAAAATACAAAAATTAGTCCTGGCAGAGTGGCTCATGCCTGTAATCCCAGCACTTTGGGAAGCCAAGGTGGGTGGATCACCTGAGGTCAGGAGTTCGAGACCAGCCTGGCCAACATGGTGAAACTCCATCTCTTTCTCTCTTTTTTTTTTTTTTTGAGACGAAGTCTCGCTCTTGTCCCCCATGCTGGACTGCAATGGCACGATCTTGGCTCACTGCAACCTCCGCCTCCTGGGTTCAAGCAATTCTCCTGCCTCAGCCTCCAGAGTAGCTGGGATTACAGGCATGCGCCACCATACCCAGCTAATTTTTACATTTTTAGTAGAGATAGGGTTTCACCAGTTTGGCCAGACTGGTCTCAAACTCCTGACCTCAGGTGATCCACCTACCTCGGCCTCCCAAAGTGCTGGGACTGCAGGCATGAGTCACCGCACTCGGCGGGCAAAACCCCATCTCTACTAAAAATACAAAAATTAGCCAAGCATGGTGGTGTGTGCCTGTAATCCCAGCTACTCAGGAGGCTGAGGCATGAGAATCACTTGAACACAGGAGGCGGAGGTTGCAGTGAGCTGAGATTGCACCACTGTATTCCAGCCTGGGTGACAGAGTGAGACTCCTTCTCAAAAAATAAAAAATAAAAAAAAAATGCAAAAGTTAGCCAGGTGTGGTGGCAGGCGCCTGTAGTCCCAACTACTTGGGAAGCTGAGGCAGGAGAATCACTTGAACCTGGGAGGCAGAGATTGCAGTGAGCCAAGATTGCACCACTGCACATTTGCACCATTGCACCACTGCACCATTGCACCATTGCCTGGGCAACAGAGCAATACTCCAGCTCAAAAATAATAATAAAATAAAATAAAATGAAGGTGAAATAATAGGACTTTGCCCACTGGGCCTCTGTGAGAGCTACGTGATACTACACGTAAGCACTCAACACAGTGCTGGGTACACAGTAAACACTCAGTAAATGTTAGGTGGTATCAGTATTATCAATGAACTGTTAAAGGCTGCTGAGATGTGAAGGATGGTAACTTTCCATGGCCCTGATACAGAGGTTACCAGACATCTCAGAGCTATAGCAGAGCAGGAAGAGACTTGAGAGGATCAGTGATCCCAACACCCTTATCTCACAATGGAGAATCTAAAGGTCACTGAGGAAAAGGGACTAGTTCAAAAAGAACCAGGACTGGAACCCAGGGTTCTTCCTCGGACCAAGTTCTTCCCCAGATGTGAGCTGCCCAGGGGAAGAAATGAGAAGCAAAACTCACCTTCATCTCCATAGCTTCACTCATGCTCCCAATCAAAGTATTTTTTAAGTACCTACTATGTCCTGGCATTGTGCTGGTCATTTGTACAACACAGAAGCGTCTTTCTGTTGGTCCCACCACCTGACACCAGGGCATCTGTCTGTCTGAGTTGCCCTCCACCCCAGCCTTACCTGGGCTCCGGGTCAGTGGGGGTGCACCTCTTTGAGACATATGCCATCTTCAAAGACACGTGTTTGGCCTCGCTGAGGTTCCGGGGTCTGGGGCCAGGAGAGGAAGGCTGCCGCTGAAGGGGTGAGGCAGGAGGTGAGTCCCAGCCGACCGAGGTCCCACCAGCAGAGTTCTTGAAATACGGTGAAACATCCTTCATATACTTAACTGATCGGGAGAGACATCAGCAGTCACCACTGTGACATGGGCTCCCAGCACATATCACAATTGTCCCTAATTTATTAAGAGTTTAATTTAAGCCAGGCTCAAGCCTATAGTCCCAGCACTTTGGGAGGCCGAGGTGGGCAGATCACGAGGTCAGAAGATTGAGACCATCCTGGCTAACACAGTGAAACCACGTCTCTACTAAAAATACAAAAAATTAGCTGGGCTTCATGGCACGCACCTGTAGTCCCAACTACTTGGGAGGGAGGCTAAGGCAGGAGAATCGCTTGAACCTGGGAGGCAGAGGTTGCAGTGAACTGAGATCATACCACTACACTCCAGCCTGTGCAACAGAGCAAGACTCTGTCTCAAAAAAAAAAAAAAAAAAGTTTAATTTAGGTCCAGTGTCATTATTAGATTCTTAGTAAGCAAGAGTCCAATAGTGATATTAACAAATTCTTCTAGGTTAAAGTGGAGCAGGAAATACTGGATGCCCACCTATATCCCTTCTCTCACTTTCCCTGTGGCTAATAGACACACAGCCACCAGGAAGAAAGACTCTATTTCCCAGCCTCCTTTGCAGTGAGGTGTGGCCATGTGACTAAGTTCTTTTATTTATTTTTTTTTTAATTTTATTTTAAGACAGTCTCTCTCGGTCACCCAGACTAGAGTGTCATGGTTCGATCACAGCTCACTACAGCCTCAGTCTCCTAGATCAAGCAATCCTCCCACCTCAGCTCCCCAAGTAGCCAGCACTACAGGTACACACCAACACACCTAATTTTTTAAATTTTTTTGTAGAGACAGGGTCTCACCATGTTGCTGGTCTTGAACTCCTAGACAGTATAAACATGAAGGTGATTAAAAGACTTTCCCAGGCCAGGTGCGATGGCTCACACCTGTAATTCCAGCACTTTGGGAGGCCAAGGCAGTGTGGATCACTTGGTCAGGAGTTAAAGATCAGCCTGACCAACATGGTGAAACGCTGTCTCTATTAAAAATACAAAAGTTAGCTGGGTGGGGTGGAGCATGCCTGTAATCCCAGCTACTCAGGAAGCTGAGGCATGAGAATCACTTGAACCTGGGAAGGAGGGGTTGCAATGAGCCAAGATCGTGCCACTGCATTCCAGCCTGGAAGATAAAGTGAGACTCTGATTACAAAAAAAAAAGACTTTCCCAAGACCTGGTCTCTCTTCTCCGAACAAGGATATACCCTCTAGGGGTGCCTGATGCCTGATAGCCCTGAGGCAGCCTCTCTTCCTCTGCTCTCAACCACACCTGCTCCCAACGCCATCTGGCTGGCTAGCTATCTGACGTCTGCAGTCAAAGCCCAGCCAGTGTGCCCTGTCTGTGAGTGGACAGCCCAGGAAGGAGTTAGGAAGTAGTGCTTGGCTTACCTCCCTGGAAGAACCAGATAAGAAGCTATTTATGTCATAGGAGATGTCTCTGAGGCTCAGATTTTTAAAAATCAGATAGGATTCAAAGCAAACAGGCGAAAGAGAGAGGGAGTTACAAACACTATTGGGGTTGGGAAAGAAGCATGTTGAAAGAAAGCAGGCCCAGGTTTTTCTGGGAGAAGCAAGTGCAGGTCTGACTTTTGGGAACTAGGACTGAAATGACTTATCATCACTGCAACAATGACTTACCCTAGGACTATTGGATTATGTCTCAAAGGGCAGCAGAAGTGGGACATGTCACAGCCTACTTGACAGCCAAAAACTATCTCCCTTCTTTTTCCTTTGCTAAGAGAACCCTGAGCCCTAGAGGCTCAGCTTCTCCTCAGCCTAGAGGGAGAATCTTGATTGGTCAAATCTAATCATGCTCATTCCATCCTTCTTGCTTGTGATTGGTTTGGAAAGGGGCAAATGATACAATTCTGGCCAATGAGATGTGAGGAAAAGCACATTGCCTTCCTTTTCTCCTCCTTTAGCCTTTCAAAATTGCTGGGAGGGAACTTGGTCTTCGCTTCACTTCTCCCTTTTTTTTTTTTTTTTTTTTTGGAGACATAATCTCACTCTGTCACCCAAGCTGGAGTGTAATGGTGCAATATCAGTTCACTGCAACCTCTGCCTCCCAAGCAATTATTTTGCCTCAGCCTCCCAAGTAGCTGGGATTACAGGTGTGTGCCACCACTCCCAGCTAATTTTTATATTTTTAGTAAAGACAGGGTTTCACCATGCTGGCCAGGCTGGTCTCAAACTCCTGACCCCAGGTGCTCCACCCACCTTGGCCTCCCAAAGTGCTGGGATTGCAGGCATGAGCCACTGCACCTGACCTACTTTTTGACCACAAAGGTTGGAGTCCACACATTGAGGATGGTGAAGCAGAAAGATGGAAAGACCTGAGTTTTCAATGATACCATGAGCCCCTAAATTAATCTTCCCTGGATTCATGCTGCCTCAAGATATTCTGGAAGATAACACATATGCTTCAATGTTTAAACCTCTTTGAATTGGGTTACTGTTACTTGCAGTCAAAAGCATCCTGACAAACACAGCCCCCAATGGTGCAATTGCTACATTTCCATGCTACATCCCTCCCCTGCTCAAAGCCCTGCTATGGCTCCCCTGTACCTTTCACCTAACTTCAATGTGCTCTAGGACACAGGCCCTACCCACAGGTCCTGTCCTCCTCTCTGGCTTCACTTCTTGCCATATCCCTAATTTCACCCGCCAGTCCAATCACTAACTACTCAGAGGCTGTATGAGCTTCCAAACTTCCACAACATCAAAAATGTAGTTCCCGGCCTGGCACAGTAGCACATGAACTTTTGGAGGCCAAAGTGGGTAGATCGCTTAAGCTCAGGAATTGAAGACCAGACTGGCCAACATGGCGAAACCCTGCCTCTACTAAAAATACAGAAAAAAATTAGCTGGGCGTGGTGGCAGGCACCTGTAATTCCAGCTACTTGGGAGGCTGAGGCAGGAGAATTGCTTGGACCCGGGAGGCAGAGGTTGCAGTGAGCCGAGATCGCGCCACTGCACTCCAGCCTGGGGAACAGAGCAAGACACTATCTCAAAAAAAAAAAGAAAGTAAAATTTTTTTTAAAAAAATTAGCCAGGCATGGTAACGCATGTCAGGCGTGGTGATGTGCGCCTGTGATCCCATCTCCTCAGGAGGCTGAGGCAGGAGGATCGTTTGAGCCCAGGAGACAGAGGTTGCAGCAAGCCATGATTGTGCCACTGCACTCCACTCTGGGTAACAGAATGATACACTGTCAAAAAAGCGAAAGAGAAAAAGAGAGGGAAAGGAGGGAGGGAGGGAGGGAGGGAGGAAGAAGGAAGGAAGGAAAGAAGGAAGGAAGGAAGGAAGGAAGGAAGGAAGGAAGGAAGGAAGGAAGGAAGGAAGGAAGGAAAGAAATGCAATTCCCTCTGGAGTCAGAGGCTCTTGGATTTGAATTCCAGCTCTAGCACTGTCTACCTATGTAACCACGGACAACAAGGTCATTCACCTCTCTGGGCCTCAAACTGCTAGTCAATAAAAGATGAATAGGCCAGGCACGGTGGCTCTCCCCTATAATCTCAACACTTTGGGAGGCTGAGGCGGGCAGATCACCTGAGATCATGCATTTGAGACCAGCCTGGCCAACATGGCGAAACCATGCTCTACTAAAAATCAAAAAATTAGCCGGGCGTGGTGGTGGGTGCCTGTAATCCCAGCTACTCAGGAGGCTGAAGCAGGAGAATCGCTTGAACCTGGAAGGTAGAGGCTACAGTAAGCTGAGATTATGCCATTGCACTCCAGCCTGGGCAAAGAGCTAAACTCTGTCTCAAAAAAATAATAATAAAAACAAAAATAAAAGATTATAACTACAATGGTGGCCCATGCCTGTAATCCCAGTACTTTGGGAGGCCAAGGTGGGCAGACTGCTTGATCCCAGGAGTTCAAGACCAGCCTGGGCAACATAGCAAAACCTTGTCTCTACCAAAAATACAAAAAATTAGCCAGGCATGGTAGTGTGCACTTGTAGTCCCAGCTACTCAGGAAGCTGAGGTAGGAGGACTGCTTGAGCCTAGGAGGCAGAGGTTGCAGTGAGCCAAGAGTATGCCACTGAACACCAGCCTGGGCTACAGAGTGAGATCCTGTATCAAAAAAAAAAAAAAGTCTACCTCAGAGAGATGTCAGGATTAAATAAAATGAAAGGCATGTGGTGAGTATTAAGGTCTCAATAAATAGATTTTTCTCACTCATCAGCCTTTCTTGCCCATACTTCCTAGGTCTCTGATTCTATGTGTTACTGTTATCTCCTCCACAAAACTGGGAACTCCTAAAAGAAATGGCCAGACGCAGTGGCTCACACCTTTATTCCCAGCATTTTGGGAGGCCAAGGCAGGTGAATCACAAGGTCAGGAGATCGAGACCATCCTCGCCAGCATGATGACACCCTGTCTCTACTAAAAATACAAAAATTAGCCAGGTGTGGTAGCATGTGCCTATAGTCGCAGCTACTCAGGAGGCTGAGGCAGAAGAATCACTTGAATCCAGGAGGTGGAGATTGTAGTGAGCTGAGATTGTGCTATTGCACTCCAGCCTGAGAGACAGAGTGAAACTCCATCAAAAAAAGAAAAAGAAAGAGAGAGAGAGAGGAGGAAGGAAGAAAGGAAGGAGAAAGAAAGGAAAGAAGGAAGGAGAGCAAGGAAGAAAGAAAGAAAAAGGAAAGAAAAGAAAAAGGAAGAAGGAAGAAGGAAGGAAGGAAGGAAAGAAAAAATGAAAGAGAAAGAAAGAGAGAAAGAAAGAAAAAAAGAAGCAAGCAAGCGGGGGAGGGAGGAAGGGAAGGAAGGAAGGCAAGAAGGACAAGAAAGCAAGTGGAAAAGAAAAGAGAAGAAATGAAATGAAACTGGGCTTGCTCTTCAGACCCAGAGTTGTCCAGGCAGTGGCTCACACCTGTAATCACAGCATGTGGGGAGGCCGAGGCGGGCAGATGGCTTGAGCTTAGGAGTTTGAGACCAGCCTGAGAAACATGGCAAAACCACGTCTCTACCAAAAATACAAAAAACTCGCTGGGCATGATGGTGTGCATCTGTAGTCCCAGCTACTTGGGAGGGTGAGGTGGAAGGCTAAGGTGGGAGGCTTGCTTGAGCCTGGAAGGTTGAGGCCATAGTCAGCCATGATCACACCACTGCACTCCAGCCCAGATGACAGAGAAAGACTCTGTTTCAAACAAACAAACCCAGAATCAGTGTTCTGTGAATGGAAAAATGAATGCCAGGGCAGTACAGGCTCATTTAGCAGGAGAGAAGAGGTGCTATAGCCCAGGATATCCAGGCGCAGCTCACAGGTCACCTCCTCTAGAAAGTCTTCCGAGATGCCTAGTCTGGATCCATCACACCCATCACCTCTGCAGTCCCCTACACCTCACTCCCCTGTCATTGTCTGTGTGGGGTCTGTGTCCCCAACTAGGCTGAGAGCACTTTGAGGGCAGGGACCTGGTCTGACTCTTCTCTGTGTCCCCAGAATCCAGCAGAGATCTCATAGGCTACATGCTCAGCAATGAACATTTGTCAACTTTGAAGCTAGAGAAGCTGCCAGATCCCCTGCTCACCCAGTCATCCCAGACCTGGGTCCCCTCCTTTCCCGCAGGAACATGCTATAAATGGACAGCACACCAGCTGCTGCCAGAATCAGGGCTTGCATTTCAAAAATCAAGTGGCCTGTCCCAGAGTGGAGGTGGGTCCTGGGGGCCCCAGAGTGTGGCCATAAATAGCCCAACTCTGAGGCCTCCTCCCCTCTCTGATTTCTGCCTGAGTCACCCGACATGACAGGGTGGGGCTGCCAAAGGCAGTGGCCTAGAGAGCTGAGGGCATGACCACAGCCCTGTGGCCAGCATTCTCGAGACTCCAAAGATAGGCCCAGCCAGTGCCCCCACCCCTTCCCAGCCAAGCCCCTGGCCTGAGAACCTGATAAGCAGTGACACATGGGCCCTTCCTCCCCAGAGAAGCTGAGGCACCTACAAACAGAGGCCCCAATTTCCAGGGACCTCCAGCTCTGGCAAGGAGGGAAGCCAGGATCTGGCTCTGGCCCCAAAGAGCCAGGAATAGATCCTGGCTTCCCTCAGATCCTTTCTTCCCTGGAACAGAAACAGGGCAGGATCACTCACCCGGCCCAGTACAAGTTGGGGGACTGGGGGTCACATATGCATTGCTGAGAGAAGGGAACACACACATCTGTTTGGGCAACAGGATCTCCAGTACTTATCCCAGTGCTTAATAAATGTTTGTGACTGAATGTCCTAGCCTCATGTCCTGGAGGGAAGCCTGTCCTCCAAGCTGTTCCTTGTGTGTTCAGTCGGAGGTCATTTACTTACCTCTGCTTGAAATTAGATAGAACCATTTGTTTACTAGCCCATGGCCTTTCTCCCCTAACCAGAATGTCAGTCCCCTGGGAGCAGGGACTGCCCTGTTTTCCTGCTCACTAGGGTATCCTCACCATCAAGAATAGTAGCTGACCTATACCAGGTAAGCAGTAAAAGAAATTTGGCCCAGCCACAGTGGCTCACACCTGTAATCCCAGGACTCTGAAAGCCTTAGGTGGGAAAATCACTTGAGCCCAGGAGTTCAAAACCAGCCTGGGGGCTGGGCATGGTGGCACTTTGGGAGGCCGAGGCAGGTGGATCATGAGGTCAAGGGATTGAGACCATCCTGGCCAACATGGTGAAACCCCGTGTCTACTAAAAATACAAAAATTATCTGTGCATGGTGACGAACACCTGTAGTCCCAGCTACTCGGGAGGCTGAGGTAGGAGAATTGCTTAAACCAGGGAGGCAGAGGTTGCAGTGAGCCAAGATCATGCCATTGCACTCTAGCCTGGGTGACAGAGTGAGACTCCATCTCAAAAAAAAAAAAAAAACAGCCTGGGTGACAGAGGAAGACCCTGTCTCATGCAGGCTGGAGGCCAGTGTTACAATCACAGCTCACTGCAGTCTTGACCTTCTGGGCTTGAGTGATCCTCCCACCTTCCCACCTCAGCCTTCCAAGTAACTGGGACCAGAGGTTCATGTTATAATGCCTGGCTAATTTTTTTATTTTTTGTAGAAATGAAGTATTGTCATGTTGCCCAGGCTGGTCTCAAACTCCTAGGCTCAAGCAATCCATCCATCTCAACCTCCAAAGTGCTGGGATTACAAGTATGAGCCACCACGCCTGGCCGACAGAAAATTTTTAAGTCCAGGCGTGGTGGCTCACACCTGTAATCCCAGCACTTTGGGAAGCCAGGGAGGGTAGATCATTTGAGGTCAGGAGTTTGAGACCAGCTGACCAACATGGTAAAACCCCATCTCTACTAACAATGCAAAAATTAGCCAGGAGTGGTGGCGCATGACTGTAATCCCAGCTACTCAGAAGGCCGAGGCAGGAGACTCGCCTGAACCTGGGAGGCAGAGGTTACAGTAAGCCAAGATGGTGTCATTATACTCCAACCTGGGCAAAGAGAGCAAAACTCTGTCTCAAAACACTTTTGGGGATTAGGCAGGTGGATCACTTGAGGTCAGGAGTTAAAGACCAGCCTGGCCAACATGATGAAACCTTGTCTCTCCTAAAAATGCAAAAATTAGCCAGGTATGGTGGCAGGTTCCTGTCATCCCAGCTACTTGGGAGGCTGAGGCAGGAGAATCACTTGAACCTGGGAGGCAGAGGTTGCAGTGAGCCAAGAGTGTGACATTGCACTCCAGCCTGGGTGACAGAGTGAGACTCCATAAACAAAAAAAGATTTGGCTGGGCGCAGTGGCTCACGCCTGTGAGCACTTTGGGAGTTCAAGGCAGGAGGATTGCTTGAGCCCAGGAGTTCAAGACCAGCCTGGCCAACAAAGCAAAACTCCGTCTCTATCAAAAATACAAAAAATTAGCCAAGTGTGGTAGTGCACACCTGTAATCCCAGCTACTCAGGAGGCTGAGGTGGGAGGATCACTTGATCCCAGGAGGTTGAGGCTGAAGTGAGCTGTGATCGTGCTACTGCACTCCAGCCTGGGTGAC
>NW_016107333.1:8413877-8415710 GCF_001604975.1 Cebus imitator | reverse complement strand
GTGAGCCGAGATTGTGCCACTGCACTCCAGCCTGGGTAACAAGAGCGAAACTCCGTCTCAAAAAAAAAAAATAAATAAATAAATAAATAAATAAATAAATAAATAAGTGCTGCTATTCCTAGCGTGACAGTATAAAGGGATGGGCACGTAATGTGGTGACAGACGAGGATTTGAATCCAGGCCCTGTGCTATCACTTGCACAAGGCGAGGTCCCTCTGAGCCTCAGTTTCTTTGCCTATACAATGGGTACTGATATGCCAGCCCTTGACTTGAATATGAGAATTCAAGTTCCGGCTGCCCACCCATCCACCCAGTATGAGTGAAGAGGACTTGGATTACAACAGGCTCTGGAAGGGATGACCTTTAAGGTCTTGCTGGTCACAGGGATGAACTATAAATAGTTCCGAGACTCTGGCAGGCCCTGTAACAGGGATGACCAGCAGAGCTCAGGGGTTGCCACATTTTGGGGGATAAAATCTCACCACACCCTTGAGTCGTACCTGGGTTACAACTTAGATAAGATTGCAAAAGCATGGGAACCTTTGACCAAATAGCACCCCTTCCAGGATCCACCCTTCAGATAAATGCTCACAGGTGCACAGAAGGCTCATAGCACTATTGTCTCCGCTGCAAGAGGCTAGGGACAACTTGAATATTCATGAGTAGGGCTGCTAGAAACAAGATGTGAGCTCCGCGACTGGCAGACACCACTCAGGCTTGTTCATGGCTGTATCCCTGGTGCCTACATCAAGTCCTGGCACAGAGCAGGGGCTCAGTAAATATGTGTCACATGAATGAATGAATGAATCCATGGGATTTTTATGTAAATTTGTAAACACGGGGTCTTGCTATGTTGTCTAGGCTGCAGTGGCTGTTCACAGGTGCATCATAGTGCACTCCAGCTCAAAGTCCTGGCCTCAAACAATCCTTCCACCTCAGCCTCAGGAGTAGCTAGGACTACAGGCGTGTAGTTCTCCAGCCCAATAATGGGACATTATATAACCATTAAAAAGAGTGAGGACGGCCAGGCGCAGTGGCTCACACCTGTAATCCCAGCACTTTGGGAGGCCAATGGTGGACAGATCACCTAAGCTCAGTAGTTCAAGACCAGCCTGGGCAATATGGCAAAATTCCATCTCCATAAAAAGTACAAAAATTTAGCTGGGTGTGGTGCTGTGCACCTGTAGTACCAGCAAACCCCATCTCTACTAAAAATACAAAATTAGCCAGGCAGGATGGTGCAGGCCTGTACTGTAATCCCAGCTACTTGGGAAGCTGAGGCAGAATTGCTTGAACCCAGGAGGAGGAGGTTGTGGTGAGCCAGTATCATGCCATTGCACTCCAGCCTGGGCAGCAAGAGTGAAACTGTCTCAAAAAAAAAAAAAAAAAAAAAATTAGGCCAGCCAGGCACAGTGGCTTACACCTGTAATTCCAGCACTTTGGGAGGTCAATGGTGGGCAGATCACCTGAGCTCAGTGGTTCAAGACCAGCCTGGGCAATGTGGCAAAATCCCAACTCCACAAAAACCACAAAAATTTAATTGGGTGTGGTAGTGTGCACCTGTAGTCCCAGCTACTGAGGAGGCTGAGGTGGGAGGATTGCTTGAGTCCAGGAGGTCGAGGCTGCAGTCGGCTATGATTGTGCCACTGCACTCCAGCCTGGCAACAGAGTGAGACACTGTCTCAAAAAAATTTATAAAAAAAAATATTAAAGGCCGGGCGCGGTGGCTCAAGCCTGTAATCCCAGCACTTTGGGAGGCCGAGGCAGGTGGATCACGAGGTCAAGAGATCGAGACCATCCTGGTCAACATGGTGAAACCCCGTCTCTACTAAA
>NW_016107333.1:8409090-8413382 GCF_001604975.1 Cebus imitator | reverse complement strand
GGTGAGCCGAGATCGCGCCATTGCACTCCAGCCTGGGTAACAAGAGCGAAACTCCGTCTCAAAAAAAAATAAAATAAAATAAAAAAATAAAAATAAAAATAAAAAAGAATGAGAAAGACTTGTATGTTCTTAACTTATTATGTGATAAAAACAAATATGGAAACTTTCTGGAAGAAAGTGTATGAATGTATCAACAGTGGTTATCTCTGTTAGATGATCCCTTTACACTCTCAAGTTGTTGGTAATTATTTTTTTAAGAGACAGTGTCTTGCTCTGTCACCCAGATTAGATTACAGTGGCATAATCATAGTTAGGACAGCCTCGAACTCCTGGGCTCAAGCAATCCTCCCACCCAGCCTCCTGAGTAGCTAGGACTACAGGTGCATAACACTATAGCTAGCTATTTTTTTTACTGTTTTATTTTATTTTATTGAGACAGTCTCACTCTGTCACCCAGGGCCGCCTACTGGGTATAAGCAATTCTCCTGCCTTGGCCTCCCCAGTAGCTGGGATTACAGGCGCATGCCACCACACTTGGCTAATTTTTGTATTTTTAGTGAGACAGGGTTTCACTGTGTTGGCCAGGCTGGTCTCAAACTCCTGACCTCAGGTGATCCACCCACCTCGGCATCCCAAAGTGCTGGGATTACAGGCATGAGCCACCACACCGGGCTTCCCAGCTAATTTTTTAAAAAATTAAAAATTAGCACTGTGCATCTGTGTGCACCCATGAGCATTTATCTGAAGGGTGGTTCCTGGAATGGGTGCTATTAGGTCAAAAGGTTTGCATCCTTTTGGGATCTTGCATAGGTTGTAACCCCTGATCACCTGAGGTCAGGAGTTCGAGACCAGCCTGGCCAACATAGTGAAACCCCACCTCTACTAAAAATACAAAAAATTTGCCAGACGTGGTGGCATATGCCTTTAGTTCCCACTACTAGGGGGGCCAAGGCAGGAAAACTGCTTGAACCCAGGAGGTGGAGGTTACAGTGAGCCGAGATTGTGCCACTGCACTCCAGCCTGGGCGACAGAGCGAGACTCCATCTCAAAGAAAAAAAAAACATAGGGAAGGCACTTAGCATAATAGGCGCTCATGGTGCTGAGCACAGCGTGGGTGCTCAGTAAGCAGCCAGCACTACCATCCTAATTATCATCACTATTATCTCCTCTACCACCAGCAGCAGCCAGGGTCACACAGCTCATCAGGGCCAGAACCTGCCTCCAGAGGCCCACAAGGCATTTTAATCAAGGTCCGGGGAACAGGCCAGGGCTAGATTAAGCCAAGTTTTGTCTGTGGAGAGTCACATGGTCCAAAGCTATGTGTGTGTGCAGCCAAGTAAACGTTTCCCTGAGAACAATGGTGAGAACAACAGGTCTTTGCGGCCATGGGAGAACTGAACAGGAGCTCCATTTATGCCTCTCTTCCTGGGATGGGGGTCCCCCCAGCATCTCTGGGGCACAGCATGACTCAGCTAAATTAAACAGGGTGGCCCCAAATTAGCTACATCTATGAATGACATCCTGCTTTTGACGGTGGTGATGCATCAAGCCAGATCAAAGGCAGGACATCTGGCAGTGGCCATCTCCTGGGGAAAAGCTGGTAAGGGGCTGGCCTCAGAATCCTGAGGACTCAGAACAGAAAAGCTCAAGAGTCAGTCAAGCTCAGCATGATTCTCAAGTCCCATCTTAAACATTTAGGAAAGTCAGCTGCAATTGAAAAGGTGAGAGGTAAAGTAGAAAGGGTCCAAGATATACCCCACTCATCAGTCTCCAAACACTCACCAAGATCTAATGTGTGGTGGGCTCAGTGCCAGACCTGGGGGCTCAGAGACAAGCTACATGTGGTTCCAGTTTACTAAAGAAAACAATAACAGGGTCAGGCACCGTGGCTCATGCCTGTAACCCCAGCACTCCAGAGGACTGCTGGAGTCCAGGAGTTCAAGACCATCCTGGGCAACACAAGGAGACCCTGTTTCTAAGACGAAGTCTCCCTCTGTCACCAGGCTGGAGTTCAGTGGCACGATCTTGGGTCGCTGCAACCTCTGCCTCCCGGGTTCAAGTGATTCTTCTGCCTCACCCTCCTGAGGAGCTGGGACTACAGGCACATGCCACCACACCTGGCTAATATTTGTATTTTTAGTAAAGACAGGGTTTTACCATATTGGCCAGGCTGGTCTCGAACTTCTGACCTTGTGATCGCCTGCATTGGTCTCCCAAAGTGCTAGGATTATAGGCATGATCCACTTCGCCCAGCCTAATTTTCTTTTTTAATTAGGCACATGTGGTACCACATACTGTGGTCCTGGCAACTTGAGAGGCTGACAGAGGAGGATCGCTGGAGCCCAGGAGTTGAGGCTGCAGTGAGCTGCGATCATGCCACTGTGCTACAGGCTGGGCAACAGAGTGAGATCTTAAATAAATAAAAATCCTGATTTCTCTGAAGGGTACGCCTTCCTTACTTTATATAAAGCACTATCATTCACTTTATTAATTTTTTTCCTTTTTTTTATTTTTTTTTTTAATTTTTGCTTCCTTAGTAGTTCTAAAGGAATAATTTTTTTTTGAGACAGAGTCTCGCTCTGTCACCCAGGCTGGAGTGCAGTGGTACGATCTTGGCTCCCTGCAACCACCACCTCCTGGGTTCAAGTGATTCTCCTGTCTCTACCTCCTGAGTAGCTGGGATTACAGGCACCCACCAGCATGCCTGGCTAATATTTGTATTTTTAGTAGAGATGGGGTTTCACCACATTAGCCAGGCTGGTCAGACTACTGACCTCAGGTGATCTACCCGCCTCGGCCTCCCAAAGTGCTGGGATTACAGGCATGAGCCACCGTGTCCAGCCTTAGTATTATTTTTAGTTTTGTTTTTTGTTTTTGGGTTCTTCTTTTTTTTAGACAGAGTTTTGCTCTTGTCACCCCAGGCTGGAATGCAGTGGCGCAATCTCAGCTCACTGCAACCTCCACCTCCCAGGTTCAAGTGATTCTCCTACCTCAGCCTCCCAAGTAGCTGGGATTATAGGCATGTGCCACCACGCTAGGCTAATTTTTGCATTATTAGTAGAGGTGGAGTTTCACCATGTTGCCCAGGCTAGTCTTGAACTCCTGACCTTAGGTGATCTGCCCACCTCGGCCTCCCAAAGTGCTGTGATTATAGGCGTGAGCCACCGGGCCTAGCCAGTATTACTTTTAATTCATGACAGGCTCACCGTTGTCACAGTCTTGCCAGCCACACGAATGGGAGCAGGGAAGGGCGTTTTCCTTGTGGCTGTCCCTCCCTCTTCCCTCAGGCCTGGTCTCCAAGGCCCCAGGCTGGCCCTGGCTTGAGGTCTGCACACACAATGGGCCTCTCTAAGCAGCAGACAGAGGCATGTTGGCTGCCAGCTTGGGCCCAGACTGTGGTCACAAACACAGCCCTCTGGCTGAGAACAGGATCAGGATGTTTCTGCAAAGCCCTGACCTAGCAGAAGAAATGTTCTAGGAGGCGGGCTGGGGTTGCTGAGGCTCAGCTGAGCCCCTAACTTAGGCCAGGGAAGTAAGGCTCTAGCTGACACCAGGAGTTTGTTGGTAATACTTGTTCTCTCAGGACATTCTCAGGGGATTCACTACCCACTGAGCTGGAAAAACATCCAGCTGCCTTGCCAAGTTCATATCCAAAGGACAGGCCATCCTTCCACAGCCCCTTGGAGGTGGCCTCGGTAATGGGATGTGAGCAGGGAAGTGCCGAACAATGTGGCCAGTGATTGGGCTCCAGGGGGAACCCAGGCCCAGAGAGGCTCCCAGGAACCCTGGCTCCAGACTGGGCAACTGCCAGGACTGGACCTTCTTCACTAACTCCCCAAAGTCTCAAGGACCAGCCACAGTCCAGCATCCTCCTACCCTCCAGACTCCTCCGATCACTCTTGCCATTCAGAGATTCCTGACTCCAGTGCCTTCCACCACTCCTCCTCCCCACTTTGTGCTATCTTGGGTAGAATGACGTCCCTCCATGAGATCTTGGGCCAGGAGAGCAGGTTGAAAAAAACATCAGCTAAGGAAAAGTGGGGAAAAACATGAAGGCCACACCCTTCTTCCTCTCACCCCAGCCATAGGCAGGGTTTACCAAGGAATGATCTTGTCCTCTGAAACGTCTCAGAGAATATAAGAGTAGGGGCCCCTCAGTCCTGGGATGATGCACATGTTACTTCTCTACTGCATCTAGAGCATTGCTAATCAATTCCAGCTCCTTTCTGCTGAGCCCATACAAAGCTTCCCAGTTCTTCCAAATATGGAACTCCCAGAGCTACGTGGAGCTG
>NW_016107333.1:8405113-8407295 GCF_001604975.1 Cebus imitator | reverse complement strand
AAAAAAAAAAAAAAAAAAAAAAAAAAGAGAAAAAAAAATGCATCCATGGCATTTAAATAGATATACCTAAAATATAAACTAAAACAAAAACGAATGGGAATTGAGGTCTGGGGCCACAAGAAGGTCAAAGATCAACCAGGGACCCAGAGCCTGTTTGCTTCTTTGGCCTCTTGGAGACTCCTTTAGGGAAACCAGGGCAACCCAGCAGGATTTGGGCCTGGGACTCAACTCAGCAGCTTCTCTGGCCACGTTTTTCTCCATCAGCCCCCGCCACCTCCCTGTGCCTGTTCTGGGCCATAAGCCAGAGACACATTCCTCAGGCCCCCACGGGCTTCCAGAGCTGACAGAGGGAAGTTTGAGGAAAGGGCTGAGCAAAGCAGAAACCTCTTAAGAGACATGGCACCACACGGTCATGGGACAACCTCAGCAGGAGGCCTATAACAACTGATGGGGAAACTGAGGCCCAGAGAGGGCAAGGGTCCATTCCAAGACCACACTGTGAGGGAACAGCAGAGAAAGCCCTCCCACCAAAGTTCCCCCACAAAACTCCTCTCTGATCTTCACTGAAAGGATTTGATGTCCTGCTATATAAAAGCCAAGGCTTCCGGGTACAGTGGCTCACGCCTATAATCCCAGCACTTTGGGAGGCCAAGGCAGGTGGATCACCTGAGGTTGGAAGTTCAAGACCAGCCTGACCAACATGGAAAAACTTGTCTCTACTAAAAATACAAAATTAGCTGGGTGTGGTGGCACATGCCTGTAATCCCAGCTACTCAGGAGGCTGAGGCAGAAAAATCACCTGAACCCAGGAGGCAGAGGTTGCGGTGAGCTGAGATCATGCCATTGCACTCCAGCCTGGACAACAAGAGCAAATCTCAGTCTCAAATAAATAAATAAATAATAAAATAAATAAGTAATTTTAAAAATTAAAAAATTTTTTAAAAGCCAAGGTTTCCAGCTGCAGTGGCTCATGCCTGTAATCCCAACACTTTGGGAGGCCAAGGAGGACGTATCACCTGAGATCAGGAGTTCGAGACCAGCTGGCCAACATGACAAAACCCCATCTCTACAAAAATATAAAAATTAGCTGGGTGTGGTGACACACACCTGTAGTCCAAGCTACTTGGGAGGCTGAGGCAGGAGGATTGCTTGAACCCAGGAGGCAGAGGTTGCAATGAACCAAGATCATGCCACTGTACTCTAGCCTGGACAAAAGAGCAAGATTCTGTCTCAAAAAACTTAAAGTAAAATAAAAGCCAAGGCTTCTTCCAAAGGAGGATGGGTCTTAGGGTTTTAGGGCCCCCAGGACCTAAAAAAACCTGGAGTCAAGAGCTCTCCACGCCCCACAGGAAAGAATCTGAGCTACCCCTTCCCCAGTCCACATTCCTCTCTCCCTGTGTCACTCAGGGGCTGGCACACTCTGCCATGTACCTTTTTGCCCTCATTGCAACAACCCAGAAAGGCAAGAGCTACATCCCCATTTTACAGATGAGAAAACTAAGGCTCAGGGAAATGAAGTGACTTGTCCAGGGCCACAGAGCTAATGACTAGAAGACAGAAAATGCAAGCCAGGTCTGTTTGGCTCTGTGCCAGCTCCCCCTCTGCCACTCCACACTGTCTTCGGGCAGGTCCCTAGGTTCTGTTTCTGTTTTCAATCCTGCCCACCTCCCAGCCCTCAGTGCTGGGATGGGACCTCTTGAGGCCTGGGAGAGGTAGGGAAGCAGTGGAACACCTCCCCCCAGCCCCTCTGGGCCCTGGAACGTCAGTGCTTACCCTCCAGCACCACCTCCTTGCCTGTCTTCTTGAGGGCCTGCACTGCCTCATCGTGGGTAGCAGAGGACAAGTCTTCCCCATTCACGGACAGGATGGCGTCCCCCACGAAAAGGTCCCCTGTCTGGTCAGCTGCCAGTCCCTTGAAGATCTTGGAAATGAGAATAGGCATCTTGTTCTCCCGGCCGCCTGCACAGGCACAGAAGGAGGACAAGACTGAGGCAGACGCTCCCACACCTGGGAGTCACAGCAAGGCAAAATTATTTCTGAAGGCTTCCCTTGGTGCCCAGCCCGGTGCTGGAAAAGGGAATGGGAGAATAAAGGGAATCTGAGAAAAGTCTTGGAAGTTTGGGACACTAATAATACTAATAATCAATCATTTTCTTTTCTTTTCTTTCTTTTTTTTTTTTTT
>NW_016107333.1:8396570-8403133 GCF_001604975.1 Cebus imitator | reverse complement strand
CTCATTAAAAAAAAAAAAAAAAAGCAGCAATGTGGGAATCCACTGATAACCCTCAAACTGGAATCAAGATGGCAGTCAGCTATTCCTATGGCCTCAAAAGACTGCTTTAGCAATCATAATGTTTTACAACCCAAGGTCCAGGCTGGAAACCAAAGCCTTAAAGTCTAGAGATTCTAAAAGCCTGTCTGAATTACATATCGGATACAAAAGAAGCTAATACATTTTACCAAACTGCTTTATTACTTAACTGTGAAATGCCCTTTTAAAATAAGAAATAGTAATAACAGTTCTCCTTAGTTGCACGTATCAAATGCCAAGCACTGTGCTGAATGCTTTCAATGTTGTTTCATTGCATCTTTACAATACCCCATCTCATAGGCATGCTCAGTTTCCTATTAGGAAAACTGAAGCGTGGAGGGAAGCCCCTTGTCCAAGGTCACTGAGCTGGTAAGTAGCGAAGCCCGTATTTGCACCTAGGCCTCCAAGCTCCAGAACCAACACTATTCACCCTACGATAGATGGCATGTCAGGCCCTCAAATTTCACACTCCTGGCTCATCCCCAGAATGCTGAAGATGAGGAATTAGTGGCCCAGAGTGGGAGGTCATTGTTCCAAGGTCACACAAGCTGGTGGTCAAGCTGGTGGAACACCTCTCTTGACCCCCACACAGGCCCAACAGTTTGCTTATCTGCACAGAGCTTGAAGTCTAGGAGAGAAAGGGGTTTCTATTTATATCTGCCCTCCCCCACCTGAAACTAGGGGTTTCAGTTCAGTTTGAAGCTATGATCACTCATTATGATCACTCATGGCTGCCTCAGACTAAGCTAGACTCTAGAGAAGGGGTTACCATGGCAACAAGAGCCCAGTCTCCATCCACAAGGCTTTGGATCCAATGATAGTACCTGAAGTCTCCTAAAAGTACCCTCCCCTCCACCTAGAAGTATGCAGCTGGGGGGCAACTTTGTGTGACCTTAGAAAGTCTGCTCCTCTCTGAGTCTCAGTGTGTCCTTCTGTAGAATGGAACTCTATAGGAATAAGTTCAGGCCAGGCACTGTGGCTCACGCCTGTAATCCCAGCACTTTGGGAGGCAGAGGCAGGCGGATCACGAGGTCAGGAGTTCAAGACCAGCCTGGCCAATATAGTGAAACTCCCCCCTCTCTACTAAAAAAAAAACAAAATACAAAAAAATTGGCCAGGCATGGTCGTGGGCACCTGTAATCCCAGCTACTTGGGAGGCTGAGGCAGGAGAATTGCTTGAACCCAGGAGGCAGAGGTTTCAGTGAGCCAAGATTATGGCATTGCACTCCAGCCCAGGTGACAGTGTGAGACTCCATCTCAAAAATAATAATAATAAATAAGTTCCTTCCTGCTCTGACACACTGAGTGTATAATTTTCGGATTGGTCTGTTGCCCTATCCCATGCCGGAGACTGGGGGTAAGACTGGTGCCCACATGCTCCTTTTTCCATTTCCCCTTTTTAGGTCCTCTTGGCTGCCTGGGGATCTGCCATTCTGCAGGAAAGAATCAACTTCCCTGAGCACTCTCTGGGGGATGGTAGCTGATAATTAAGGTTCAAATCCCAGGGCTGACACTCACTGTGTAATCGCGGGAAAATCATTTTACTTGTCTGAGTCTCAGTTTCTTCACCTGTGATATGGGATTATACTCCCTATCTTTCACCATTTGTTGCCAGGATGAAGTGGATCATGAAACTAGTGTCCTGGGCACAACACCTGGCACACAGTGGTGGCATTCACCACCATCCTCACTGCCTCAGCCAAGTCAAAGGGTCTGGAGGCGCTAGTGAACAGAACCAGTACTGGGGAGACCTGGGTGGGGACAGTACATATTCAAGGTGCAGAAAAAGGCTGACACCCTTTCCCAAAGCACCCCGCGGGGCTGGAACCCTAAGAAACAGATGGGCAGGAATGGTGAGCCCAGCAGCTGCGGGTGTGCAAGGATTTTAAGCACTATGTTTAGTTGCTTTGGGAGTATCTCCTGGCCTCCAATTTTCCTCTCTGCTAACAGCAGTAATTAGACAACCTACAATGTGCTGGTGTGGTGAGCCCTGCTCTCGGAAGTCACAACTCTATCATCTTCTTATACAGTTGAGGAAACTAGGATTCAGAGATGGGATGGGATTTGTGCAAGCTCACACAGCTGGTCATGGACTCAAACACAGTCTGGGTGCACTCTACCTGCACCCTACTATCGGTCAGTCCTGGGGGCTGAAAGCTCTCTCTATCCTGTGCAAGGGTGACTCAGATCAGGAGACTCAAATCCAGCTGTCGGGGCTCCCCACAGCCTTCCTGTGTCCTTAGATTCCTAAGGCCTTGTTGGCCTTCTCTCTGTGACCCCAGCCTGTGCCTGCCTATCCACCCCTGTGCTTCTCAGACTCCAGGCCTCCTCTCTGCGCCCACCTTGGTTGCTTCTCAGGGACTCCCTTCTCCCTGCTCCACCGGTGTCCCGGCCTCAACCCCCATTCTCCACTCTCTGCTTTCTGGGGGACCCCTCTTGTCCTGGTTCGTGCTGGTTGCCCCTCAGACCCCCACGCCTCCACACAGAACTTCCCACCCACGTGTCCTTGGTGCTCCCACAATATCCTACACACCAGTGTCTTCCGTGCCCCCTAAGGTCACCAATTACAGAAACCCCCTCCGACCTTGGTGCGCCCAGGGCCCTCCGTTACCTGTTTCCTCAGACCCCCCCTTACCCCTCGACAGAAGGCCTCCAGCTCCATGTCCTGGGCGCGCTGCCAGCCCCCTGTGCCCTCGGCGGCCCCCAGACACCACGACCCCGTACCCTTGGTGGTCCCGCGCCCACCTTTGATGCTGATGCCCAGCCCACCAGCGTCGGCCTTGCGCACCGTCACGCGGCGCCGCTGGAGCAGTAGCGCCTCAGGCAGCTGCGGGGGCCCCGCGCCTGGCTCCGCAGCGCCGTTTAGCTGCGCGGGCTCCGGCTCCCGCGGAGCGCCGGGATCGGGGCCAGGGTCGCCGTCGGCGGGGCTCACGGTCAGCACGTCCTCCGCCAGACTCAGCAGCACTCGCTGCCACCGCTCGCCGCCGGCCCCCGAGCCCGCCCCAGCGCGCAGCTCCAGCAGCCCGGTACGCGGGGCGCGCCTGCCGGACGCCATCTTCGCCTCCGAGACCCCGGACTGCCGTGCTTGCCCTGTCCTTTCGTGCCCTGCCCGTTCCTACCAAGCACCCTGGGCAGAGGGCAGCGGGGGCCCGGCTGGGCCAGCCGCCACCCTACCCTGGCCGCTGGGGGAGGCGCTCTGGGGGCGGGGCTACCAGGGGTGTGGCCAGCGCTGAGGGCGGGGCCTCGGGCAGGAGCCGGAGGCCGGAGCGGGGCCCGAGATCCCAGGGCCTGCGAGTGGAACTACCCAGGTGGCGGCTTAGAAGGAGCGGGGCGGGACCACGAAGTAAGGCAAGAAGCCTGAGAGGCGTGGTGCTGGGCGGGGAGTCCGGGGGAGGGGCTTCGCTTCGGGGGCGGGACCCAGTGATCCTGCTGGGGTCTCTGCGCTAGGAATGTCCGTCGGGGGCCGGGACTGTAGCTCGCGGACATGGGAGCGCATGAAAAAGGGACAGAACCACGTATCCTGGTGCGAAGCATTGGGTGTCGTGCTGCGTATGGCGGAGCGCTGGACTCCAGGGCTTGAGTTTAAGAGGTAGACATCGGCCGGCGCGGTGGCTCACGCCTGTAATCCCAACACTTTGGGAAGCCTAGATGACAGCCCAGAAGCTCGAGACTGCAGTGAACCGCGATCGTGCCACTGCACTCCAGCCTGGGTGACAGAGCGAAACCCTGTGTCAAAAAAAAAAAAAAAAAGGTAGACACGGAGCCACAAGAGACTACAGGCAGAGTTGTTAGTTGGAGAGCTGAGGAAGAAGCTGGTTTCCCATCGGGGTAGTCGAGGCTTTGGTCTGTGGGCGTGGCTTCCAGATGTAACAGGCCCCGCCCCCTGGAGGAGAGAGCTGCCGACTCCGCTTAGGGCTTAGGCAGGATCCCCACTTCAAAACTGGAGGGAAATTTAAGAGATTAATCCCTGGCTCTGTTCACAGTCGACGATAGAAAAGCCTGAAGTCCCACACTTTGAGGCCTGGCAGGAAAATCCAGAACTCCTAGTGTGTGGGAAGAGGGCTGCAAGGTGGGGCTCTGGGTCTGGGCGTCTGGAGACCTGGTTTCTAATCCTTGCTACCTCTGTTAGCTCAAAGTCGACCTTGGTCCCCTCATATCACTGCTCTAGGCCCCAATTTCCTCATCCATAAAATGTGGATCATAATAATACCTACTACACAGGGCTGGTGTGAGAATTAAATCAATGTGAAAACACGTGGTAAACTGTGAATCCCTATGCTATAGAAATAATCACTTTCGGCGGGCAAAGTGGCTCAACCCTGTAATCCCAGAACTTTGGGAGGCCGAGGAGGGCAGATCACCTGAGGTCGGGTGTAGGGTCCAGCCCTACTAGGGTCGCGGGGGTGTCCCCTATCACTGTGCTGAGGCACTGGATCCAAGAAATAAGGAGACAGGACACCAAAGGACTGGATAAAGACAGCTAGGCTCCGGGGGCCAACGCCACTTACAAGCGGAGACAGGCGACGCCGTGAGCGTCCAGGCACATCTGTATTTATTAGGTATAGGTTGGGGGAAGGGTAGTGAATGAGGTCACCTTAAGGATAGTGATAGGGTCAAGACAATCACGTGTGCAATAAGCAAAGGGTCCACCTCCATTAGGTCACTGAGACAGGAGGTGGTCAATGTGCAGCAAGGGGTCCACCCCTAAGGAGGTGGACAGTGCGCAGTAAGGAGGGTACAGTGTGCAACATCTCTTATCTAGGGGTAGGCTACTTCTAATAATTCATATAGGAGGATGCTCTGAGTCAGCACAATAGCGAGAGAGCTGACAGGGTGTACAGCCACATAGGCTCAATTATACTGGAGGTGTTTTAAGCCCTCAGAGTATGCAGGATTGCCAGCCTTAGGCCAGCTTTCCAAAAGAACTGGACATAAGATACTACAACTCCTTTCAGAAGGAGTGACTCTTGCTCTAAGGCTGCCATGCAGCAGGTGTCTTTACGATACTGAACGCTGCCTGCCATGTGGCACATGCCCTTTCAGGCAGGGGCACTACCACCCGGGTCATTGATTCTTGTCCTGGTGTGGCTGTTTTTGGATATGTTGGGCAATAAATAGAACCACACCAGTGTTTAGACTCCCTGAACTTTTGGGTAAAATCCTCTCCATAAGCTACAATCAAAAAGAAAAAGAAAAAGAAAAAACTCAGGGCCAGGCACAGTGGCTCACGCCTGTAATCCCAACAGTTTTGGAGGCCGAGGTGGGTGGATCACTTGAGGTCAGGAGTTCCAGGCCAGCATGGCCAATGTAGCGAAACCCCGTCTCTACTAAAAATACAAAAAAATTAGCCAGGCATGATGGCAGGCTCCTGTAATCCCAGCTACTCATGAAGCTGAGGCAGGAGAATTGCTTGAACCTGGGAGACAGAGGTTGCGGTGAGCAGAGATCACACCACTGCACTCTAGCCTAGACGATAGGGCAAGACTCTGTCACAAAAAAAAAAAAAAGGAATTTTACTTGTTGTTTTTTGAGATGGAGTCTCACTCCATCTCCCAGGCTGGAATGCAGTGCCTTGATCTTAGTTCACTGCAACCTCCGCCTCCCGGGTTCAAGTGATTCTCCTGCCTCAGCCTCCCGAGTAGCTGGGACTACAGGCGCACACCACCACGCCTGGCTAATTTTGTATTTTTATTAGAGGCAGGGTTTCACCATGTTGGCCAGGATGGTCTCGATCTCTTGACCTCGTGATCTGCCTGCCTTGGCCTCCCACAGTGCTGGGATTACAGGAAAGAGCCACCGTGCCCAGCTGGAATTGTTTTAAGTTAAAGTGATGAGTGTCAAAACAGGGGAGACACAGGTTTTTTTTTTGTTTTTTTTTTGAGACAGAGTCTCGCTCTTGTTACCCAGGCCGGAGTGCAATGGCACGATCTCGGCTCACCACAACCTCAGTCTCCTGGGTTCAGGCAATTCTCCTGCCTCAGCCTCCTGAGTAGCTGGGATTACAGGCACGTGCCACCATGCCCAGCTAATTTTTTGTATTTTTGGTAGAGACGGGGTTTCACCATGTTGACCAGGATGGTCTCGATCTCTTGACCTCGTGATCCACCCGCCTCGGCCTCCCAAAGTGCTGGGATTACAGGCTTGAGCCACCGCGCCCGGCCGAGATACAGGTTTTTAAAAAAGAACCCAGGGTCAGCCAGGTGTGGTGGCTCACGCCTATAATCCCAGCACTTTAGGAGGCCAAGGTGGGCAGATCACCTGAGGTCAGGAGTTCCAGACCAGCCTGGCCAACATGGTGAAACCCATCTCTACTAAAAATACAAAAAGTAGCCTGGCATGATTGTGCATGCCTGTAATCCCAGCCACTGGGGAGGCTGAGGCACGAGAATCACTTGAACCCAGGAGGCGGAGGTTGCAGTGAGCCGAGATTGTGCCACTGCACTCCAGCCTGGGCAACAGAGTGACACCCCGTTTCTGTCTCAAAA
>NW_016107333.1:8384238-8396495 GCF_001604975.1 Cebus imitator | reverse complement strand
TATATATATATATATATATATATATATACACATATGGATGGATAGATAGATAGATAGATACACACATACGTGTATATATATATGGGATGCCAAGGAAGGAGGATCACTTGAGGCTAGGAGTTTGAGACCAGTTGGGCAACATAGCAAGACTCCATCTCTACAAAATAAAGAAACTAGCCAGGCATGGTAGTGTGTACCTGTACTCCCAGGTACTTGGGAAGCTGCAGTAGAGGACTGTTTGAGGCTGCAGTGAGCCACGCTCATGCCACTGCACTCCAGCCTGAGTGACAGAGCAAGACCCTGTCTCAAAAATAAATTTAAAAAGTGAGGGGAAGGAAGGAGAGGAGGGAGGGAGGGAAGGAATATTGCATTGTATATCTGCATTGATATCTTAAAAGTATGACTGTGCGTAAAGACTGCAGGACAGCCTGAGGAATTTGTTTTAGCATTTGTGATAAATAACTACAGCCCACTTGGCTTGTGGAAGCTTCACTCCCGTGGTAGAGAAGGGAGGGGAGGAGAGACCCGGCAGGAGGCAAGAGACCAGGAGGGAGGTGAGGCTCCTTTCCCAAGACCAAAGCCTGGAACCAGATCCTTAAAAGTCACCCCACGTACTGGCCTGCTTAAAAAAGACTTACTGAGGCTCAGACAAACTCGCTGAGAAAGAACCCAAAGAGAGCGTTTCTCCCCTGGGGGACAGTTTTCTGTGGATATAAGGGGAAGGAAGGAGGGAAAGAAGTGATGTATGCAAAGGGGCTAACACAGAAAGAAGATGTAGAGCCCGTGAAAGAGTGATGTGTGTATGTCTGTGTGTGAGTTTGGGTGTGTGCGTTTGTGATCACACTTGATAGGCAGTGCCAATCAGCCGTAGCTACCCCAAGAACCCTGTAGCTGCAGGAATGCTCTATCCCTACCTACACTGTGGTCAGCCGATGCTGTGGCTCAGAAATTGGCCTCCCAGATAGATAGGCAGAGGCCCGGCTCCCCACCAACCCACAGGCAGAGGTCCCAGAGGAAACCATTCACTCCCAAAGGATAAGAGAGGGGGAAGGGGGAAAAAAGGAGAGAGGGGAGCTTCCCAGACTACTAAAGTCTCTGCAAACTCCGGCCAGCTGGGTGCAGCGGCTCACACCTGTAATCTCAGCACTTTGGGAGGCTGAGGCAGGCAGATCATATGAGGTCAGGAGTTCGAGGCCAGCCTGGCCAACATGGTGAAACCCCGTCTCCACTAAAAAATACAAAAATTAGGCTCCAAAGCGGGGAAGTAGGGCAAAATTGTTTCCATCTCAAACAAACAAGTATTGGACAGCCAGAGTAAGTCTCCATGGAGATTATCTTTGATAACAGATTTCTTCTGGGGAATAGCTGAGTTTGTGGTTTTGTGTTTTTCAAAACTTTGCTTCAGCAAGATGTGAAAAAAAGAAGAAGCTGTTGGCCGGGCACGGTGACTCACGCCTGTAATCCAAGCACTTTGGAGGCCAAGGTGGGCGGATCACCTGAGGGCGGTGGTTCAAGACCAGCCTGACCAACATGGTGAAACCCCATCTTAAAAATAAATAAATAAATAATAAATAAATAAAAAGAAAAAGAAGAAGCTATGGAAACTCATCTGATTCCAGAATATGATGATGGAAGAGGGCCACTGGGAAACCCTCCCCAAAGAATGAGTAGAATCAATCATCTGCGTGGCCCCAGTCCTCCTCCAATGGCTGGTGGATAAGGAAGGTAAATGTCTCCTCTAAGAAGCAGACAACTGGACATGCGCATTCATAGCAGAAGGAAACCACCAAGAAGTGGAGTGCTGACCATGCTGAGCAGTAGATGAATATGTGTATCTAAACAAGGGCTGCTCTGTGTCCTCAGTGATGAATGAGGTCATGCTGGGAATTCCCTCTGCAGAGAACTGGCCTGACATGTAGCTCCATAAATGCACATGTTTGTCTCATTACCTTTTTTGTATAGCTTATTAAAGTATTAATAAGTAAATATTTTTAGGTTGCAGAATGGAATACTCATCTTTATATTAAATTCATGAAAAAACTGAATCTGAAGAAAATAAAAGGCTATGTATCTAGCACCATTAGTGTCACTTTTTCAACTTCTGAAATACTGTTCCTTGTTTTTTGTTTGTTTATTTGCTTGCTTTTTAGTGGAGTTTCACTCTTGTTGCCCAAAATTGCAATGGCGCAATTTTGGCTCACTGCAACCTCCACCTCCCAGGTTCAAGCGATTCTCCTGCCTTGGCCTCCCGAGTAGCTGGGATTACAGGGATGCGCCACCATGCCTGGCTAATTTTGTATTTTTAGTAGAGAGAGAGTTTCTCCGTATTGGTCAGGCTGGTCTCAAACTCCCGACCTCAGGTGATCTGCCCGCCTCAGCCTCCCAAAAGTGCTAAGATTACAGGAGTGAGCCACCATGCCTGGCTTTTTTTTTTTTTAAACGGAGTCTCACTCTGTCACCAGGCTGGAGCACAGTGGCACGATCTCAGCTCACTGCAACCTCCGCCTCCTGGGTTCAAGGATTCTCCTGGAGCATTCCTTGAACCCAGGAGGTAGGGGTTACAGTGAGCCTAGATTTGTTTTCCAAGTGCTAGTCATGACCTCAGTCACCATCCTGCTGATCAGAGCAGAATCTGGCCAATACAGGGAGCAGTGAAGAAGCCAAAATCAGCAGATGGTGACCAAAGTGACCTCTAGTTGCCCTCACTGCTCATTTGTATAAAGATACTCAAACTAGGTGCCATGACAGTTTAGAAAGGTTAGGGCAAGGGGCCATGGCAATGGCCCAGAAGTTACCTTGTGTGGTTCCAGAAACTCTGCCCATTTTCTGGAAAGTTCTGAATAACTTGCCTATTAATTTACATATAATTAATAGTGGGTATAGGCTGGACGGAGTGGCTCAGGCCTGTAAGCCTAGCACTTTGGGAGGCTGGGGTGGGCAGATCACTTGAAGTCAGGAGTTCATGGCCAACATGGCGAAACCCCATCTCTACTAAAAATACAAAAAAAAATTAACCAGGTGTGGTGGCCACCCTCAGTCCTCAATCTGAACATGCATTTTGAGGAGGCAGCCTGGAGCCCCTAACACTGAGACAGCAAGATTGAAAAATGTGCGTATGGGTTCCCTCTGCCCTACCCTGACTTGTGTGGTGCAGAGTGGCCTCGTAACTGGATGAACTGCCTTGTGGAAAGGTGCATTCCTGTTACTGGGGACATCCATCTCAGGCTGGCTAGAGGTGAAGGTCTCAGGGATGCTAGATAGTGGCTGCCTGCTAAGGGTGGGAGGGGGGAAATTGGACCTGGTGGCATTTAAAAGATTTCCCTCCTAAAAGCCAAGATTTCAGGATGCTGACATTTCTTTACTCCTTTTTTTTTTTTTATCATGGCTCACTGCATCCTCTAACTCTTGGGCTTAAATGATCCTCCCGCTTCAGCCTCCTAAGTAGTTGGGACTATAGGCACATACCACCACATCCAGCTAATCATTATTATTATTATTTGTGGAGATGGAGTCTCACTATGTTGCCCTGGCTGGTGTCAGCTTTCTGTCCTCAAGCTAGCCTCCTGCCTCAGCCTCTCAAAGTGCTGGGATTATAGGCATGAGCCACGTTGTCCAGTCTCCTTTACTCTAAATTCCACAAGGCTATGATTTAAATTCTCTAACAGTCTGAGCTTGATTCTAACTAGTATCCTAGGGTAGCCAGTAGAAGTGGTTAAGGCTTTGGAATCAGAAATAACCTTTGTCATATCTGGGCGCTACCATTTATTAGCTGTGTGACCTTGGCACCTTGGACAAATCACTTTCCCTCCCGGAGCCTTTGTTTCTTCTTCTAAATGGAGATACTAGTGACTGCTTCACAAGGCTGCAGTGAAGATTATTTTTATCTTTTTGGAGAGGGAGTCTCACTCTGTCACCCAGGCTAGAGTGCAGTGGCATGATCTAGGCTGAGGCAGGAGAATTGCTTGAACCCAGGAGGTGGAGGTTGTGGTGAGCCAAGATTGTACCACTGTATTTCCACCTTGGCGACACAGTGAGACTCGGTCTCAAAAAAAAAAAATAATTAAGTTGTTCACAGGGCAGATGGTGGTGACCTGAACTAGAAAGGTGACTGCAGTGGGGATGGAAAGGACTAAACATAATTAAGAAGTATTAAGAAGTTAAGATTGCTAAGCCTTGCTGATGGCTTGCGTGAAGGAGATTAAGGAGAGTCGATGACATATGGAAGACATTTAAAGCATGAGACAGTCTAAGATAACCTAGGAAGAGAGCACAGAGAAAGAGGAAAAATGGGCCATGTGCTGAGCCCTGGAGTAGATATGAAGCTGAAGAGGAGAGAGCAAGTGTAGACAAACCAGCTCAGGAAGCAGGACACTGACTGCAGTTGGGGGGTATATAGGTGGGCGATGAAAGGGTCTTCCACTTAAACTAGACGTGAATCCTGAGCCTGCCATTCTGGCCACACGGCAAGAAAATCAACCTTGTGGGGTGATGGTGATGCTTCAAGCTGGGCTCTGATGGTGCTCAGTTAGGGAGGAATAAGACGCTTCCAGAGAGTAGAAGCACAGGAGCTCAGGCGCGGTGGCTCACACCTGTAATCCCAGCACTTTGGGAGGCCTAGGTGGGTGGATCACCTCAAGTTAGGAGTTCAAGACCAGCCTGACCAACATGGTGGAATAGAGTCTCTACTAAACATACAAAAAATTAGCTGGGCATGGTGGACGCCTGTAATCCCAGCTACTCAAGAGGCTGAGACAGGAGAATCGCTTGGACCCAGGAGGTAGAGGTTGCAATGAGCTGAGATCTTGCCTTTGCACTCCAGCCCGGGCAACAGAGAGAAACTCCATCTCAAAAAAAAAAAAAAAGGCCGGGCGCTGTGGCTCAAGCCTGTAATCCCAGCACTCTGGGAGGCCGAGGCGGGTGGATCACGAGGTCAAGAGATCAAGACCATCCTGGTCAACATGGTGAAACCCCGTCTCTACTAAAAAATACAAAAAATCAGCTGGGCATGGTGGCGTGTGCCTGTAATCCCAGCTACTCAGGAGGCTGAGGCAGGAGAATTGCCTGAACCCAGGAGGCGGAGGTTGCAGTGAGCCGAGATCACGCCATTGCATTCCAGCCTGGGAAAAAAAAGGGAAACTCCTTCAAAAAAAAAAAAAAAAAAAAAAAGCACAGGGATAGGAACCAGGGCAAAGGGTTTGGGTTTTTTGTTTGTGTGTTTGTTGTTGTTGTTTTTGACAAAGGGTCTCAGTCTGTTTTTTGTTTGTTTCTTTGTGTTTGGTGAAGGGGTCTCACTCTGTTATGCAGGCTGGAGTGCAGTGGTACGATCAGGGCTCACTGCAGCCTCTGCCTCCCAGGCTCAAGTGATCCTCCCACCTCAGCCTCCTGTGTAGCTGGGACTACAGGTATGCACCACTTTTTTTTCTTTTCGTAGAGACGGGATTTCACCAAGTTGCCCAGGCTGGTTTGCAACTCCTGAATTCATTTGATCCATCTGCCTCAGCTTCCCAAAGTGCTGGGATTACAGGCGTGAGCCATCACACCCTGCAGGGTTTGGGTTTTTGGCTGGAGATCATGAAAGGCTAGGAAGATGTCAACCTTGACAGAGAAAGAATTAGAGTCATGGTCTGGGAACTTTTAGTCCCAATCCAGAATTCCATGAGGGAGGAACCAGAAGCCCAAGAGGAGGTAAAAGACATTGTTGCTGGGCTGGAGACAGGCTGAAGATTTCACATTCAGGCGCCACCTCTGACAGATGCCAGACGGGGAGCAGTAGAGAGCCAGTGTCGCAAGGTCCTAGCAGATGCCATCAGCCCTGGGAGAGGGAAGGTGGGGATGGGGTGGGAAGCTGGGCTCATTGAGGTTGTCACTTTGTTGGTTTGGTTTTTGTTTTTGAGGTAGAGTCTCACTCTGTCACCTAGGCTGGAGTGTAGCAGCACAGTCACAGCTCACATGCAGCCTCGAACTCCTGGGCTCAAGTAATCCTCCCACCTCAGCCTCCCAGGTAGCCTGCCACCAGGCCTGGCTATTTTTCTTAATTTTCTGTAGAGATGGAGTCTCGCTGTGTTGCCCAGGCTGAGATTGTCACTTTCGAAGCACATTTTTCCCTTCTGAAAAATGACACATCCATTTCACATATAATGTGATGATATTAATAAGATAATTATTGGCCGGGCGCGGTGGCTCAAGCCTGTAATCCCAGCACTTTGGGAGGCCGAGGCGGGTGGATCACGAGGTCAAGAGATCGAGACCATCCTGGTCAACATGGTGAAACCCCGTCTCTACTAAAAATACAAAAAATTAGCTGGGCATGGTGGTGCGTGCCTGTAATCCCAGCTACTCAGGAGGCTGAGGCAGGAGAATTGCCTGAACCCAGGAGGCGGAGGTTGCGGTGAGCCGAGATCGCGCCATTGCACTCCAGCCTGGGTAACAAGAGCAAAACTCCGTCTCAAAAAAAAAAAATAATAATAATGATAATTATTATCACCATTATTATACCAGTCACCATTTGTTGAGCCCATCCCATCTCTGCATCCCAGCCCTCCAGAGTCACAGACTGGGCCAATGGAAAGAGAATCAGTGTGAGGCTGGGCACAATGGCTCACTCTTGTAATCCCAACACTTTGGGCAGCCGAGGTGGGCGGATCAACTGAGGTCAGGAGTTTAAGACCAGTCTGGCCAACATAGTGAAATCCCTTCTCTCTTTTTTTTTTTATTTTTATTTTTTTTTTATTTTATTTTTATTTTTTGAGACGGAGTTTCGCTCTTGTTGCCCAGGCTGGAGTGCAATGGCGCGATCTTGGCTCACCGCAACCTCCGCCTCCTGGGTTCAGGCAATTCTCCTGCCTCAGCCTCCTGAGTAGCTGGGATTACAGGCATGCGCCACCATGCCCAGCTGCTTTTTGTATTTTTAGTAGAGACAGGGTTTCACCATGTTGACCAGGATGGTCTCGATCTCTTGACCTCGTGATCCACCCGCCTCAGCCTCCCAAAGTGCTGGGATTTTTTTATTTTTATGTATTTATTTATTTATTTTAAAGACGGGGTTTCACCATGTTGGTCAGGCTGGTCTTGAACTCCCGACCTCAGGTGATCCGCCCACCTTGGCCTCCAAAGTGCTTGGATTACAGGCGTGAACCACTACGTCCGGCTGTGAAATCCCATCTCTACAAAAAATATAAAAATTAGCCAGGCATGGTGGCATGCGCCTGTAGTCCCAGCTACTTGGGAGGCTGAGGCAGGAGAATCGCTTGAACCCAGGAGGCGATTCATTTAATGTTGTATATCCATTAACAGATGTTTATGGTTAGTTTTGTAATTTCATCTTTCCAATTTTAGAGAATAAATAAAAGTGATTTTGGGCCAGGCGCAGTGGCTCACACCTGTAATCCTAGCACTTTGGGAGGCCAAGGTGGGCGGATCACCTGAGGTCAGGAGTTCAAGACCAGACTGGCCATCATGGTGAAACCACATCTTAAAAAAAAAAAGTGTTTTTGGCACCATTATTATCGTACCACATTTAGCACCATTATTATAGTACATTTATTTTTCTATATGTGCGTGTCGTTTCCAGATAGTCAGATATTTGATATAATTATTTGCTATGTTCTAGCATTGCATTATATTCGATGGAAAGGATTCCTTTTAGCATTTCTTATTTAACATGTGTAGTGGTACCATAGCCTTTGGTTATCATGGAAAGTCTATCTTTTAATCATTTTGTAGGACACTGGTTATATTACTCTTGCTTGGAAGTTTTCTTTTCAGCAATTAGACTATCTCGTCTAATTTCCTTCTTGCCTCAAGTTGTCCCTTTTTTGAGACAGGGTCTTACTCTGTCACTCAGACTGGAGTGCAATGGTGTGATCATGGATCACTGCAGCCTCAACTTCCCAGGCTCAGGTGATCCTCCCTCCTCAGCCTCCTGAGTAGCGTGGACTATAGGTGCGCAACACTGCGCATGGCTAATTTTTTATATTTTTTGTAGAGATGGGATTTCACCATGTTACTCAGGCTTGTCTTGAACTCCTGGGTTCAAGCGATCTGCCTGCTTCAGCCTCCCAAAGTGCTGGGATTGCAGGTGTGAACCACCACACCCAGCCTGGCCTTGAGGATTCTGTGGACAAATTCACTGGTGATCTCATAAGAGCATGCTTATAAACGACACATTGCTTTTCACTTGCTGCTTTCAAGATCCTTTTCTCCTCTGTGACTTTCGAAACTGTGCTGCTAATGTGTTTTGCATCTCTTTTTGCTTATGCTATTGATGTGTTGAGCTTCTGTATGTTTTTGTATCTCTGTTGTTACTTTGGAGAATTTTTCAGTAATTATTTTCTTTCATATCTTCAGTTTTGGAATTCATGTGTTATACTTTGTATCTTTTTATTGGTATTGTCATTTTCCTAATTTTAGTTTTCTGCTTTCCCATTTTTATTCACTGAGCATTATTCAAATAATTTTATTTTTTCAGTTAATTTATGCATCTCCACTGTTTAGGGTTGATTTCTGAACTTTTTGATTAATTGCACCACATGATCCTAACACTTTGAACATGTCATCTTTGATTGAGATTCAAGCATTAACAAAAAGCCTCCTGCCACAACCTTTTTAATGTGGCTTTCTCCTGGGGTAGTCTAAAACAAATTGGCCCAGATTCTAGAAGCCTCTTAAGCCCGTTCTGAGGGTGTGTCTTGTGTGGAATTGTGTGTGTATTTTTCAGTGAGAGGGTTTCTCGGGTTTCTTTATAGTGGCCTGTGGTCACCTGCTCCACTTGCTGCTGGTGGTGCTGCTGCAGCCTTCCTGCTGCGGTCCCAGGGATTTCCTTTTGGTCTCAGAGACTCAACCTGTCATTCAGAGGACCCCCATTTCTTTCAGCACTCCGTGTCATGAGGGGCAGAAACCAGACTTTGCCAAAGCTTCAAAAGGACAAAAGTAAAAACACTTGTGTCAGTATTTTCTTTCTCTTGAAGGAGAAGCCAGGAGTTGAGGGTTTACTCTTAAAGGTATTCTGCTGTACTGCAGAGGAGCAGGGAGTGTGGGGAGGCTAAATGTAATCAACACTTTTTTCTTCTTCTTATGTGGCTCTTCACATTGCGCTCACTTGGTGTGCTGCAAACTCTGAAGTGGTTCTTACAGTCCAGATGCATTTTCTCTCTAGTTATTACTACATTTATATGTTTAGTAAAAAATTAGGACCCGCAGTATTTTTTGTGCCATTTAGCTAATGTACTCGGTATTATTTTATAGATAAAATTCATAGAGTATATTCATCTGTGTCTAGTAAGTGGGGTAACTTTTGTTTATTATTTTTATTTTTTTATTTTTGAGACACAGTCTTGCTCCATCGCCAGGCACCAGGCAGGAGTGCAGTGGCGTGATCTCGGCTCAATGCAACCTCTGCCTCCTGGGTTCAAGCAATTCTCCTGCCTCAGCTTCCCGAGTAGCTGGAACTACAGGTGCATGCCACCCCGGCCAGCTAATTTGTGCATTTTTAGTAGAGACAGGTTTCACCATATTGGCCAGGATGGTCTCATTCTCTTGACCTCGTGATCCTCCCACCTCAGCCTCCCAAAGCACTGGGATTACAGGGGTGAACCACCGCGCCCCGCCATATTTTGTTTATTTTTTTTTTCAGCTATGTTGTACTATTTTACCCAAGACCTTCTGCCAGAGCAGAGCATACAAGATGCATTCCCAAAATCAACACTGACAGGATATGGAAATTGTGGCCTTGACAACTTCCACTGGAGGAAAAACTGGGGAAATTTAGATGAATGTAAGCTGCAGAAAGAAGATTATAATGGACTTAACCAATGTTCATCAACTACCCATAGCAACATATCTCAATGTAGTAAATGTTTTAAAATCTTTAATAATTCTTCAAATGTACACAGACATAATACAAGTCATACTGGAGAGAAACCTTCCAAATGCAAAGACTGTGGCAAATCCTTTCAAATTTTCTTTCCTAACAGAACATCAGAAAATTCACACAGAAAAAAATCCAAAAATGTAAAGAATGTGGCAAAAGCTTTCACCAGTGCTCACATTTTACTGAACATAAGAACATTCGTACTAGAGAGAAACCTTACAAATGTAAAGAATGTGACAAGGAGGCCGGGCGCGGTGGCTCAAGCCTGTAATCCCAGCACTTTGGGAGGCCGAGGCGGGTGGATCACGAGGTCAAGAGATCGAGACCATCCTGGTCAACACGGTGAAACCCCGTCTCTACTAAAGCTACAAAAAATTAGCTGGGCATGGTGGCGCGTGCCTGTAATCCCAGCTACTCAGGAGGCTGAGGCAGGAGAATTGCCTGAACCCAGGAGGCGGAGGTTGCGGTGAGCCGAGATCGCACCATTGCACTCCAGCCTGGGTAACAAGAGCGAAACTCCGTCTCAAAAAAAAAAAAAAAAAGAATGTGACAAGGTTTTTAAAACTTGCTTAGTCCTCAGTCCTTTGGGAGGCTGAGGCAGGTGGATTGCTTGAGGTCAGGAGTTTGAGACCAGCCTGGTCAACATGGTGAAACCCCGTCTCTATTTTTTAAAAAAAGGAAAAAACAAACAAATGAGATAGGGGCTAAAACAGAAGCCTAAGCACTGCCATCTTATAGAGAAACCACCTGGGCCCTGGGCAGAGGTAATTCTCGGAACTGTTATTGTACTGCAGTTCTCAGAGGTGTTAAGGGTAAAAATTTCCACTGCTACCCCCCTCCCCTTGCAACAAACCTCCAGCTTTAGCTTCTGTACAGACAGCTTGCGTTGCATGCTCCCCTCTGTGCCCCCGATCAAGGATGTGGTTTTGCAGCTTAAATGCCTTGCTCCCCCTGAGCTTGGGGCCACGAGTTGGAAAGACTTAAGTCTCTGTGGCCGCTGGCAATAAAAACCCTGCAATTGGCATACTTTTGTCTTGGTGTTGATTTTCTGCTCGCTCCGGTGCAACACAAACAAACAAAAAACTTGCTTAGTCCTTACTAAAAATAGAATGTACACTGCAGGGGAGCGTTACAAATGTGAAGAAGTTGACATTAGTATTCAATTCCGAATTATGACATTATTTAATGCCATACACCAATTCCAAATTATTTAATGCCATTATACAAGTGGCATTAGTATTTAATACAATTAGTATTTGTCAAAAGTATTTAAAGAGTGCTCCCACCTTACTGATCATAAGGACCATGGTACCGAGAAAAAACTCCACAGATATGAAGAGGGTGGCATTGTCTTTCTTTATCTCTTGCTCAAGGCTTTCTAATCATCAGATGATTTTTCGCTGGAGAGAAACTCTCCAAATGTAAAAAATGGTACAAGCCGAAGTTTTTCCAAACATCAGAGAAATGAGATTCGAGGGAAACCTTTCAAATGTGGGGAATGTGACAGCATCTTCAGTTGGTTCTCAGATCTTACTAAACATAAGAGAATTCACACTGGTGAGAAACCAGACAAATGTGACAAACGTGGGAAAGCCGACACCCAGGCCTCACACCTCAGTGAACATAGGAGGTTTCCCAACGGAGGGAAACCCTACCAATGTGAAGAATGTGGGAAAGCCTTCAGAACTCGCTCAAGCCTTTCTAACCATGACAGAACTCATTCTGAAGAAAAACCCTACACGTGTGAAGAACGTAGCACCATCTTTAAGCAGTCATCAGACCTCACGAAACCTATGAAAACCCATACTGGAGAGAATCTTTACAAATGTGACGATCGTGGAAAAAACTACCCAGTCCTCAAAGCTTATTGTATATCAGAGAATTCATACTGGAGAGAAATCCTACAAGTGTGAAAAATGTGACAAAGCCTTTATCCAGGTCTCACACCTGACTGTACATGAAAGCATTCATATTTGAGAAAAAAATAAACAAATATAAAAATTAGGAAAGCTTTTAGTATCTGCTCACATCTTACTTCACATCAGAGTTCATACTTAATCAAGTTATTATAAATATAATGACTGCTTCATGAAATACAAGTTTTCAGAGCATAAAAGAGTACTTATTCTGATTAAAAACATTAGAAATAAGTTTTATACTAGATGGAAGCCTTGCATCAGCTGCTTAAACTTTATTCAAATTCAGAGAATTTGTATTGGAGAGAAACCCTTCAAATGTCATAAGTGTGGAATAACATTTGTTCAGAAACTATAGCTTAGAAAACACCAGGAGGGCCGGGCGTGGTGGCTCAAGCCTGTAATCCCAGCACTTTGGGAGGCCGAGGCGGGTGGATCATGAGGTCAAGAGATCGAGACCATCCTGGTCAACA
>NW_016107333.1:8380519-8384003 GCF_001604975.1 Cebus imitator | reverse complement strand
TGCCTGTAATCCCAGCTACTCAGGAGGCTGAGGCAGGAGAATTGCCTGAACCCAGGAGGCGGAGATTGCGGTGAGCCGAGATCACGCCATTGCACTCCAGCCTGGGAAACAAGAGCAAAACCCCGTCTCAAAAAAAAAAAAAAAAGAAAGAAAAGAAAACACCAGGGTTCATACCAAAAGGTATTTTTCAAGTGCAGTATATCAGAAAAATAAGCAAAATCAAATCTAAGTAAACATTAGAGAGAGAGAAAGGAACAGGGCACTGACATGTTCAGAGATGACACTGAATCAGTGTTGAGTCTACAGAGTAATCTGGACTTAAAACAGATCATTCATTCACATTTAAGTTTAAAAGGAGGGTGAGATTTATTTTTTGTAGAGTTATAAGTACATTCAAGACACACTATTTTGCATTGAAAACATGTTAAATATTTTGAAAAACGAACATTGATGTAATTCAACTCTCAAATCAATTGATGCTATGTCTTTATTTCTAGTGCTGGGGTGAAAACACATGCTTAATGTTTGCTGCATCAGAGATATGAGAAGTTATTTTATATTAAGTGTGCATCACTGATACACTTTTCCATGAAAGGTGAAAGATGCTGAAATGTAAGACGTGTGAGTAAAATCTAGCTAGAAAGGCTCTTTGTAGTTGTCTTATATACCTGTACGTGATTCATGAGTTAAGCGTTTAATAGTCTTCTGCATTATAGGAAAAAAATATCATTTTGAATTTTATAAATCATTGGTTTTAGCAGTATTTCTTTATGCTAATATACTGTAAGTTTTGAAATGCTTTTTAAGATTCTGTGGGAACTTAGTTTGTTTTTAATTGAACATAATTGTGTTAAATGTGTTAGGTCTGGTGCTCATGGAATAAAGCATTATCCTGCCAAAAATCAATTCCATCTTACTCAATGGTGTCAATAACAGACGGTAACAATATACTATCAGATGGCAGAGTGGAGTAACATCTTCAGTGATCTTCATTCCCAGTGACTTTTTAACTGCAAGTAACTATGGTTGTCATAGTTTTTTATACTTTTCTTTGTAATTACAGAATCACTATTGCTATAATAAAGATTTACAGGAGTATAAATAAAATATATATGTTTCTGAGTAATTTAAAATTTTTTTCCTGTATTTTTTTCTTGGATGTACAAACCCTCTGCCCTGCAAAACACACAGAGAGTTTTAGTTTGGATTTATATGGAGTTAAATATACAAATATATAACTGTAAAAATAAACTAGCCTGGGCCTGGTGGCTCACATCTGTAATCCCAGCACTTTGGGAGGCCAATATGGGAGGATCACTTCAACTGAAAAATTTGGGACCAGCCTGGGCAACATAGTGAGACATAGTGAGACCTGTCTCTACAGATTTTTTTAAATTAGCTGGGAGTGGTGGTGCACACTTTCGGTCCCAGCTACTCGGGAGGCTGAGGTGGAAGGACCATGTGAGCCTGGGAGATGAAGGCCGCTGTGAGCTGTGTTCATGCCACTGCACTGCAGCCAGGGCAGCAAAGTGTACCCTTGTCTAAGAAAACAAGACCCAAACACAATAGAGATAAACTTTAGGTTTAAGAGAATTATTGAGCAAGCAATTGTGTTTGTGTGAGTGTGGGTGTCTACCTGTTTTCAAAGTACACACAACAAAGAAAATAGCAAGACTGGATTCAAGCAGATCATATATATATATATATTTAAAGATGGGGTTTCACTATGATGGCCAGACTGGTCTTGAACTCCTGACCTCAGGTGATCCACCCACCTCAGCCTCCCAAAGTGCTAGGATTACAGGCATGAGCCACTGCGCCCGGACAAACAGATCATTTTAATAGTCTTGTTAATTTACTAGAAAACTACAAACATCAAAGATTTTTTTTTTTTTTTTTTGAGACGGAGTTTCACTCTTGTTACCCAGGCTGAAGTGCAATGGCGCAATCTCGGCTCACTGCAGCCTCCGCCTCCTGGGTTCAGGCAATTCTCCTGCCTCAACCTCCTCAGTAGCTGGGATTACAGGCACGTGCCACCATGCCCAGCTAATGTTTTTGTATTTTTAGTAGAGACAGGGTTTCACCATGTTGACCAGGATGGTCTCGATCTCTTGACCTCGTGATCCACCCGCCTCGGCCTCCCAAAGTGCTGGGATTGCAGGCTTGAGCCACCGCGCCCGGCAAAGATTTTTTTTTTTAATTCTTTACTGTCTCCAGTAATGGACATAAGCAAACCTTAAAGATTTTGAAGGAAATCTTGATTATCTCCTTTGTGTTGAATTCATTTCTATATAATATTCTGGTTCCTGGTTCAGAATCTCCTCATGCAAATCCTCTGTTTTTACTTGCCTGTTATTCATGCTGGAGATCACACATAATGTTCCCATCCCATCGTTCATGCAGCATTATTTCCATGACCTGCCCAGGGGTGAGAAGGAGAATTTCCGTAAAACTTAGGGGTGCTCCCCTAGTAATTCTCAGATGTGAGTATCTTCACAATGAGTGTACTGAGTTATATTTTATTTCACTAGTACGTTTTATTTAGTTCTTTCAATTCAAGAACCCAATTTAAGCCCATTTTTCCTTATTGTTCTTTTACTTTTTATAATTGATATCATTGACTTTATTTATTTTATTGGGCCAATTTGTTCAGGTAGACACTGGAGATGCTTCCTAAGTTATTGGGTTGTTTTGATATATAAATGAAGTAAACAAATATAGTGCTAGGTTAATGGCACACTTCGTGATTAGGAGTAAATAATTCTGTTGAAGTGAGTTTGTGTCTCTAAGCTACAGACTGAAAGCATCCACGGTGAAGAAATGGTATTAATTTTGCAGTGGAGAGAGGACATCTGTTCCCAGGCTACACAACTAGCTCTCTCCAAACTTGTGAAGCGGCATTCTACTTGGTCACTTTTCCAATAATCTGCAGTCTTCTGCTGCCTCTTTTCATCCTAACTCTGCTTCGCATCACAGTCCTCACTGCCTGTCTTACGGCTACAACTTTCTCACTGTTTTCCCCACCCGTCACGCCACATAGTGCTTCGCAGGTTCTGATGAGAGGTTTGGAATTTTCTAACGTGGTGTAAACTTAGTCTTAACTGGAGTGTTTGAGGCCATTTAGAGCCATGAATATAACATCTGGATCACTTAATTGGGACAAGAGGTGTGCCCTGTCTGCAGGCCAGAAGATTCCATCAATCAGTTAGCATTGTCTGGATTTATTTGTAAAAGGTAGATAGTATTAAGTCCTAACACAGTGCAGTTAGTGTAACATTAGTTTGAATAGTAAAAGCATCAACACCATGTATTGAAGAGTTTGTCCTTTATCCATTGTATGTTTTGTCACCTCAGTTAGCTATAAATGCGTGGATTTATTTCTGGGCTCTCTATTCTGTTCTTTCGGCCTGTGTGTCTATTTTTATGCCAGTACCATACACTTTTGCTTGTTATGGCTTTGTAGTATATTTCAAAGGCAGTTTCC
>NW_016107333.1:8360809-8379927 GCF_001604975.1 Cebus imitator | reverse complement strand
TGGGAACAGAATGAATTGGGATATTCCTTTTGAATGTGGAGCATGTCAGTAGTTTGATAGGGTTGCATTAAATCTGTAGATCACTTTATGTAAGATAGACATTTTCACAATATTAATTCTACCAATTGTGAATAAAGAATATCTTTCTTAGCCGGCCTCAGTGGCTCACATCTGTAATGCCAGCACTTTGGGAGGCCGAGGCGGGTGGATCACGAGGTCAAGAGATCGAGACCATCCTGGTCAACACGGTGAAACCCCGTCTCTATTAAAAAAAAATACAAAAAAAAAAAAAATTAGCTGGGCATGGTGACGCGTGCCTGTAATCCCAGCTGCTCAGGAGGCTGAGGCAGGAGAATTGCCTGAACCCAGGAGGCGGAGGTTGCCGTGAGCCGAGGCCGTGCCATTGCACTCCAGCCTGGGTAACAAGAGTGAAACTCCATCTCAAGGAAAACAAAAAAAAAGAATATCTTTCTTTTATTTCTGTTTCACTTAATTTCTTTTATTGCAAGCAGGGTCTTGCTTTGTGAGACTGACCTAATCCTCCCTCCTCAGCCTTCTGAGTAGCTGGCAGCAGGGCTGCAGACCACCATGCCTGGCTAACTCATGAAATTGTGTAGAGATGAGGCCCCCATGTTGCCCCGCCCAGGTGGGTGCCCCGCCCAGGTGAGGAAGGAGCACTGGCAGAATATGGGCACCTCGTGGAATATCCATCTTGAGGCACCAGCCACCGGGGGCCAGGGATTGGTGGAGGGGGAGTACAAAGCCCCAGGGTTGCTAAGGCAGCGCCCAGACAGGAGCAGCTTTGGTGGACACCAGAGCCCTGGTCTCCCTCCAGCTGCTCCTGAGCCTCCCGCTGCCTCAACCCGCGCGTCCTGCTGCTTTGCTGCTCGACTTTCCCACTGACCTGTAGCTGATCCTCCCACCCACCCTTGAGGACTTCATTTGAACCCCATCCTTTCCCAGACCCCTTTCTCCTCCTCCTCCTGCTCCAGGCGCCCTACAGCACCCCTTCCCTACCATATCCTCCCCTCCCTTCCTCCGCTCCCCTTTCCCCTGCCCTCTCCCCTCCCTCCCTCTCCCCCATCCCCATCCTTTTTCCCTTCTCTCCCCCATCCCCATCCTTTTCCCTTTCCCTCCCACAGCCCTAAGCCACCCCCACCTCTGTCCTGGCCGCCTCATGGCGCCCTGAGAGGACCAGCACATGCGGCTGCGGTGGCTGCTCTTTTGGCTCCTGATGCGGGGGTTTCCCAGCCATCAGTCCACCCAGGTGAGTAGACACTGGACCCGCGGGGTTCCTTCCTTTTCGTTAGGATGTGTCACGGGGCTGAAATGACACAGCTCGCACCTATCATCCAGCACTTTAGGGGGCCGAGGTGGGCAGATCACTTGAGTCCAGGAATTCCAGACCAGCCTGGGACAGAGTGAAATCCCATCTCTACAGACAAATAAAAATAAAAAAAATGAGTGAGATCTGGCAGCGTGGGCCTGTATTCCCAGCTACTGGAGAGGCTGAGGTGGGAGGACTGCTCGGGCCCAGGAGGTGGAGGTGGCAGTCAGCTGAGATCGCCCCACTGCACTCCAGCCTCAGAGACAGGGTGAGACCTTGACTCAAACAAAACAAAGTGAAATGTCTTTTCAGTTCTGTGTCATCTGGTTTGATGACTTTCTAGGAACTTCCAAGTCATCCGTGTCTTCTGCTCTTGGGAGCTGCCTCCAGGGAGTCTGTGTCCAATCAGAGTGCTGGGAGCCCCAGAAGCCCATCAGATGGGACAGAAAAGGGTTGCACCCTGCTGGGGTGTTTGCAAGGCAGGAGTCACCAGGAGTGACATGACCAGGATGTGAACAAGGACTGTATTGTCCTTTGTTCTATCAAATGCGTCTTGTGAAGATCATTGATTTACCCAAAGCAGAAAGGGCCTTAAAGCCCTTATGATTGTCCAAATATAAAGAAATCCAGGTATCTATTTGGAATGGTTTCACCCTCACATTATAATACCTCTCCACTACACTCAGGAGAGGGCACCTTCTAGAGACGAGAGCATTTGTTCTAAGCAGCATGAACCAGATTCTCAGAGAGGGATCTGGAAAAGTCTAGTGATGGGGAGCAACCACTACATGGAGGCAGAATCGCCCCACAGGAAGGCCTCCAATCAAAGAAGAGTCTCTTTACTCTTTTGAGTCTATGAAGGAGGAAATGTCTTGATCGCCTTTGTTGGCATTTATTTCCCTTTACCTGGCTGCATTTTTATAGATCAGTTAAACTCTCGTTCCCTACCTCACCTTTGAAGACTTGGATACATTTTTCTCATTGCATTTTCCACCTCCACCCTTGCTCATGGCTGTCAACTGTCAGAACCTAAGCTTTTCCTGGCCCCATGGGACCTAATCTGGGTAGGAGCCCACTGCTGATAACCTGCTTCCAGATAGTTGTCAGATGTGACAAGAGTGCCCAAGACGGGGGATGTTTTCCTGGTCAGTGACAAGATGGCCTTTGTTGTTTTGTGCATTTGATCCACATCTTTCACCACTGTGCCCAGAGCTCCTGCTTCCTGTCAGAGGGAGGCTCCTCAGGGACAGCGCGTCCCTCCCAGGAGCCCAGGCTGAGGTCACCTCCACTGTGAGGCTGAAGAAAAAAGTGCCACAGAGCTCAGAGGCTGCTTTCTAGAGATTTCATTTGCACAAAACTGTCTTGGTACGTGGATTGGTCTCAATTGCATTTTGAATTTATTTTGTCCTCCAATAGTTGTAAATCTAGTGTTTGTAAAATACTATGTGTGCCTAGCGTAGTGGTGGCCTACATTCCGGAAAGTTTGTATTGCTTCCATGTGGATTTCCAAGGCTGCTCCTGAGTGCAAAATGCAAAATCCTCCAAAATATGAAGGTGAACTCTTGCTAGTGGTTACTTGGTATTGTGTTTTTAACTGACCTCAGTTCTCACAGTTTTTTTTTTTTTTGAGACGGAGTTTCACTCTTGTTACCCAGGCTGGAGTGCAATGGCGTGATCTCGGCTTACCGCAACCTCCGCCTCCTGGGTTCAGGCAATTCTCCTGCCTCAGCCTCCTGAGTAGCTGGGATTACAGGCACGTGCCACCATGCCCAGCTAATTTTTTGTATTTTTAGTAGAGACGGGGTTTCACCATGTTGACCAGGATGGTCTCGATCTCTTGACCTCGTGATCCACCCACCTCGGCCTCCCAAAGTGCTGGGATTACAGGCTTGAGCCACCGTGCCTGGCTCAAGTTCTCACAGTTTTAATCATAATTCCAAGAAGACTATGTTATGCAAATCTTTCTGGACTTTGAAAATCTGACACGAAGTGTCCCGTTTCAGCAGTAGTAAACACTGATTTTCAAAAGTTATTTCTAGAAACGGGCTGAACAACAATCTGTGATTATTTTTGTTGGAATATAACCTAGGTGTTCTTCTTATAGCAGCTGTCCACTCTCAGTTTTGTGTATAGATAAACATATATTTAGGTAGTATTTTCATCTATAACTTTAGACTTCTTTTTTTTTCTTTTTTTTTTTAAGATGGGGTTTCACCATGATGGCCAGACTGGTCTTGAACTCCTGACCTCAGGTGATCCACCCACCTCAGCGTCCCAAATGTTAGGATTACAGGCGTGAGCCACCGCGCCTGGCCAAGACTTTTTTCTTAAATTTTTTTCATTTTTCCACATAGTATTGGCATATTTTTGGATCTATTTCAAAGAATGTAACACAAATTTCTAAATATTTAAAAGAAGACCTTGGCTTCCCGACCAGTTAAGTTTGTATTTTCTTATCTGCATTTTAAATTGAATTATAATTTCTAGGTAAAGTTCTATAATTATTTTAAATATATATTTGCAATGTTTTTTCAGATAATTAAAAACTAATAGTTTGTGTCTCAAATTTCCTTGCTACTGTTTAAGTGATGTAAAGTCCTATATATTAAATAGCCTCCTTGTAAAGCATCCAATTGGCTGACTTTTACATATGGATACAGCAGTTAAAGCATCACCACATTCCAGATTCGAAATACTAAACACATTCCTCCCCTTCAAAGTTTCCTCCTCCTCCTTTTGAACCCATCTGTCCTTCTCCCTCCATCCTACTGTCCTCCCCCTGCACTGCCATTTCATATCATGGTGTCATACAGGAGAGGTATTGTTGCTGTTCTGAATTCTGTGAAGTCAGCAGAATCATGTTCGCATGGATTCATATTGTTTTAAATAGTAAGAGTTTGCTCATTGTTTTATTGCTGAGTAGCATTCCTTTGCATGGACATACATATGGCAGTGTGTCTATCCTCTCCCTTGGAAAGAGATATAAGTCTTGTTTTTCCCATTTGGTCTTTGTCCTGAGAATGAAAACCCAGAAAGCAGCACCTCTGCAAGCTTTCCCTGTGTGTTCTTGCATTTTGCAACACCGAGACCAACTGACAGAAAAAGCATCCTATTGATACTGTGTTGAAAATGTTCAAACATATAGAACATAAATAATCATTATTTTGGAACTCTTGTTTAAAGGGAGAAAATTACTGACATGACACAACTGATATTGGCAATGACCATCAACTTTAATTGTCAATATGTTTATAAATACAGCACTGATTTGTTAACATTTTCATGAACATGACAACACCTATCTACCCATCTTTCCATTCCTCTATCCATTCATCAGCCCATATTATTTTAGATGTATTACCAACTGAATTGGAAACATCAGCATACTTCCTGCTGAATAGTTTAGCAAAGCTAACATTAACTAGAATTCAATATTTCTTTATAAAAAATTTCTTCTCAAGAAGAATTACATAGAACAGACGATACAAATCTTAAATGTAACATTGCCAACTTGAAGAAGTACACACACCGGCATATCCCAACCCCCTTTCAAAATCTGCAATATTATGTCACCCCAGAAAGTGAAATCTCCCTCTTCCCAGCCAATCCCTTTCTCATCAGAGGTTGATTTTCCTTCTTCTGGAATTTGACGTCTATAGATGCATGCCATGCCCTAGGTACTCTTTGGTGTCCTTCTGATTCTGCTGAACACAATGTTTCTGAAATTGTTCCCATTTTTGCACCGATCTCTAACTCAGTCCTTTCCATTTCGGACTCTGCATATGCTCAGTCCACCTTATTGAATACCTATCTCTGTTTAATACACCGTCTTGAAAGAAAAACTTAAAATTAAGATATTTTCAGGAACATACAGTTCAATCCTGAGGAATCTATGTAGCAATATTCTCAGAAGCCGTCTGAACTTACTCAGGGGAAGTCTTTGTCTTCATTCACATAAGAGTCTAATGGGATTAATATCAAGAATCTTCATGCCATGTTCATGATCCCAACTTGGGTAATTTTATGCTTATTTCTAAATGAAGTCATCTCTTTATTATAGTTTTTTGACTAATGCTGTTTTTGTGTTTGTTTGGTTTTTTTGAGATGGAGTCTTGCCCTGTCACCAGGCTGCAGTGCAGTGACACCATCTCAGCTCACTGCAACCTCCGATTCTCTGGTTCAAGTGATTCTCCTACCTCAGCCTCCTGAGTAGCTGAGACTACAGGCACGTGCCACCACACCTAGCTAATTTGTGTATTTTTAGTAGAGACAGGGTTTCACCATGTTGGCCAGGATGGTCTTGATCTCCTGACCTTGTGATTCACCCACGTTGGCCTCCCAAAGTGCTAGGATTACAGGCATGAGCCACCACACCTAGCGACACATACTGATTTTTTTTTAATTTATTATTATTTTTTTTTAAGACGGGGTTTCACCATGTTGGTCAGGCTGGTCTTGAACTCCCGACCTCAGGTGGTCCGCCCACCTTGGCCTCCAAAGTGCTTGGATTACACGCGTGAGCCACCACGCCCAGCTATGCTGATCTTTAAATGGCAGAGATTCATGTAATCTAAGAAAGAAGTGTGATTCACAGGTATTCTTTTATCATGGAATAATGAAAGGCTCAATGACATTTACCATGTATTTACCATGGGTCACCTAATAAATAATTCCAATGTTATATGTCAATATAAAAAGTAAGTAAATTTAATAAACGATAATTACTTTATGCCTAGCTTGTCCAACCCACAGTTGACCAGCCACATGCAGCCCAGGACAGCTTAGAATGTGGCCCAACACAAATTTATAAACTTTCTCAAAACATTATGATTTCTTTTTGCAATTTTTTTTTTTTTTAGCTCATCAGCTATTTTTAGTGTTAATGTATTTTATGTGTGGCTCAAGATAATTCTCCTTCTTTTAAGATAGCCCAGGGAAGCCAAAAGATTGGACATCCTTGCATTAGAGAAAAGATACCACATTCACAATGCTTAAAAACACTACCAGCCATGCAAGAACCATAAGGCAGTTAACTTCCAATCCTTCTTGAAGCAGTGGGATTCCCTGGTGATAGCTGAGGGGTGTGGTTACCTCTTGGAGGAGGTTGAGGGTTTCTAAGGATGATTCCTTGTGACTAAAATATGGTAAATGTCATTGAGCCTCTCATTATTCCATCTATTATTATTCCAGGTCATCAATGTCCTCCCTGAAAGTTTGCATCCAGGGCCTGGCTTTTCTGAAATTCCCTGGATGTTTATTATAATTGCTGTTTCCCTGGGAATTTGTTCCCTTGCCATTTTGTTGTGGATAACCAGCCTTGGTGTGAGTATATAACTTCCTGTAGAGGTTCACTTGTAACCATAAATAAGAAGAAAGTATTTAGAACAATTCATGGTTCTAAACTTTATTATGAATGTTGAATTTTACAAAAAAACAAATCAGGGAAATGATTTATTACCCTAAGAATAATGAAAATATCTACCATTTACAGAATGAAAATTAAGTAGGTTCATGTTTGTTTAATAGGATGTCAACAGAGCTTTTGGTCAAAAACATGTTTTTTATCTTTGTGCTGTTTTATCAGAAATTAAGAAAAGGGGCCGGGCATGGTGGCTCAGGCCTGTAATCCAAGCACTTTGGAGGCCAAGGCAGGCGGATCACCTGAGGTCGGGAGTTCAAGACCAGCCTGACCAATGTGGTGAAACCGCCTTTTATTTATTATTTATTTATTTATTTATTTATTGAGGCAGTGTCTCGCTCTGTTGCCAGGTGTTAGGCTGGAGTGCAGTGGCACAATCTCGGCTCACTGCAACCTCCGCCTTCCGGGTTCAAGCAATTCTCCTGCCTCAGCCTCCGGAGTAGCTGGGACTACAGGCACACGCCACCACACCCAGCTAATTTTTTTGTGTTTTTAGTAGAGACGGGGTTTCACCATGTTGGCCAGGATGGTCTCGATCTTTTGACCTGGTGATCCGCCCGCCTTGGCCTCCCAAAGTGCTGGGATTACAGGCTTGAGCCACCGCGCCCGGCCACCCCCTTTTATTTAAAAAAAAAAAAAGAAAGAAAGAAAAGAAAAGAAATGAAGAAAAGTTAAATGCTGGAGTCCTTTTCACTCGCCTATTACAGGACACTTTTATCTTTTCCCACAGCACCCTCTCCTGGCTTGGACTCTGCTCTGCGGGTTCTGGATGCCTTTTCTGTCTGGCCTTTTTCCCCATGAGCTTCCAGGCTTCTCCATTCCCAGCTGGTCATCTTTGTTGGCACCGCCAGAAGCCGTGAATGCTTAGGGACTGAGGACTGAAGGGCTTCCACTGGTCTGTTTGCAGAAATAACACGAGGCGATGCCACTGAGCTCCACTACTGGAGGTCTCATGGCCCAGGGAATCCTGACAGATCCATTTGACTCCAAATATTGTGGGGTCCTGTTTCCAAAATATGTAGGGTTTTGTTTTGTGCTGTGATTTTATTTCTCTTCTTCTATAAGGTAGGTGATTAGCATTCAGAATATCTGCTGTAATCCCAGAAGTGGAAAAAAGTCAAAACTCATTAATCCAACATTAATTAGTATGTGCTATGTGCCATTTTGAATACTCTTGGACAAAGTCAGTGCCATAATTCATCATAGTCCCATCTGTGTTGTGCAGCATTGCTCCCACTCCCACCCAGTGGCACCCTAGATCTCACATTCTAGGTATAAGAGGTTCCACATTTGTAATAGAGAATGTGCCCTGGCTGTGAGGTAGTGAAGAGCAAACGTCACTCATTACCTACAAGGACAATTCCCAATGACGACCTTCAACTATGCTCAGTGAAGCTGGTTCTCAGCCTCTATAGTTTTGAAAGCTGCTGAGTCCTCTGATCACAAACGATAGGACTTGCACACCTACAATTTTTTTTTTTTTTTTTTTTTTTTTTTTTTTGGGACGGAGTTTCACTCTTGTTACCCAGGTTGGAGTGCAATGGCGCGATCTCGGCTCACCGCAACCTCCGCCTCCTGGGTTCAGGCAATTCTCCTGCCTCAGCCTCCTGAGTAGCTGGGATTACAGGCACGCGCCACCATGCCCAGCTGATTTTTTGTATTTTTAGTAGAGACGGGGTTTCACCGTGTTGACCAGGATGGTCTCGATCTCTTGACCTCGTGATCCACCCGCCTCGGCCTCCCAAAGTGCTGGGATTACAGGCTTGAGCCACCGCGCCCGGCTGCACACCTACAATTAAACACATTTTTGTTTTTTGTTTTTTTGGGGTTTTTTTTGTTTTTTTTTAGGTGGACAAGAAGTAAATTTATTGGTTCATATTATGAGGGTGCAGCACAGTGGAAGCCCTCATGAGTGCAGGGCCCGCCACTTATCCAGAGGGCCACGATTGGGGATGTACTTAACCCTACAGCCATCTGGGATGAGCCGCTTCTCAGCCACCATGTCTTCAAATTCATCAACATTGAACTTGGTGAAGCCCCACTTCTTTGAGATGTGGATCTTCTGGCGGCCAGGGAACTTGAACTTGGCCCTGCACAGGACCTCAATCACATGTTCCTTGTTCTGCAGCTTGGTGCAGACGGACATGATCACTTGGCCAATGTGAACCCTGGCCATAGTGCCCTGGGGCTTTCCAAAGACACCTTGCATCCCTGTTTGGAGCCTACATTGGGGCAGTGCAAGGTCAGACACATGAACATACATCTGGAAGCCCTGTCTCCAAGGTCCCTTAGAGCAACCCATACAAGAAACAGGCTGCATACACTACCAAGGAAGCTGCTGTTTGCAGCCATTGAATCAAACACATTTTTAAAACTTCTGTTGTTTAGAATTCCCACCTCATTTTTCCATGGAAAAAATTATTATGTTTTATGTCATAGTGCACTTAAAAGTTGGTATGAGCTGGAAGTTAAAAGAAATATGATAGCTGTGCCAAACTAACATCTGTGCGTAGGATTGTTCTGTCAGAAATCCCTCTCCCAATTCCCCTGCAGGTCTTCAGGAATCCAGATCTCCCCAGAGATCTTTGTGCCCACAGGTGGCACCTCCAGAGTGGAGAAGAGCCTTTGTCAAGAAGGGAAGCAGAGCGGGGATGAGAGGGTCCTGCAGGCAGAGCTGGAATCGACTTCCACTCTGCCTCTTGCAAGCTGTGTTACCCTGGGTGAACGTTCTCCTTCTTTTGGGAGCCTCCATTTTCTTAGACTTGGAGCAGGGTGGTCACACTGACGTTGCAGAGTTCTGAGAATCAGAGACAGAACATGAAAAGCCTGGAGAACATTCTCGTAAGAATAGCTGTGACTTAGCCGGACACAGTGGCTCACGCCTGTAATCCTAGCACTTTGGGAGGCTGAGGCGGGCGGATCACCTGAGGTCAGGAGTTTAAGACTAGCCTGACCAACATGGAGAAGCCTTGTCTTAAAGAAAAAAAAAAGAAGAATAGCTGTGACTTGGCTGGGCACGGTGGCTCATGCCTGTAATCCCAGCACTTTAGGAGGACAAGGCGGGTGGATCACAAGATCAAGAGATCGAGACCATCCTGGCCAACATGGTGAAACCCCGTCTCTACTAAAAATACAAAAATGTTAGCCGGGAGTGGTTGTGCGTGCCTGTAGTTCCTGCTACTCGGGAGTCTGAGGCAGGAGAATTGCTTGAAACCGGAAAACGGAAGTTGCAATGAGCCAGGAAATAAAAATTTTAAAAAAAGAATAGCTGTGACTTAGCTTTGCATAGCAGTCGTATTGGAGCCAATGAGGTTTATCTGAGGTGCGATTATGGCTAATTTAAAACTTCTCCAATACCCCGCTGTGACCACTTGCAATATAATCGGCATCGGCAATTTTTGACAGTCTCTACAGAGACTGAGTATATATTTAAAACTCAGTCTCCGTAGAGACTGTCAAAAATTGCCAGTGCCAATTATATAAGAATGCGGATAAACATAGACAGCCCTGTGTCAGAAACATGCTTCTTTATTACTGTGTAGTGACTCTGTCTTCCCTGGGACAGGCCCCCAGCCTGCCTACATTTGCAGACAGACACAGTGGCATAGGGACAACAGTTTGTCCCCATGGCTTGTTTTCACTTCCCTGCTATCAGCAGGACTCTGTGGAACGGATGCTTTATAGCACTGATGCTGCCATTTAGAAACTTGAAGAAGGGGAAGGGGCAAGGGACCGTCACCTGCAGCATCAGGTGCAGCTTATGTGCGTATTGGGGTTTTTTCTTTCGTGTTAAAAGATTTCAAAACAGTTCCTCCTCTGCCTTGCAGGTCAACACGGCTGACGGGAGCCTCATCCTCTGTCAGGATGGCCCAACCTACCATACCTCATGGCTGGCCCTTCCAGACCATTGATGGGCTGCCAGGCGCCTCCTCCACCTCCCGGTCCTCTGGGGCCTCAATCACTCTCTGCAACTGAACCTCCTCTAGAACCTCTGATACCTCCTCCACTGGAACAACCTCTGGAGCCTGAAACACCTTCTCCAGCTGAAGGTTTCCTGAGACCTCAGACACCTCAGCCACGTGAGTTTCCTAAGGGACCTCAGCAATGTACTCCAGTTGAGTGTCCCCTGGAACCGCAATCACCTCTTGACCTTGAGTGTCCCCTGGAAGATCAACAACCTCCTATACTACAGTGTCCACTGGGACCTCAACCACCTCCTGAACATGAGTGTCCTCTGGAACTTCATCAGCTTCCTGTAGAGGAGTGCTCACTGGGACCTCAACCACCTCTTGAACATGAGTGTCCACTGGAACCTCAACAACCTCCTGAAGCTGTCTCTTTTCTGAGACCTCACCCTCCTCCTGCAGGTGTCTCCCCTACTGCAGCTGTTTGTCCCCCGGTACCTCATCTTCCACCTGCAGGCGGCTCTCCTCCCGGACCTCATCCACCTCCTGCAGGCATCTGTGTTCCGGGACCTCATGCACCTCCTGCAGGCTTCCGTCCTCTGGGACCTCATTTTCCTCCTGCAGGTGTCTGTCCTGCAACATCTCATCAACCTACTGCAGCTTCTTGTCCCCTGGGACCTCATCTACCTGCTGCAGTGTCTCTCCTCTGGGACCTCAGCAATTTTCTCCTGCTCTGTGGTCTGTGGGACCTCAGCCTACGCCTCCACTTAGCAGCCTGTTCAGCCTCAGCCACCTCCTCTACCCGGGTGGCCTGTGGCCCCTCAACTACTACCTCTACATGAGTCACCTCGGGTACTTCAATAGTCTCCACTCGTGGCCTCTGGGACTTCAGCCACCTTCTCCCGGGGCTCCTGTAGTATATCAGCCACCTCCTCTACTTGGCTAGACTCTGCCATCTCAACCGAGTCCTTCACCTCAGTGTCCTCTGGGACCTCAGCCACCTCCTATACCCATGTGTCCTCCGGGACCTCGACCACCACCTCCACATGCACCACTTGGTATGTTTTTCTGAACAGTATACATTGACTTGTGAAATGAATTTATCTTTCCTTTTATTTTTTTGAGTTAATTGAAATATCACAGATGTTACTGCAGGCCTTGCAGTACAATGGTAACAATGGCTGAGGACATGCTCACTTTTGTCAAGTTTCTGAGGGTGCACAGTCAGTCACATTATTTCTTCATCATGACCTTGGCAGGAGGTATCTCCTGTAGAGGAGGAAATAGTATTTTTTATTTTTGGGGAGGACGGAGTCTCGCTCTGTCACCTAGGCTGGCGTGCAGTGGCACAATGCTGACTCACTGCAGCCCCCGCCTCCAGTGCTCGGGTGATCCTTCCATCTAAGCCTCTGGAGTAGCTAGGACTGCAGGCATGTGCCACCATGCTTGGCTATTTTCTTAAAATTTTTTTAGGGCCGGGCGCAGTGGCTCACTCCTGTAATCCCAGCACTTTGGGAGGCCGAGGCGGGTGGATCACGAGGTCAAGAGATCGAGACCATCCTGGTCAACATGGCGAAACCCCGTCTCTACTAAAAATACAAAACATTAGCTGGGCATGGTGGCGCGTGCCTGTAATCCCAGCTACTCAGGAGGCTGAGGCAGGAGAATTGCCTGAACCCAGGAGGCGGAGGTTGCGGTGAGCCGAGATCGCGCCATTGCACTCCAGCCTGGGTAACAAGAGCGAAACTTCGTCTCAAAAAAAAAAAAAAAAAAAATTTTTAAAGACCATTTCATTATGTTGCTCAGGCTGGTCTCAAACTCCTGGACTCATGACATCTGCCCACTTTGCCCCCCCCGCCTTAAAGTGCTAAGATTACAGGCATGAGCCACTGTGCCCAGCCAGAAATTGTTTATAGAAGCCAGAAATAGCTTCTATAAACAATTTTATAGAAATATGCAGGCATGCATGGCACCTGGGCCATATGGCCTGCTCTGTGAGGGATGAGCCCCATCCCTGACTTGCAGGGTGTCCTGGGTTCTGCAGCAGAGAGATCCCCACTGAGGGGCCCTGAGCCTCTGATCTCCCCTAATGGAAGCACAGGGCGAGGGACTCCGCGTGCAGACAGAGGAGACGGCATCTCCAGGGAATAAACAGGAGGCTGTGGAAGAGAAGGATGAGGCAGGGAGGTGTCACGTGGGGGGTTGTTGAACTCAGGTGGAGCTGGAGGACTGCTCTTGGCCAGGCAAGCAGCGTGAGCAGGAGCGTGGGGTCTGCGTGAGTGCCACACAGAGCTGCTGTGGGAGAGCTCACACGGCACAGTGTGCACAGGGAATGATGCCCTCAGCACTTCCTTGTTGCCCTACAGCCTTTAGTCCATTATCTGTAGGAAAGATGACTCTCTCCCCGGATGCGTGAAGGCTCTGGATCAGGTGAATGAATGCTTAGAGGTCTGGGAAATTGAACTTGGTTCTGTCAGAGGACCCTGTCTCCCTGAGTTTTTAGGGACCAAGGAAACTAACAATGAGAATGGGTGGGGCTCAGTGGAACTGTGGCCTTGGCCTTCAGAATGAGGCCACCTCTCATGGGGAAATCAAGGCCCATCCTGAGCTGCTCTGGCATCATCTCATCCCCAGCACCCTCTCCTTCCCACCCGTGACTTCCAGGTTTGCATCTCCCGAGCTTGGCATACAAACTCTTCCCCCTTCCCTGTGTCCCTCCTGCGTGAGCCCAGACACCACCTCTCAGTGGGACTCAGAGCCCCAGCTTTCTAACAAATGAGGTGAGAATGATGTGCTTACGAGGTCATTTTGAGGACTAAGAGACAAAGCCTATAAAGAAAGCATCTTGCAAAATAGCTGGCAGGTGTTAGACCTGCCAGAAATATTCCTGCTCAGAAGATCAGCAAAAGATATTACCCAAAGTTCATTCAATAAACATTAGGGTGTTAACAGCTAAGGTCTGGGATTTCCAATCTCTGTTACAAAAGATAAGGGAAAGCACGCATCTCCAAGATTAAAATGCAGGTCCTTACTGAGATAAAGAAATTAGAGGAATGCATACACAGCTAACCTTTGAGGTCTGTATCTGCAATCTGTAGGTAATTACTCTCCATGACATGCAGACACAGATGCAGCCACTCACAGAAATATTCAGCAGGGGCATAGTTATTTCATAGCAGACAAAATGTATATTGGGGAAAAAAAAGGATCACATGGAAATAAACCAAAATCTTTTTGCCTTACAGGACAATTTTGAAATTAGAAGACTCTCCTGAGCTGGGATATCTTGGCAAAGCTTCCAACATGTTTTATGCTCCATGCCTGGTGCTGCCTCCTCTCCCCGTCATTTCCATAATGTCTCCCTTAATAAACACTCACAGTCCTATCTGTCTGGGTGTCTGCTTCCTGGAGGACCAGCTCACACCCCAGGGGGTACCAGGTGTGACTCTTCGTACGCTATTCAAACCCAGGCAGATACTGCCTTGCTGGCCACAGAAGCAGGGTTAGTCTTTGGGTGGTGTTGACTGGGAGGGGTTGCGGGGGCCTTCTGGGGTGGGGGAATCAGCCGTGGGTGGAACTTGTGCTCACTGATTTTAAAAATAGTCACTATGAGCCTAGTGGCTGCCAGTGGTGCCTTGTGAGCAGAGAGACAGGAAGGGATTCCTATGAGGTCTCCAACTTCTCATGACAGGGGGCCCAGCCGCAGCTGTGGAGCCAGCGAGGAGCCCCGCAGAGGTTCGGGGTTTGTCACAGCCCTTTCCCCACTGAGCCGGCTGCCCCCAGGAGCACCAACTCCAGGCAGCTCTGAGAGAAGCTGAGCTGGGAGCAGATATTTCTCAATCAGTCCTCTACCCCCCACCATCTTTCTGTAGTTTTCTAATTACAGCACCTGCACACCTGTGGCCCACATCTGTGCTGCCCCAGGCCAAGGTAGAGTGCACCAGCCAATGCCAAAAGCCACCTGCCCTGGCTCCATGCTTCCATGCCACCAATGGCCGTGAGCATAGCCACCAATTTCCACCTCTTCTGGTACCATGAAGATGAATCTTGACAGTGTCAGCTTTTTTTCAGAATGGGAATCGGCAGAATGGCTACAGAGACCGCTTTCTGTGCATCAGGAGATCCACACAGAGGCCTCTCTGGAAGCTGCCATCTCTTCTGAAGGACGCTGCCTTCCCAGCCTGACCTGCCTCCTGAGGCAGATGCACTCTCTCCACACAAAGTGTCTGCCAGCCTCCAGCCTCCACTTGAACGGAGGCAGTTACCCCAGTGAGTTATTTCCTCTGAGCTGGAATAACAGACTGAAGGAAGAGGCCCTCGGCAAAATGTGGATGACCTGCCTGTGTGATTGCTGGGGCTGGAGGCTCCAATCACAGGCGCTTCATCCTCATTACACACCTGTAGCTTCATATTGCTTATGAACAATTTTTCTTTGTCGGATGCACTGGAAATTTTGCATCTAAGGGGTGACTGAAAATGTTTAGTCCCGTGAATATCAACAATATGGTAAACATAAGGGAAAGTGCACCCACATGTCAATTCTGAAATAATTACAGGATTTACATACTTAAGGAAAATCCCATAGGTCTAATTACGTAGAATTCACATGGAGGCAGGTATCCTCATGCAGACACATATTAAGAACAAACAAGCAGTGCACAGTTGGAGTGTGCACCCCAAAAGTTGGGGTGGAGATGAAAGGGCGAGGGGGACTGTGGTTGGGGACTGTGATTTAGGGGCTCCAGGAAGGACTCACTGAGAATTAGGAGGTTTTAGTAATTGAAAGGCTGTATTTTGTGTGAGGCTGTAATGAAACATAATTCCTAGGTTGCAGGGAAGAGCTGAAGCTACTGAGGAGGGAAATCTTGGACATGTGAGTTGAATGAGATGAACAGTGATGGTGAAACCACAAGAAGGAAAGAGGCTCAGGACAGAGAGCGGTGGGGAGGGGTGGGAGGTCTCTCGGAAGAGGAGAGGTGCATGGCCCAGGCCCAGGGGAAGACCCATTGCAGCATGGAGGCCAGAGGGACAAGCAGAGGTGGAGGCTGGAAGGAAACGTCCAGACCGGAGTAGCAACTACGGCCGACATCTGGGAAGCTGCTTAGCATTTAATGAAGGAACTTTTCGTGATTAAATGGTTTGTGTGCGGCATTGTGCCTATCCTGTAGGTCACAGCCACCATCTGGGTAATGGAAATTATTTAAGTAAGAAGAAATGGTTCAGGCACCAAGAAAGGTGAGAGGCAGCAGCACAGCTGCTCCTGAGATATGCCAGGTTTTTCTTCAAACTTCTCAAATATTCATTCTCTAATAAAATGCTATCCTTGGTGAGAGTTAAAGAAAAACAGTTGACTACGGTCAATCATTCTCAGTGCCATTTTATAATAAAATCAGGAGTTCTAAGCCTCGTCTCCGCGTGTGCTTAATCATGACACTTTTAGTTATTTCCTACTCCATTCATCTATTTTTTTTTTTTTTTTTGAAATGGAGTTTCACTCTTGTCACCCAGGCTGGAGTGCAATGGCATGATCTCGGCTCATTACAACCTCTGCCTCCCAGGTTCAAGCAATTCTCCTCCCTCAGCTTCCTGAATAACTGGGATTACAGGTGCCCACCACTATGCTCAGCCAATTTTTGAATTTTTAGTAGAGATGGGGGATCACTACATTGGCCAGGCTGGTCTTGAACTCAAATCATCTGCCCGCCTCGGCCTCCCAAAGTGCTGGGATTATATGCGTGAGCCTCCGTGCCCCGTTATCCATCTGCTTCTAAGATTACTCATTTTCTCCGCCTGCTGTCTATTGCTACTAGGCTCTGGCAGTGGCTTTCTCAGCTACACTCAATGAAGCCTCTTTCCGGGTTCACCAAGAAGGAGAAGGTGGGTGCTCCCCACCGCCAGTCCCAATACCCAGTCAGGAGCCAGATCTATGACTGCCTTGTGCTGATCTCGAAAATGTGGTGTCAGCTTTTCTTGATTTAGACCCCAGTGCCAATTTTTTGTTCCTGGAACTCTGCGTTTTAAAAACAACATAGGTAGGCCGGGCGCGGTGGCTCAAGCCTGTAACCCCAGCACTTTGGGAGGCCGAGGCAGGTGGATCACGAGGTCAAGAGATCGAGACCATCCTGGTCAATACGGTGAAACCCCGTCTCTACTAAAACTACAAAAAATTAGCTGGGCATGGTGGCGTGTGCCTGTAGTCCCAGCTACTCAGGAGGCTGAGGCAGGAGAATTGCTTGAACCCAGGAGGCGGAGGTTGCGGTGAGCCGAGATCGCGCCATTGCACTCCAGCCTGGGTAACAAGAGCGAAACTCCGTCTCCAAAAAAAAGAAAAAAAAAAACAACATAGGTTTTGTTTGATGACGCTCTTAAATGAAACAGAGTAAAGACAGACAAATAAGTTACAGCCCGTTTCCCGAGAGATTTTATCAACCCTATAGTTATTCTTCCTCTTCTACCCCATGGTCTATGAGGGCACACACAAACACAGGCTTCTACATTACACACTCACACAAGCACCTGCCCTACACACAAGCATGCACTGCCTTACTCAAATGCACCTACCTCTCACACACACACCTGCCTTGCACAAACACACACAAGCACCTGCCTTGCACACTCACACACACACAAGCACCTACCTCTCACACACACACATTCACCTGTCCTTATGCACATTCACATACACTCCCTTACATACACACACAACACCTAATACACCCACCTGGACCACACAGTCCCTCTCTTGTAATTCAGAGGAAGACGTCTTTACAACTAAGCTCTTATATTCAAATAAGATTCGACATCTTGCCCCTTCATTCCTTGTGGAGCTTAAATATATCATGAGAGGGAGAGTGTTTATTAAAATAAGCATATAACACTACAAATGAAAATAAGGAACGAGCATTTATATTTGCTTAGAACATAAACACGTTGCAGGGTGCTCCTCGGGACCTTAGGACAGGCCTGGAATCGGGGTCCCCGAAGCTCAAGCCTCAGTAACTTCGTGCTACATCTGTCCTTGATAGAAATGTTTTTAACTAAATTACAGCAAACACTCAGTAGATTTGATTATTTGTGTTCCCAACCTCGGTGAAATGTGACCATCCAAAATGATTTGAAATGAGATCTCAGGTAGTTAGGCCTTTCTTTGATATCCTCGAATCTGATTGAACCACTTTGATTGTCATTGTCAAATCCTTGTGCTGACCCCCTCGCATCCCCTTCCTGCTTCGTGAATGCAAGTTCTCTGCATGAAACTCCCACAGGGAGGCTGAGGTGGGGTTGGTGGAGGCCAGGACAGCTGGCAGAGAGAGCTGGGTACATGGTGTGGCATTTTGGAAGCAGAGCATGCTCAGTGTCACTTTCTGGATAATTTCTGCAGCAAAGGAGGAAACTTCTGCTGTTCCCACTGCAGTGGAGTCTCCGTGGAACCTGCAGCAGCCAGGGCTCCAGCAGGAAAAGTGCACCCACAATAGCACACCCCAGGAAAGCTTGCAAAAAGCTTCTGCCTTTGAAAAATATAAATAAGGAAATTGCAAAGTAGTTCACAGACGGCCGGGCATGGTGGCTCCTGCCTGTAATCCAAGCACTTTGGAGGCCAAGGCGGGAGGATCACCTAAGGTTGGGAGTTCAAGACCAGCCTGACCAACATGGTGAAACCCCACTTTAAAAAAAATAAAAATAGTAGTTCACAGACTGGAAGAAAATTTTGCAGAACATATATTCAGCAAAGGGTTTGTATTCAGAATATAAAAGGAAGTGTCTAAACACATACACACACACAGACATCTTAGTAATAAGGATAAAAAGAACCCAAAGCTCAAAAGTGTTCTAAGATTTGTGCACACTTTACCAAAAAAGATATATGAATGGCCAACAAATAGATAAAAAATGCTCTACATCAGGGGTCCCCAGCCCTGTCAGGAACTGGGCAGCACAAAAGGAGGTGAGCAGATGACAAGCAAGCATCGCCACCTGACCCCCGCCTCCTGTCAGATAAGCAGCGGCAGTAGATTCTCAGAGGAGCTCAAACCCTATTGTAAACTGCACATTCAAGGAATCTAGGTTGTGTGCTCCTTATGAAAATCTAATCCCTGACCCTGAAAGCATCCCTCAGCCTTCACCACCAGTCTCTGGTGTCAAAAAAGGTTGGGACCTGCTGCTCTAAATCACTAGCCATCAGACAACTTCTGAGAAACAGTGAAAGAGAGAAGGAAGGGCCGGGTGTGGTGGCTCACGCCTGTAATCCAAGTACTTTGGAGGCCAAGGTGGGCGGATCACCTGAGGTCGGGAGTTCAAGACCAACCTGACCAACATGGTGAAACCCCGTCTTTAAAAAATATATATATTTTTGGGCCGGGTGCGGTGGCTCAAGCCTGTAATCCCAGCACTTTGGGAGGCCGAGGCGGGTGGATCACGAGGTCAAGAGATCGAGACCATCCTGGTCAACACGGTGAAACCCCGTCTC
>NW_016107333.1:8358223-8359671 GCF_001604975.1 Cebus imitator | reverse complement strand
TTTAGTAGAGACGGGGTTTCACCATGTTGACCAGGATGGTCTCGATCTCTTGACCTCGTGATCCACCCGCCTCGGCCTCCCAAAGTGCTGGGATTACAGGCGTGAGCCACCGCGCCCAGCTCAGAACTCATTGTATCCAACATGACCACGCTGCCAGTCCAAGAGTCACTCTTTGCAACCTCTGCTTCTGAGCTCTTCCCAGTTTCCCTCATGCAGAGAGGTCTTTTCTCATCTAACCCTTCTCCAGGCTGGTGGCATCAGAGCTGGGGGGATTCTTTTTTTTTTTTTTTTTTTTTTTTTTTTTTGTAGAATTGGGAATAATTCTATGAAAAATATTCTAGTATAAATCAACTTTTCCAAGACGAGGTTTCACCATGTTGGTCAGGCTGGTCTTGAACTCCCGACCTCAGGTGATCCGCCCGCCTTGGCCTCCAAAGTGTTTGGATTACAGGCATGAGCCATCGCGCCTAGCCAGAGCTGAGGGGATTCTATGGGTGGAGATCAGCCAAGGACAGTCAGAGCCTTGGATTGTGAAAAGGGGCTGGCCTCTGGCTCCAGGGTTTGTTCTTCACCCTGGAATCTGCTGTTCTGCACCAGCCAAAGTCAAGGAGCTCCTAGGTCCTGAAAATCCTGCCCCCTGGTTACACGCACTCCCCACACATGCCCCTCCCCAATGACTCACTCCAAAAGTCCCTTGCACACACATGACACTGTCATGGTCCCCTCCAAGCACCCACACCCTGCCCCACGCAGGCCAGAGCTCACCCACCCTCAGGATTCATCCCTGACAGCCCTGCATCCCTGTCCTCACAGATGCTTCACTCACCCTCTTCCCTGCTCTGAAATTCCCTCAAAAGCATTCACTAGTAATTTTTCTAAATCACAGTAATTACCTCATTACTTTGATATTAATAGACTTCGCTCAGCAGCAAGGAGCCTGTTGAAAGGTGCCCAGGCCCTGTGTGTGGGGAGGGTTCCTGGAGGCAGCCCTGCGTGAGTGCTGGCCCGGCTGCAGCCCTGCGGCTGGTCCTGGCCTGCCTGCCTCCCCAACCAGCCTGGGCTCTCGCGAGTTCTTTCCAAGTCAGGGAAAATCCTCGAACCACCCACTTCTGAGAAATGGTGAAAGAGAGAAGGAAGGAAGAAACGAAAGAAAGAAAGGGGCCAGGTGCAGTGGCTCACCCCTGTAATCCCAGCTCTTTGGGAGGCCAAGGTGGGAGGACTGCTTGAGCTCAGGACTTCGAGACCAGCCTGGGTAACACAGTGAAACCCTGTCTCTACAAAAAATCAAAAATTAGCTGGGGCTGGTAGCGCACACCTGTAGTCTTAGCCACTCAGGAGGCTGAGGTGCGAGGATCTTTCGACCCCAGGAGGCAGAGGTTGCAGTGAGCCAAGATTGCATCACTGTACTCCAGAGTGGGTGACAGAAAGAGACCCTGTCTCAAAAAAAA
>NW_016107333.1:8355353-8358123 GCF_001604975.1 Cebus imitator | reverse complement strand
GTCGAGGTCTAGTTAATGTCCAACTCAAAAAAAAAGGTGGCTCGGTGGCTCATACCTACATACCTGTAATCCCTGCACTTTGGGAGACTGAGGCAGGCAGGCAGATCACTTGTGGTCAGGAGTTCAAGACCAGCCTGACCAACATGGCAAAACTCTGTCTCTACCAAGAGTTAGCCAGGCTAACTTTTATGGTGGTGGTGGGCACCTGTAATCTCAGCTACGTGGGAGGCTGAGGCAGGAGAATCACTTGAACCCGGGAGGTGGAATTGCAGTGGGCCAAGATCACACCACTGCACTCCAGCCTGGGCAACAGAGCAAGACTCTGTCAAAAGAAAAGAGAGAGAAAGAGGGAGAGAGGAAGGGAGGAAGGAAGGAAGGAAGGGGGGAGGAAGGGAGGGAGGGAAGGAGGGAGGGAGGAAAGGAAGGAAGGAAGGAAGGGAGGAAGGAAGGAAGGGAGGGAGGAAGGAAGGGAGGGAGGGAGGGAGGAAGGAAGGAAGGAAGGAAGGAAGGAAGGAAGGAAGGAAGGAAGGAAAATGAATCAAGGCAGGAATCGAGGATGATGAGGTTCAGGACGCACACGCTGAATCCTTACTATGTACCAGATGGCTTCACTGCATTATCCTTCCTCATCCTCAGGATGATGCCTCATTATCCTTCCTCATCCTCACGATGAGGTTCTCTATGATGAGGCCTCAGGGGGCCGAATTTCAGCTGGGGAAACCGAGAGCTTAGGTGATCTGCCCAAGAACTCACTCTCAGTAGCAGATCTGGATTAATGCATTAGGCCTGACTCCCAAGCCTAACCTCCTGACCATGAGGCTCTTCTGCAAGCACCCTCCCCTCTAGGCCTCAGTTTCCCCATTCACTGCAGTCACAGAAGTTGTTGATAAGGGCTCACTGAGAGCCAGGCACCAGTTTGCCACCTGGTCCATTGCACTTAATCCTATTACTGCATTTGAGTCTGTGACCTGTTATAACCACAGGGCCACGCTGCTTTGGTTCTACCTGCCCATTCTCAAGTTGATGGTAAGTGAGTTTCCAAGTCCAAGGCTCCCCAGGAACACTGCAGACTTCCTCCGCAAACAGGATGGGGAAGAGAAGGTCTCAGCAGAAAGACACACCAGGGCAGGACAGGCCAGGGCTGAGAGCGATTGGGCAGCCAGAGACCAGACTAGCCAAGCTGGTCAGGGTCAGGGTGGGGGTGCAGAATAGAGGATCCTTTGTCAGGGCAGAAGCTGCAAGCCGCCCCATCCCCACCATCTGGCTCCAGCTCCAGCCCAGTGATGCATGATGGGGAGAATGATGGGGGTGTTGCTGAGGGCTGCCCACCTGCTCTGCCTCCTGGGATAAGCCAACCCGAGACCTCCCAGGCCCATCTGGCTAACACATCCCCAGGCCCTGACCACCCCTGGGACTCCACTCGACAGGCTGAAATTGGCCTGGAGTGTGGCCAGCCCGTCAGGGTCACAGGTCACCATTAATCTGCCAGAACAAGGGAGGGCAGGCGGGTGGGGCAGGCAGCCGGTGTGGGCAAAGCCCTGGCAGTTCCTGCCGTCTGCTATGGTGGCCGTGGAGAGAGGCTTTCCTCTTCTGGGAGGCAGGGAGATGCAGTAGAAAGAATATAGGACCCTAGGAAAATTGAAGATGCTCACATCTCACTACCTAGCAACTCCACTTCTAGGTGGGGACCCCAGTGAAACTCACCCCTTTGCACACATTGTCACTGAAGCCTGTGATAGTGAAATACTGGAAAAAATGTCAGTACCCATCAATACAGGGCAGGTTAAATATAAAAACTGAGGCTGGGTACGGTAGCTCACACCTGTAATCCCAGCACTTTGGGAGGCCAAGGCAGGCAGATCATCTGAGGTCAGGAGTTTGAGACCAGCCTGACCAACGTAGAGAAACCCCATCTCTACTAAAAATACAAAATTAGCTGAGCATGGTGGCAGGTGCCTGTAGTCCCAGGTACTTAGGAGGCTGAGGCAGGAGAATCGCTTGAACCCAGGAGGTTAGAGGTTGCGGTGAGCTGAGATCACACCATTGCACTCCAGCCTGGGCAACAGGAGCAAAAACTCCATCTCAAAAAAACAAACAAACAAAAAACTGAGACTATTGTATTCAATTATTAGGTTTGAGAACTGAGGTCCACTATGTCAACAATATTTGACTGTTCCAAGAAATTCTTACCTGGAAAGACAACACTGTAAACCAGTAAATAACCTCACTGTTTGCCTTGGGAAACTTTTGCAAACCATTTTTTTTTTTTTTTTTTTTTTTTTGCAAAAAGTTGGTTCACCTTGGCAAATACTTTCCTTTTCAGACAACAGTTTACTTATCCATGCATCAAGAGCTTCTTCTCAAATGGTGAGTGTTACTAAGCTCTTATTTCTTTTTTTAAGGGACAGCATCTTGCTTTGATGCCCAGGCTGGAGGGCAGAGATGTGATCATAGCTCCGTGCAGCCTTGAACTCTTGGTCTCCAGTGATCTTCCCACTCAGCCTCCCAAGTAGCTGGGACTTACAGGTGTGTGTCACCACACCTGGCTCAACCTTTTGTAGAGATGGGGTCTCACTATGTTGACCAGGCTCAGGGGCTGTTTTTGTAATAGCCATCCAATGGGTGTTTAAAGTGGACTTAAAAAAAATACAGATGGGGCCGGGTGTGGTGGCTCACACCTGTAATCCAAGCACTTTGGACGCCTAGGCAGTGGATCACCTGAGGTCAGGAGTTCAAGAACAGCCTGACCAACATGGTGAAACCCCGTCTT
>NW_016107333.1:8352347-8355268 GCF_001604975.1 Cebus imitator | reverse complement strand
AAAAAAAAAAAAAATACAGATGGGCCGGGCGCAGTGGCTCATGCCTGTAATCCCACCACTTTGGGAGGCCGAGGCAGGTGGATCACTTGAGGTTAGGAGTTCAAGACCAGCCTGGCCAACATGATGAAACCCTGTCTCTACTAAAAATACAAAAAAGTAGCCAGGCATGGTGGCGGGCGCCTGTAATCCCAGCTACTCAGGAGGCTGAGGCAGGAGAATCTCTTGAAGCCAGGAGGCAGGGGTTGTGGTGAGCCAAAATCAAGCCACCACACTCCAGCTTGGGCAACAGAGTGAGATTTAGTCTCAACAAAATAAAAATAAAGAGAAAGAAAGGGAAGAAAGGAAGGAAGAGAGGGAGGGAGGAAAAAAAAGAAAAGAAAAGATTACCAAAGCTTAAGGAAGGACAGTCAGACTTGTCTCTGACCCGGGAGTTGGGTCTGTGTGGCATTGAACAAGTCACTTCACCTCTCTGAGCCCCAATTTTGCCACCCAGGAAAAGGGTGGAGTAGCAACCCAGAATTAAAGAAGTAACAATTGTGCAGATGTTTGTGCATAGAGAAGAATTCGGCCAGAAAGTCAGGAGGCCAGCCTAAAAAGGCTGAGGAGCGGAATCTGGGTGAATATGCTAACCCTCTCCTGAGGACCAGGTGCTTCACAGACTTTAAATCCCTCTCCAGGCCAGATGTGGTGGCTCACGCCTGCAATCCCAGCACTTTGGAAGGCCAAGGTGGGTGGATCACCCTGAGGTCAGGAATTCAAGACCAGGCTGACCAACGTGGTAAAACCCCACCTCTACTATAAATACAAAATTAGCTAGGCATGGTGGCCCACGCCTGTAATCCCAATTACTTGGGAGGCTGAGGCAGGAGAATCACTTGAATCCGGGAGGCAGAGGTTGTAATGAGCTGAGATCGCGCCATTGCACTCCACCCTGGGCAACAGAGAGACTTTGTCTCAGAAAAGAAAGGTTCAGGGGGCACAGGGGGAGGCTCAGAGGGTACGGGGAGCCATCTACAGCCACATATGGCAGAAGGGGGATCCGACCTCAGCACTGAAATTCTTACCCTCTAAAATGCACTGCCTTCCACAGAACCTTATACTGATCCCAAGAGTTCAGTAGAGTACACATCAGGAAGTTTAAGTAACTCAGTGATAATAATAACTAATTTTTTTTTGAGATGGAGTTTTGCTCTTATTACCCAGGCTGGAGTGCAATGGCACAAACTCGGCTCACTGCAACCTCCACTTCCTGGGTTCAAGTGATTCTCTTGCCTCAGCCTCACAAGTAGCTGGGATTACAGGCATGCGCCATCAAGCCCGGTTAATTTTTTGTATTTTGAGTAGAGACAGAGTTTCTTCATGTTGGTCAAGCTGGTCTCGAACTCCTGGCCTCAGGTGATCCGCCCACCTCAGCCTCCCAAAGTGCTGGGATTACAGGCGTGACCCACCACACCCAACTGATAACCTAATATTTAATGAGCACTTACCATGCACCAGCTACCTTGTTAAGCTCTGAATCCTCACAACCCTAGTGAGCAGGTTTTTTTCTTTTTTTTTTTTTTGAGGTGGGGTTTCACTCTGTCACCAGGCTGGAGTGCAGTGGCACCATCTCGGCTCACTGCAACCTCTGCCTCCCAGGTTCAAACGATTCTCCTGCCTCAGCCTCCTGAGTACCTGGGACTACAGACGTGCTCTGCCACACCGGGCTAATTTTTGTATTTTTAGTAGAGACAGGGTTTCACCAAGTTGGCCAGGATGGTCTTGATCTCTTTACCTCGTGATCCGCTTGCCTTGGCCTCCCAAAGTGCTGGGATTACAGGTGTGAGCCACTGCGCCCAGCGTTTTTTTTTCTTTTTGAGACAGGGTTTCACTGTCGTCCTAGCTAGAGTGCAATGGCACAATCACAGCTCCTCATCCCACCTCAACCTTCCTGGTAGCTAGGACTACAGGCGTGCAGCACCACACCCAGCTAATCTTTGCATTTTTAGTAGAGATGGGGTTTCACCATGTTGCTTAGGCTGGTCTCAAATTCCTGGACTCCATCAATCCACCTGCCTCAGTCTCCCAAAGTGCTGAGATTACAGGAGTGAGCCACTGAGCCTGGCGTGAGCCCACATCATTCTGCTCTCTGATGTGGAAATAGAGTCTCAGATGGGTCAAGAGATTTGCCCAAGTCACATAGGAATAGCAACAGTCTGGGTGCCTCATGGGGGACCCTCAGGGCCATGACTTCCAGGCCATTTCTGAGCTTCCTCCGTGGTACCTTCCCAGCCTGCAGATGCTATGTGACTTTTGCCTTGGTCTCCTGGGCCCCCAAAGCCTCCTCCCAGTACCAGCCAGCTCCAAGCCAAATAGGGTCTTCTTCAGGCATCAGGAGCCTGGCTGGGTCTTAGAAAGAGCGAAGTGTCCCCTGCCACACACAACACCAGGAGGCAGCAAGGGGTATCCCCAGCCCCCAGACTCCCAGCGTCTGTTGACGGGGTTTCACAATGTTGGCCACGATGGTGTCAATCTCTTGACCTCGTGATCCGCCCACCTCAGACTCCCAAAGTGCTGGGATTACAGGCGTGGGCCACCATGCCTGGCCCTGGCTGTGAAATTCTAACTAATAGAACTCAGAAGCCTGGAAGTTCTAATCTATCAGGAAACTTCCAGATAAAGGAAAGTTGACAGGGTGAAAAAATCTTAGAGATCAGCGGGGCGTGGTGGTACCTGCCTGCAGTCCCAGCTACTTGGGAGGCCGTGGCAGGAGGATTGCTAAGAGTTCGACACTGCAGTGAGCTACATAACGCTGCAGTGAGCTAAATTGTGCCTGTCCCCTGCTCCAGTTCATCACTTCTTTCTGTAATCAGCTCAGACTCCGCATCCTCAGAGAGGAGAATGGGGGCCTGTTTGGGTCTTTTTTTTTTTTTTTTTTTTTT
>NW_016107333.1:8347953-8350301 GCF_001604975.1 Cebus imitator | reverse complement strand
GGATTTTGGCAGAGTTGGCCAGGCTGGTCTCAAACTCCTGACCTCTAGTGATCCTCCCACTTCAGCCTCTCAAAGTACTGGGATTACAGGCATGAGCCACCAGCCCCGGCCTGTTTTTATGTTTTTGAGACAGGGTCTCACTCTGCCGCCCAGGCTAGTCTCACACTAATGGGCTCAAGCCATCCTACCGCCTGGACCTCCCATAGTGATGGGATTACAGGCATGAGCCACCACAACCAGCCCAATTTTCCTATTTTTGTAGAGATGGGGTCTCATTACTTTGCCTAGGCTGGTTTTAAACTCCGGGGCTCAAGCAATCCTCCCATCTCGACCTCCTAAAGTACTGGGATTACAGACATGAGCCACAGCACCTGGCCACTACTACTATTATTAATAATAATATTGGATGGAGGAATGAATAATTAATGGAGGGTGGCTGGGTGTGGTGGCTCACACCTGTAATCCCAGCGCTTTGGGAGGCTGAGGCCAGGAGATCACGAGGTCAGGAGATCAAGATCATCCTGGCCAACATGGTGAAATCCTGTCTCTCCTAAAAATACAGACATTAGCCAGGTATGGTGGTGCGTGCCTATAGTCCCAGCTACGGGAGAGGCTGAGGCAGAAAAATCACTAGAACCTGGGAGGCAGAGGTTGCAGTGAGCCGAGATGATGCCACTGCACTCCAGCTTGGTGGAAGAGTGAGAGACTGTCTTAAAAAATAAAATAAAATAGGCCGGGCGCGGTGGCTCACGCCTGTAATCCCAGCATTTTAGGAGGCAGAGGCGGGTGCATCAGGAGTTTGAGACTAGCCTGACCAACATAGTGAAACCCCATCTCTACTAAAAATATAAAAATTAGCCAGGCGTGGTATCGGGCACCTGTAGTCGCAGCTACTTGGGAGGCTGAGGCAGGAGAATCACTTGAACCCAGGAGGCGGAGGTTGTGATGAGCTGAGATTGCTCCATTGCATTCCAGCCAGGGCAAGAAAAGCGAGACTCCGTCTCAAAAAAAAGAAATAAAATAAAATAAATAATTAAGGGAGGATGAGAAAAAGGAGTCTCAGACAACACAATTATCTTAGCTAATACTCATAAGGGGTGGAATTAGGACTAACCGCCAGCCACTGTCACTCCAGAGTCCTCTGACTTTATGCAGTGGGAAGAGTACATAGGCCATAGGCCTGGCTGGAGGAAGATCTGTAACTAGAGGCCTGGCCCAGCCTAAGTGTGCATCCTGGTATGTTATTTATTTATGTATTTATTTATTTTTATTTATTCATTTATTTTTGAGACAGGGTCTCACTCTGTTGCCCAGGCTGGAGTACAGTGGCAGGATCTCAGCTCACTGTAACCTCCCCCTCCCGGGTTCAAGCAATTCTCCTGCCTCAGCCTCCCAAGTAGCTGGGATAACAGGCACGTGCCACCACGCCCAGCTCATTTTTTTGTATTTTAGTAGAGACAGGGTTTCATTATGTTGGCCAGGCTGGTCTCAAACTGCTAACCTTGTGATCTGCCGCCTCGGCCCCCCAAAGTGCTGGGATTACAGGCGTGACCCACCATGCCCGGCCTTATTTATTTCCTACTATTTCTTTTTTGAGACAGAGTTTCCCTCTTGTAGCCCAGGCTGGAGTGCAATGGTGCGATCTCAGCTCACCACAATCTCCACCTCCTGGGTTCAAGTGATTCTCCTGCCTCAGCCTCCTGAGTAGCTGGGATTACAGGCATGCACCACCACACCCGTCTGATTTTGTATTTTTCTTCTATTTTACTTTATTTATTTATTTATTTAGAGACGGTGTCTTACTCTGTTGCCCAGGCTAAAGTGCAGTGGCGCAATCTTAGCTCACTGCAACTTCCACCTCCCGGGTTCAAGCGATTCTCCTGCCTCGGCCTCCTGAGTAGCTGGGATTACAGGCATGCCCTACTATGCCTGGGTAATTTTTGTATTCTTAGTAGAGACAGAGTTTCACCATATTGGCCGGGCTAGTCTTGAACTCTTGACCTTATGATCTGCCCACCTTGGCCTCCCAAAGTGCTGGGATTACAGGCGTGAGCCACCGCTCCCAGCTTTAATTTTGTATTTTTAGTAGAGATAGGGTTTCTCCATGTTGGTCAGGCTGGTCTCAAACTCTCAACCTCAGGTGATCTGCCTGCTTCAGCCTCCCTTAGTTATTCTTCCTGATGCTCTCCTTCCCCTCTCCCCCACCTCCAACAGGCCCCAGTGTGTGTTGTAAAAATATGGAACGCTTCACAAATTTGCATCCATCTTGCACAGGGGCCATGCTAATCCTGTCTGTATTGTTCCAATTTTAGTATATGTGCTGCTGAAGCACATTTTTTTTTTTTTTT
>NW_016107333.1:8343584-8346293 GCF_001604975.1 Cebus imitator | reverse complement strand
GAGACGGGGTTTCACCATGTTGACCAGGATGGTCTCGATCTCTTGACCTCGTGATCCACCCGCCTCGGCCTCCCAAAGTGCTGGGATTACAGGCTTGAGCCACCGCGCCCGGCCTGAGATGGGGTTTCTCTATGTTGGTCAGGCTGGTCTCGAACTCCCAACCTCAGGTTATCCACCCGCCTCCGCCTCCCAAAGTGCTGGGATCACAAGCGTAAGCCACCACGTCTGGCCCAGAGATTGTTTTAATTTCTTTTTTTTGAGACAGGGTCTCACCCTGCCACCAGGCTGACGGGCAGTGGCACAACCATAGCTCACTGCAGCCTCCATCTCCTGGGCTTAGGTGATCCTCCCACCTCAGCCTCCTGAGTAGCTGGGACTACAGGCATGCAGTCACTATTTTAAAAATAATTATTAGGCCAGACGTGGTGGCTCACGCCTGTAATCCAAGCACTTTGGAGGCCAAGGTGGGCAGATCATCTGAAGTCGGGAGTTCAAGACCAGCCTGACCAACATGGTGAATCCCTGTCTTTAAAAAATAAATAAAAACAAAAATAATAATTTTTTTTTCTTTTTTTCATTTTACTTTTTTTTAAAGATGGGGTTTCACCATGATGGCCAGGCTGGTCTTGAACTCCTGACCTCAGGTGATCCACCCACCTCGGCCTCCCAAAGTGCTAGGATTACAGGCATGAGACACCGCGCCCTGTCTAATAATAATTATTATTATATAAACTGGGCCAGCCACAGTGGCTTACAGCCGTAATCTCAGCACTTTGGGAGGCAGGCAGATCACCTGAGGTCAAGAGTTCGAGACCAGCCTGGCCAACATGGCAAAACCCAGTCACTACTAAAAATACAAAAATTGGCCCAGTATGGTGGCAGGCACCTGCAATTCCAGCTGCTTGGAAGGCTGAGGCATGAGAATTGCTTGAACCCGGGGGCGGAGGTTGCAGTGAGCCAATATCATGCCACTGCACTCCAGCCTGGGCAACAGAGCAAGACTCAGTCTCGAGCAAAAGAAAAACAATAGTGACTGTTAAGCTGTCTACCTGCCTTCTCTGGCATGCCCCACCCCCACTCAGTGTTTCAATTCATGGGTGGAGAGGGGATTCACTGTGCCTGTCTCCCTAAAAAATAGGTTTCAGCCAGGCACAGTGATTCACGCCGGTAATCCCAGCACTTTGGGAGGCCTAGGCGGGTGGATCATGAGGTCAGGAGTACAAGACCAGCCTGACCAACATAGTGAAACCCCATCTGTACTAAAAATACAAAAATTAGCCAGGTGTGGTGGCGCATGCCTATAATCCCGGCTACTTGGGAGGCTGCGGCAGGAGAATCACTTGAACCTGGGAAGCAGAGATTGCGGTGAGCCGAGATTGTGCTATTGTACTCCAGCCTGGGCAACAAGAGCGAAACTCTGTCTAAAAAAAAAAAAAAGTCCCATCTGAGATGAGATCTACACTCCTACAACAGGGAAAGGAATTTAAATGATGGGGAGGGCTGAGTTCAGAAAGGGATGTCCTAGCACCTGGAACCTATTCATTATTCATTTTTCAGATCTCCAGTGTTACCATCACTTGGTCCGGGAAGCTCTCTTTGATGGCCAGGTTAACTTGGCTCCCCTGTCAAAGCTCCCCACACTCTGTTCACAGGACTCCATACTGTTTGCATTTATTTGAGACAAGTCACTCCTCTGTCACCCAGGCAGGAGTGAAGTGGTACAATCTTGGCTCACCACAGCCTCCACCTCCTGGGCCCAAGCGATCCCCCTCACTTCAGTTTCCTGAGTAGCTGAGACCACAGGCATTTGCCACCATGCCCAGTTAACTTTTTTACTTACTTTTTTTTTTTTTCTTATTTTTATTTATTTTTGTTTTTTAAGATGGGGTTTCACCGTGATGGCCAGGCTGATCTTGAACTCCTGACCTCAGGTGATCCACCCACCTCGGCCTCCCAAAGTGCTAGGATTACAGGCGTGAGCCACCGCGCCCGGCAACTCTTTTACTTTCTGTAGAGACAGGGTGCTGCTATGTTGCCCAGGCTGGTCTCAAGCAATCCTTGGGCTCAAGCAATCCTCCCACCTCAGCCTCTCAAACTGCAGGAATTACAAGCGTGAGCCACCACACGTGGCCTTTTACCGTTTGTATTTAGAGATGTACTGGATGACTCTGATTGACGTTTGCAGACAAGGACAATATCTAGTTTTGTACCTCCTGCCTAGACCAGTGCCTGGCACACAGTGCATATGTGTAGAATGAATGCATGAATACCACATCACATTCTTGCAGGCAGGATGGGAAAAGACCTGCTGGGCATAAGAGCTGCCAATAATCAGGGGATGCCAGAGGGAGGAGGACCTTCAGGGGATTGAGAGTTGGCTCCACTGCCCGTCTAGAGCCAGCTCCTGCGTAAGAGGCCAAGTAGAGAAGGGATAGGCAGACAGTGCGCAGTGGTTCAAGCCTGTACTTAGGGAGGCTGAGGCAGCTGGATCACCTAAGGTTAGGAGTTTGAGACCAGCCTGGCCAACATAGTGAAACCCCATCTTTATCAAAAGTACAAAAATGGGGCTGAGTGTGGTGATGTGCATCTATAATCCCAGTTACTTCGGCGGGGGGCTAAAGCAGAGAATTGCTTGAAGCCGAGAGGCAGAAGTTGCGGTGAACCAAGATTATGCCACTGCACTCCAGCCTGGGTGACAGCAAAACCCTA
>NW_016107333.1:8340335-8343469 GCF_001604975.1 Cebus imitator | reverse complement strand
AAAAAAAGAGGAACAGACTAAACCATAGGCTACACCGGCACTGTGACCTGTGGCTCCTGTTTGCTGTCACAGCAATCAGCCATGTACAATTTGAGGAAACAAACAATACATAAAGACACGACATGGGTGGCGAATTTCACGTATCTTTATCAGTCCAGGAAAAGTCTCCCAATCCCAGAGCTTAAGCGTTCAATTTAAAGCAAGGGTGGGAGGCTCAGGTGGAGGAGAGACCCCTTTTTTCCCACCCCTGTGATGTTAGACAAGTCCCTTAACTGCTCTGAGCCTGGAGCTCCTGGTTTGGTAAAGGGTCTAATAAAAGTCCTTGACTCCCAAGGGGGTCTTGAGGATTAACTGAGATAATGCCTTGAGCTCCAGCCAGGCATGCTCAGCGTGAGCTACAGGATTGCTATTGTTGGTAATAATTATTATTACTATTACCAGGGGGACTTCAGGAGGAGCAAACGGAAGGACGTATGCAAATCCTCTTGTGTGATGTCTGGCATTAAGGAGACCTTCCTAACCTCCCCTGTTCTGCAAACCTGTTCCCACCCTAGGTCATTCCAGACGGTCCACCCCAGTGTCTCCACTCTCTCCTCAACCCCTTCAATATTCTCCGTCTCCCCACAATCCCCAGCTGAGACCAGAGAAGGTGCCCACAGCAGCTGGCCAGGGTGCAGAGAGGGCCAGGCACAGAGGGAGGAGGGTTCCAACCAGGCCCCCTGCCCATTGTCTGAGCCTGCCAGCCCGCCAGCCAGCTGATGTCCTGGGTCTCCGACACCAGCTGGCCAGCCCCACCCCCGCCCCAACACCCCCTCCTCCCAGATCTCTCCCTGTCACTCAGCCTCTGCCCCCATCCGCCCACAGCCCAGAAAGACTCAGGGTGTGACCAGAGGGTCTGAGCTTTTGTCCCCCAAATAGGAGGCTGATTTGCATCTTTTAGCAATTTGCACACCCCCATTCATTTGTATAGAGCTAGGCTGCCACAAAGCCTGCCTGGTCACTGGGGCTTTTTTGAGTGGGGCTATAAAATGTGATTTTGGGTGTTCCCTTTCGGCCTTCAGCACTTCCTTAGTCTGGGACTTTGGTCAGTGGCTTCACCACACTGTTCCTGTCTGTAAACTAGAGGGAAAACTTTCCTATACAGTGGTTTCGAGGAGTGAGACATGTGTGGTGTGCCTGGAATAAAGTGGGTGCTCAACAAACAAGAGCTGTTATTATCTACACATTCTCCAGAGTTCACTGTTAAAGCCTGTGCTGTCCATTGGGCAGCCACTAGGCTATTTCAATTTCAACTAATTCAAATTAAATAAAATTGGTACTTTAGTTCCTCAGTCGCACCAGCCAAATTTAAAGTGCTCGACAGCCACACTGGGTGGCTATCATACGGAGCTGCACAGTTCACTGCAGCACGTTCTATGGGATAGTGCTGATTCAAACCCTCTAATTTTCCAGAGTTTTTCTCCCTTTTCAGAATAGATGTCTCTTCTCTGTAGCCTTTCTTCCCCTCACCCCGCCCCCACAACACACAGAATGCCCACCCGCCCGTCAGGTCCCTCCATATCCTCTGGGCATGCATTCCAAAACCCCCAGTGAATGGCTGAAACTGCAGATAGTTTGTACTTGCAATGACCTTGGTGAGGTGTTCTTTTGTTCTGTGCAGGGCCTGCACCTGGGATGGAGGGTGGGGAACAGGTGTGGAGCTGTGCCCTGGGGCACAGAGGGATGGCTCAATTGTTGGTGTTGTAAAGCAAACAACTGCACCCAACTCTGTCCCAGGTGCCAGCAGGAGCTTCCACCTGCGGAGGTGGACGAGGATGGGAAGGCCCGGGGGATTGTGGCCCCGCCCCCACCACTCTCCAGAGGCAGTTTCAGATCACATAACAAGGCTGGGCCTGAAATGAGCAGTTTCTAGCACAGCTGACACCTGGGGCAGGTGCGCCAGATGGGAGGCCCAGAGTGTGGGGGGAGGAAAGTCTTGTCAACCTCATAAAGGCCAAGGACAGCTGCGCCAGAGGCTGTGGAAGGTGCCAATAAGTCACATCCAGATTATTTCAAACTATACACATGCCACATCCACTGTGGCCCCAACACTACCTGCAGGGAGAAGCAGGACCTGGGCAACCCCAATCATTTCTACAGCTTCTTGTAGACATCCCGAAGTTAACATCCCCAAAACTGAACTCCACTCCTGCTTTTGCCCTTGGCATGTGTTTGTATGTCCCACAGCTGTCACCACTTCAGTGTGTGGCTGCTCCATCCTTTCAGCTGCTCAGGCCCAGAACCATGGAGTCATCTTCCATCCTGCTCTTTTCCAAATCCTACAAACAAGCCATTAGCAAACTCCACTGTCTCCACGCTCAAATAGAACTCAAATCCAACCCCTACTCAACATCTCCATTGCCACTACCCTGGTCCAAGCCACCATGGTCTCCCTCCAGAATCACCCAATGGTTTTCCACCGTTGCCTCACCTTCTCTCTGGAGGGATGATCCTGTGGATACTTTGCCCAAACCATCTAGTGGCTCTGAAATTTGCTGAGAAGAAAGTCAAATTCCTGGCAGAGCACCGTGTGGCTCAAACCTGTAATCCCAGCCCTTTGAGAAGCTGACATAGAAGGATCACTTGGCCGGGTGTGGTGGCTCACGCCTGTAATCCCAGAATTTTGGGAGGCCGAGGCGGCCAGATCACGAGGTTAAGAGATCGAGACCATCCTGGCCAACATGGCGAAACCCCGTCTCTACTAAAAAATACAAAAATTAGCTGGGCGTGGTGGCGCGTGCCTGTAGTCCCAGCTACTCTGGAGGCTGAGGCAGGAGAATTGCTTGAACCCAGGAGGCAGAGATTGCAGTGAGCCGAGATTGCGCCACTGCACTCCAGCCTGGCACCTGGTGACAGAGCAAGACTCTGTCTCAAGAAAAAAAAAGAAAGATCACTTGAGCCCAGGAGCTCTAGATTAGCCTGGACAACATAGTGAGACCCTGTCTCTACAAAAATTATAGCCCTTTAGCCAGGCATGGTGGCTCAAGCCTGTAATCCCAGCACTGTGGGAGGCCGAGGCGGGTGGATCACGAGGTCAAGAGATCGAGACCATCCTGGCCAACATGGTGAAACCCCGTCTCTACTAAAAATACAAA
>NW_016107333.1:8338731-8340000 GCF_001604975.1 Cebus imitator | reverse complement strand
CGTCTCAAAAAAAAAAAAAAAGAAAGGCGAGGCAGGCAGATCACAAGGTCAGGAGTTCCAGACCAGTCTGGCCAATATAGTGAAACCTTGTCTCTATTAAAACTGCAAAGGGGCCAGGCGCGGTGGCTCACTCCTGTAATCCCAGCACTTTGGGATGCCAAAATGGGTGGATCACCTGAAGTCAGGAGTTCAAGACCAGCCTGGCCAACATGGTGACACCCCATCTCTATTTAAAAAAAAAAAAAATGCAAAAGTTAGCCAGGCATGGTAGCACATGCCTGTAGTCCCAACTACTCAGGAGGCTGAGGCAGGAGAATCGCTTGAACCTGGGAGGTTGAGGCTGCAGTGAGCCATGATCACACCACTGCACTCCAGCCTGGGCAATAGACCAAGACTTCTCTGTCTCAAAAAAAAATTTTTTTTAATTGGCCAGGGGTGGTGGCATGTGTCTGTGGTCTCAGCTACTCAGGAGGTTGAGATGAGTGGATCACTTGAGCTCAGGAGATCAAAGCTGCAGTGAGCCATGATCATGCCACTGCATTCCAGCCTGGGTGACAGAGTGAAACCCAGTCTCAAATAAATAAATTAAATTTGAAATAAAAAATAAAGTCAGACTCCTTACTATGGCCTACCAAGCCCCATGTTATCTGGCTGCAGTCCCCTTGCTCAGTCTCCGACGTATCCTGATGCTTTTTCTGTGCCAGACATGTTTCTGCCTCAGCGCCTCTGTTCCTGCTACCCTCACTCAGCCTAATGGCTCTCTTACCTTCTCCAGGTTTCTGGAGTTTAATTACTGCCTCTTTAGAGAACACTCTCTCTGCTTTTTTATATAGGATAGCACTTGGCCAGGCTCAGTGACTCCTACCTGTAATCCCAGCACTTTGGGAGGCCAAGGCAGACAGATCACTTGAGGTCAGGAGTTCGAGACCAGCCTGGCCAACATGGCAAAAACCTGGCTCTACTAAAAATACAAAATTAGCCAGGTGTGGTGGCGCATGCCTATGATCACAGCTACTTGGGAGGCTGAGGCAGGAGAATCGCTTGAACCCGGGAGGCCGAGGTTGCAGTCAGCTGAGATTGTGCCACTGCACTCCAGCCTGGGCGACAGAGCAAGACTCTGTCTCAAAAAAAAATAAAAAATAGGGCCGGGTGCAGTGGCTCAAGCCTGTAATCCCAGCACTTTGGGAGGCCGAGGCGGGTGGATCACGAGGTCAAGAGATCGAGACCATCCTGGTCAACATGGTGAAACCCCGTCTCTACTAAAAATAC
>NW_016107333.1:8334132-8335806 GCF_001604975.1 Cebus imitator | reverse complement strand
GGAGGCGGAGGTTGCGGTGAGCCGAGATCGCGCCATTGCACTCCAGCCTGGGTAACAAGAGCGAAACTCTGTCTCAAAAAAAAATAAAATAAAATTAAATTAAATTAAAAAAATAAAAAATAAAAAATAAAAAAATAAATAGCACTTGGGCTGCCCCTCTGGCCTTTCTCCTGCCTTGTTTTTCCTTGGAGTACCTAGCATAGTATATACTGGCTAACAGCTGGGCATGGTGGCTCACACCTGCAATCCCAGCACTTTGGGAGGCTGAGGCAGGTGGATCATGAGATCAAGAGATCGAGACCATCCTAGCCAACGTGGTGAAACCCTGTCTCTACTAAATATAGACTCCCTGTTTTTATCCCAGCACTTTTGTATGTCCATGTTTGTGTTTATAATGCTGTATATCATATGGGCTCCGTCTGTTTCTCATGTTTGTAGTTCATATCTACTAAATATATGTATATATATTTACTAACTTGCTTATTGTCAGTTTATGGTCAATGTCCCCTTACAGAATGCCCACTCCATGGGATGGGGATTTGGTCTGTCTGAGCACAGCTACCACAGTAGCCCCCGTGCTCAGGACAGTGCCTGGCGCACGGTATGCCCTCGGTGATGGAAGGAATGACGCACAAGCTCTGTGCTCGGCGCCTTGCTCAGCACCTAATATGGTTTTCTCACCCACTATCCACAGCCCCCACAGCAGGTACTGTTATTACAGATAGGAAAATGCCACACAGAGACTATGATTTACCCCAGCTTAGTAGCAGACCTATTCAAAGTGTGTCTCTTGTACCACTACCCCATAGACAATCAGACTTGATAGCCAGGTTGCTGTTTGAGACCAAATTCTGAGGGCCCCGGGGGGATTCCATGTATGGGAAAGAGATCTGAGACCTTCTGCTCTAAGTGTGGGCAGCTCTTTAACATTCTCAAAGAAGGCTTCAAATCTGTGGATTTCTCCTCTCCGTTAGCCTGTCTAGCATCATTTGTTTAAAGGAAACATTTAAGAAGCAAATCAGCCAGGTGCAGTGGCTCACACCTGTAATCCCAGCTTCTTGGAAGGCTAAGGCAGGAAAATCGCTTTAACCCAGGAGGCAGAGGTCGCAGTGAGCCAAGATCGAGCCACTGCATCCAGCCTGGGCAAGAGCGAAACTCCATCTCAAAAAAAAAAAGCAAAGCAAATCAGAGTCCTCCAGGGCATTCTTGAAACCTTGTAATTGCCTTCCTTGGCCTCGGGCTTCAACATTTCTTCCTTGCTCTCCAAAGCTGCAGCCTTCAGCCCTTCCCACCCTGCCCAGAGGTGTCTCTCTGTCCCTCAGCTTGAACAACTTGGACCAGGGCTGTGATGGAGGAAATGAAATTGCTCTGCTGGTGTGGAAGGTAAAGAAGAGGTGAGGAGCCGGGAGCGGTGGCTCACACCTGTAATCCCAGCACTTTGAGAGGCCAAGGCAGGCAGATCACTTGAGTTCAGGAGTTCGAGACTAGCCCGACCAACAAGGAGAAACCCTGTCTCTAGTAAAAATACGAAATTAGTTGGGTGTGGTAACGTGTGCCTATAATCCCAGCTATTTGGGAGGCTGAGGCAGGAGAATCCCTTGAACCCAGGAGGTGGAGGTTGTGGTGAGCCGAATTCGTGCCATTACACTCTAGCCTGGGCAACAACAGAGAAAC
>NW_016107333.1:8328926-8331032 GCF_001604975.1 Cebus imitator | reverse complement strand
GTTCAGGCAATTCTCCTGCCTCAGCCTCCTGAGTAGCTGGGATTACAGGCACGCACCACCATGCCCAGCTAATTTTTTGTATTTTTAGTAGAGACGGGGTTTCACCATGTCGACCAGGATGGTCTCAATCTCTTAACCTCGTGATCCACAGGCCTCGGCTTCCCAAAGTGCTGGGATTATAGGCGTGAGCCACCGCGCCCGGCCGAAACCTCGTTTCTACTAAAAATTCAAAAAATTAGCTAGGTGTGGTGGCGTGCACCTGCAGTCCCAGCTACTTGGGAGGCTGAGGCAGGAGAATCACTTGAACCCAGGAGGCGGAGGTTGCAGGGATCCAAGGTCATGCCATTGCAGGCTAGCCTGGGTGACAGAGCGAGACTCTGACTCAAAAACAAACAAACAAACAAAAAAAGACCTGTGTTCTGAAGGATTTATGGGTTATGTGTTCAGTACAAGAAACCTGGATTGTCCAGAGGGACCATGGGGCCTGGAGAAATGTAGGTAGGGGAACGTGATAATGGCTAACCAGGACTTGAAAGCATATTCATCGTTAAGCCTAAACAAGGCCCAGGAACCAGTTTGGGCAAAGGCATGGAGGACAGTGTTGTCTAGAGAAGACCAATTATGATGACCTGAGGGGAAAACTGAGCTCTAGAATTAGCCACTTACTAGCTGTGTATACTGGGACAAATCATTCAACCTCCGTGAGCCTCAATCTTCTCATCTGTTTAAAGGGATATGATAGCATTCAACCTAGCAAGGCTGTGAGCTCCACTTCAGTCTTTGAATGTGATATCTGATCCATAGGAAACATTCAATCAATGTCACTCCCATGAAGTGTTTCTCTGTGGCCAGAAAGGAAGGCAGGGTAGGCAGACAGCGAGGATAAGTGAGGTTAGTGTGCACAATCCTGAATACTGTGGTGAGTTTAACAGGTTTCTGTCAGGCAATGGGGAGCCAGCTAGGATTTTAAAAGGAGGCTAGAGAGTGGGCAGAGAAACTAAATTACAGATCAGTTGTGGTCAGATCTTTCTGATGCAGGGCAGTTAGTAAAAGGGGAGCCAGGAGGCCGGGAAGTCAATTAGGAGATTGTTATAATAGTGCAATGTTTGCAGATGCCACATATTCCATAATAAAATGTCTAAAGGGAGGCCAAAAAGACCCACATCCACATCCACCCTGGTATAAGAAGGAAGATACAGCATCGAAGACTGAGGTCTGTAGGATGATGATTGGATGTTGGAGTTGAGTGGAGCAAGCCTGTGTGTCATTGCCTCAGGGGCAAGGTGGGTGCCACTTTGGGGTGGCATCCCTTTCTCCTCTTGTAATTTTTTTTTCCACCGCCATCTCCCTTTATTTTTATTTATTTATTTTTTTGAGATGGAATCTTGCTCTGTCGGCAGGCTGGAGTACAGTGGCACGATCTTGGCTCACTACAACCTCTGCCTCCTGGATTCAAGTGAGTCTCTTGTCTCAGCCTCTGGAGTAGCTCGGATTACAGGCCCGAACCACCATGCCCAGCTAATTTTTGTATTTTGTTTTGTTTTGTTTTTGGTACTATTGAGATGAAATGAGTCGGGCGTGGTGGCTCATGCCTATAATCCCAGCACCTTGGGAGGCTGAGGCAGGCAGATCACCTGAGGCCAGGAGTTCGAGACCAGCCCGGCCAACATGGTAAAACTCTGTCTCTATTTATTAAAAAAAATTTTTTTTAAACAAAAAAATAAAATAATAAAATAAAAAAGATGAAATGAATGTATTTAATTTTTGTATTTTTAGTAGAGATGGGGTTTCACCATCTTGACTAGGATGGTCTCTCTCTTGACCTTCTGATCTGCCTGCCTCAGCCTCCCAAAGTGCTGGGACTACAGGCATGAGTCACTGTGCCCAGGCTTATGTTTTCTGAGTCTTATGAATTTACTTACCCATGGAGGAATATTAGCCATTAGAAATAAGGTATATTGGCCGGGCGCGGTGGCTCAAGCCTGTAATCCCAGCACTGTGGGAGGCCGAGGCGGGTGGATCACGAGGTCAAGAGATCGAGACCATCCCGGTCAACATGGTGAAACCCCGTCTCTACTAAAAATACAAAAAATTAGCTGGGCATGG
>NW_016107333.1:8323273-8325991 GCF_001604975.1 Cebus imitator | reverse complement strand
CAAAAAAAAAAAAAAAAAAAAAAAAAAAAAAAAAAAAAAAAAAAAAAAAAAAAAAAAAAAAAAAAAAAAAAAAAAAAAAAGAATTAAGATAATCTGTTATGAGATTAGAGTAACGGAGAAAAAAATGAATTCAGTGTTTTTCATTTTTGTTACAATCTTCTTATGTAGTGTACAAACTCCTCACCATGACTATGCTCACATTCCTCTCATAAGCATGAACAATAAGAAATTTTAATCTTATAACCAGTAGCCAAGGAACTCGTTCATCTCTCCCTCTGAGAGTTTTGGGCTCTTCAGCCTTCTTTGGAGAAAAAGCCTTGCTTATTAGAAAAGCCCCAGCCCGTCAAATATTTCTCTGGCACACAAAGAGGTTTGTTAAGTGCCATGCGTATTTCAGGCTCCTGTTTACCCACAGGACTACACACCTCTAAGTCACTTCCTCTCGCTGACTGTCATCTGGCCTGGCCTTGTGTTTGTCCTTCATTAGCGGAATGGGCATGGCCAGGGCAGATGGCAGGCAGCACATACTTCTTCCTAACGCCCATCTTCATCCTTCTCATCACTAGTTAAAGAAAAACAGCCACTGGGTTTGGACCAGAAGAAGCCATGGCCTCAAGCAGTTTCCTTAGGTCTATCAAAGTCTACAAGGCTTCCAGAAGGCTGTGAAAAGAATGTCAGAATCAAATTATATCACCTGAGTAACCTTCAGACTCAGGCTGACCTTATAATATCTCTTAACCTCCCTGGCCTCAGTTTCTTTGGCCAGAAAATGGAGTTATTGCAAAGTTGAAGTCAAATTCAGCTCTACAGTATATTTGAAACCGCACAGAACTTGAGAAATCTGTATCTTTGAAACCTGGCCTTGATCAGGCCCTTAGCAACAAAGTTTTATCTTCAAAAACAGTAGAATGAGGCCGGATGCAGTGGCTGTTGCCTGTAATCCCAGCACTTTGGGAGGCCAACGCAGGTAGATCACCTAGGGTCAGGAGTTCAAGAACAGCCTGGCCAACATGTTGAAACCCCATCTCTACTAAAATACAAAAGTCAGCTAGACATGGTCATGCGCTCCTGTAATCCCAGCTGCTCGGGAGGCTGAAGCAGCAGAATCACTTGAACCCAGGAGGCGGAGGTTGCAATGACCCAAGATGGTGCCACTGCACTCCAGCCTTGGCAACACGGTGAGACTCCATCTCAAATTAACAAATAAAACAAAACAAAAAAACAGTTGAATGGTTTGTATCTATACAATGGAATATTACCCAGCAGTGAGAAGGAGGTAAACTACTCACATGCATACATACCATCAATGAATCTCAAAATCATGCTAGGTGGAAGAAAGCAGACATGACAGGATATGCTATTTGAGTCAACATACATGGAATCCCAGAAAATGCAAACTCATCCATAGTTACAGAAAAATAAATGCAAATTCATGCATAGTTACAGAAACAAAAAAAATTTTTTTTTAAAGCAGGCTTGTGTTCCCTGGATAGCCCTAATTTTTTCATAATGTTTTTTCTTTTTCTTTTTTTTCCCTGTAACTGTCTTGATTGAGTTGTTCATAATATATTATCCTTTTTTTTTTTCTTGAGACAGAGTCTCCCTCTGTCGCCCAGGCTGGAGTGCAGTGGCATGATCTCAGCTCACTACAACCTTTGCCTCCAGGGTTTAAGCAATTATTTTGCCTCAGCCTCCCGAGTAGCTGGGACAACCGGCATGGGCCACCACCCCCGGCTAATTTTTGTATTTTTAGTAAAGACAGGGTTTCACCATATTGGCCAGGCTGGTTTGGAACTCTTGACCTTGTGATCTGCCCTCCTTGGTCTCCCAAAGTGCTGGAATTACAGGCATGAACCATTGCACCTGGCCTATCCTTTTCATATGTTGTTGGATTAAATTTCCTAATATTTTCTTGAGGATGTACCTCCCTCTTCATGAAAAATATTGGTCTGGCTGGGCGTGGTGGTTCATGCCTGTAATCCTAGCACTTTGGGAGGCCGAGGTGGGTGGATCACCTGAGGTCAGGAGTTCAAGACCAGCCTGGCCATCATGGTGAAACCCCATCTATAAAAAAAAAAAAAGAAAGAAAAATATTGGTCTGTAGTTTTCTTTTCTTTTTTGTTTTTCAAGACAGAGTCTTGCTCTGTCACCCAGGCTGGAGTGCAATGGCATGATCTCGGCTTACCTCAACCTCCGTTCCCTGAGTTCAAGTGATTCTCCGGCTTCCGCCTCCTGAGTAGCTGGGATTTCAGGCATGAGCCACCACACCTGACTAATTTTCTATTTTTAGTAAAGACAGGGTTTCTCCATGTTGATCAGGCTGGTCTTGAACTCCTAACCTCATGATCCACCCACCTTGGCCTCCCAGAGTGCTGGGATTATAAACATGAGCCACTGCTCCCAGCCAGTAGTTTTTTCCTTGTCTTATCTTTTTTTTTTTTTTGAGATAGAGTCTTGCTCTGTTGTCAGGCTAGAGTGTGGTGGCATGATCTAGACTCACTCTGCCGCCCGGGTTCAAGTAATTTTCCTGGTCTCAGCCTCCTGAGTAGCTGGGCCTACAGGCGCACCCCACCAGGCCCAGCTAATTTTTTTTTTTAAAGACAGGGTTTCACCACATTGGTCAGGCTGGCCTTGGCCTCCAAAGTGCTTGGACTACAGGCATGAGCCACCACGCCCGGCCGTGGAAGATTTTTAACTACAATTTTTTTTTTTTTTTTT
>NW_016107333.1:8319635-8321198 GCF_001604975.1 Cebus imitator | reverse complement strand
CACCATGTTGACCAGGATGGTCTCGATCTCTTGACCTCGTGATCCACCCGCCTCGGCCTCCCAAAGTGTTGGGATTACAGGCGTGAGCCACCGCGCCCGGCCCTGTTTTGTATTTTTAGTAGAGATGGGGTTTCACCATGTTGACCAGGATGGTCTCGATCTCTTGACCTCGTGATCCACCCGCCTCTGCCTCCCAAAGCACCCGGCTAAAATTATTTTTTGATAAGAGCATTGGAGAGATTTTCACAAAGGAAGGGAAATTTTATTTGGACTGTTTCCCCCATCGGAATTCCTTTCTGCATTTTAGTTGTGGTTTACAGACCCTTCCTGGGTCCAATCTCTGAGTAGATTGAGGCCTTCTATTGTGTTTTCCAAAAACGTTCTAGAGAGAACTTTCTTCATCAGTGTTCATGGCACTTTAAAGAGTATATGTATGAATATATGTTCTGGTTTTTTTTTTTTTGAGATGGAGTTTCGCTTTTGTTGCCCAGGTGCCATCTTGGCTCACCGAAATCTCCACCTCCTGGGTTCAAGTGATTCTCCTGCCTCAGCCTCCCGAGCAGCTGGGATTACAGGAATGTGCCACCACGCCCAGCTAATTTTGTATTTTTAGTAGAGACAAGTTTCCTCCATGTCGGTCAGGCTGGTCTCAAACTCCCGACCTCAGGTGATCTGCTCACCTCAGCCTCCCAAAGTGCTGCGATTTCAGGTGTGAGCCACTGCACCCAGCCACATAGGTTTTTTTTTTTTCTTCTTCTTTTTCTTATTTTTTTGAGTCTGATCTTATTTATTTGTTACTCAAAAAATCTTATTTCTGACTGGATTTAGACTTGGAAGTAGAGCTTGCAGAGAGTAGTCTGCGTCTCTTTGCAATTTGTTCCTGGCGCTTATCTTTAGCTTCCTTCATTCTCTTGGTCAAAAGTTTAGCATATTCTGCAGCCTCTTCCTTATTTTTCTGAGTTCACTGCTTCTTCAGAGCAATTAGCCGCCGTTTGTGCTGCAGGACATGTGGAGTCACAAGACGCTGAACCTTGGGTGCTTTGGTTCTAGGTTTCTTACCTTCTTTGTTTAAGGGATTTCTTACAATATGCTGGCAGATATCATCTTCCTTAGAGATTGAAAAACTTTCGGATTCTGCTAGTTCTTTTGGGCCCCAGGCAACAAGGCACCGTAGTATCAGTCAGTCCAAGAATATTCTTCTTTCCTTTTTTCACAATAACCAAGTTGAGAATGTTCAGATTGGCCTCTATGACCACATACTGATTTTTCTCTTTCATTCTCCAGTTCTTGTCTGTAACAGAAATGCCCCTTAGTAGCAGGCGGACACGGCCATGTGTTAAGACACACCGCTTCATGGGGAAATCTTGTTTGTCGTTCCCACCACTGATTCAGGCCACAAAACCCTTCCAATCTCCACCCAGAGTGTGAGCAGCAACTTCTGTGGCCATACGTGTCTCATAAAACGTACAGCGTTTGCGTTTATTGTCCACTTCAATGAGTTTCTGGAAGCCAGTGGCTGGGAAGGAGATGTCAGCTTCATCTTGAAGCAGCAGAACGCCTCCG
>NW_016107333.1:8316091-8318043 GCF_001604975.1 Cebus imitator | reverse complement strand
ACGGGGTTTCACCGTGTTGACCAGGATGGTCTCGATCTCTTGACCTCGTGATCCACCCGCCTCGGCCTCCCAAAGTGCTGGGATTACAGGCTTGAGCCACCGCGCCCGGCTATTTTTATTCTTTTTAAATAGAGATGGTAGTGATTCTTCTTTGGCCTTCCAAAGTGCTAGGATTACAGGAATGGGCCACCGCGCCCAACAGTTAATATTACGATATTATGGTTATATACAACAACATAACATTATGATTATGAAATTTTGGGCACTTAGAACACTTTAGGCCAAAAAGGGGAGGAGGCTCGCTCGTAGACATGCGCAAAAGCCATCAGGCCGGCACCTGGAGAACTCAGGTGAGACGTTGCCACTCATTGTAATCCCGCCCCCTAGGACTCCACCCCGTGCCTGGGCCGCGGCCCTGGCCACACTGAGAAGCCCTGAGCTAGAAAGTGGGCCGTGATCGTGACGAGCGAGCGTGACGCCGAGGGGACGGGTCTGAGAAGCAGGCTGCGCTGGGATACAGTGGTCGGTTCCCGCGGAAGAGGCGGGTCAGGTTGGGGGGCGGGGCTTAGTGGGAGCTGGTCTTGGGGCCGGGCTTCCGCGTGCGTTGGTCTGGCGGCGGGAGCGTGCGGCGGGGGCGTGCCCGACGGGCGGGGCGTGGCCAGCCGGAGGCGGGGCGGCGCGCGGCCTAACAGCGGCGGCGGTGGCGGCGGCGACAGCAGCGGTGGCGGTGTCTGCTAACTCGGCCGCTGCGGATCTTGCGGCGACGCCTGCGAGGGGCCCGGTCCGCGGGTCGAGGCGGGCGGCGCCTGCGAGGGACCTGTGTCGCGGGTCGAGGCGGGCCGTGCGCGGCGGCGGCGGCGCTCGGCGATGGTGGGCGTCCCTGGAGCGGCCGCCTTCCAGCGTAAGCCGGGCGTGAAGGCGGGCGGCCGAGGGGGCGTGTGAGGGCCTGCGGCTCCACAGGCGCGGGCTCCCGGGTGCCCCGGGCGCGGGGCCGGGAGTGGAAACTGAGGCCCGGAGCGAGGCGGCGGATCCAAGGTCACGCGGCGGGGCGGGCCTTCCCGGGCTCCCGAGGCTACCCCGTCGCTTCCTGCGCCGCCCGAAGGGTTCGGGGCTCACAGTGTGAGAGAAACTGTGGGGCCCGCGGCCTCGGAACCCAGGCCGTGCAGGCGTCCGTGGGACTTGCCTGCGGACGAGAATTATTTTGTTCTCCCGGCGCTGGGGCCACGAAGTCCGGCTCCTGGGGAAATACTACACCCGCCCGCTTTTGAGAGTTGGAGGAGAGGAGAATGGCCCCTCCGAGGGCCTGTTTGAGCGCAGGCTCAGGGGTTGGCTGCCTGGCTCACATGCCGGTTTGCCCATTTACAGGTTATGACCTTGGCTCTCCCGGGGCCTCAGTTCCCCCATCTGAAAAATGGGGGTGTGGAGTGGGTTACCTTCCACCCCCAGGGTTCTTGGGTTTAGTGAGGCTAGTGAAACGCTTGACACAGACCCTGGCACACAGAAAATTGTGAAAACTGTCATTATTGTAATGATGCATTATTAATCTCATCCTGTGTGCGCCGCACTCCGCAAGTCCGAAATTAGGCTCCAGCCGTGTGTTTAAGATTTTATTTTGTTGTGGTTAGTCCTGCTCCGTGATCCAATTGTTACTCTCACTTCCATTTCGCCATTCCAACATTTATCTAGTGTTCCTCCTCGATGTGTGAGATCCTTGGGGGAGGGGTGGCTTCTCTTTATAAGACAATAAAATTTTAATTGTTTTTCATTACTGTAGTTATAATAGCCAACATTTTTTTGAGAACCATTTTGCATTCAGTTCACTTAATATTTATTAAATCAGGCCGGGCGCGGTGGCTCAAGCCTGTAATCCCAGCACTTTGGGAGGCCGAGGCGGGTGGATCACAAGGTCAAGAGATCGAGACCATCCTGGTCAACAAGGTGAAACCCCGTCT
>NW_016107333.1:8312806-8314081 GCF_001604975.1 Cebus imitator | reverse complement strand
AGACAAGGTCTCACTCTGTTGCCCAAGCTGGAGTGCAGTGGTTTGATCTTGGCTCACTGCAACCTCCACCTTCCTGGGGTCAAGCAATTCTCCCACCTCAACCTCCCAAGTAGTTGGGATTACAGTCACACAACACCTCGCCAGGCTAATTTTTGTGTTCTTAGTAGAGATGGGGTTTCACCATGTTGGCCAGGCTGGTCTTGAACTCTTGGCCTCAAGTGATCTGCCTGCCTTGGCCTTCCAAAGTGTTGGGATTACAGGGGTGAGCCACCATGCCTGGCCAATGGGTATAACTTCTACCTAATAGAAGTAGTTACTAATATTGGATTTTTATTTATGTGTAAAACAAGATAGGCTGGGTGCAGTGGCTCATGCCAGTAATCCCATCACTTTGGGAGGCCGAGGTGGGTGGATCACTTGAGGTTAGGAATTCCAGAACAGCCTGGCAAACAAGGTGAAATCCCACCTTTACTAAAAATACAGAAAAATTAGCCAGCCTTGGTGGCGCATGCTTGTAGTCCTAGTTACTCAGGACGCTGAGACAGGAGACTTACCTTAACCTGGAGGTAGAGGTTGCAGTGAGCCAAGATCACGCCACTGCACTCCAGCCTAGGCAGGCAGAGTGAGATTGTGCCAAAAAAAAAAAAAAAAAAGACCGGCAAGGTTGCTCACATCTGTAATCCCAGCATTTTGGGAGGGCCAGGTGGGTGGATCAGATCACCTGAGGTCAGGAGTTCAAGACCAGCCTGACCAACATGGAGAAACCCTGTCTCTACTAAAAATACAAAATTAGGCAGATGTGGTGACACATGCCTGTAATCTCAGCTACTCGGCAGGCAGGAGACTTGCTTGAACCTGGGAGGTGGAGGTTGGAGGTTGCGGTGAGCCGGTATTGTGCAATTGCACTCCAGCCTGGGTGACAGAGCAAGACTGTCTCAGAAAAAATAAAAAGTAGATAAATAAATAAAAGTCCAATGAATTGGGATGTGATTTAAAGACAGATAAATGAGGTCTTGTTCAGGTATATCCTAAGTTGGCCTTAGAGATGAATTAAAAAATAAAAACGCAATAGAAACTCAGCAGTCTTTAACAATTCATCCCATATGTTTCCTGATCTTAGCAGTGAAGCAGATGATGGCAGTGAACATCAAAAGCCCAAGAAGTGTCCGTGCTAATTTTGCATGGCTCTATGAGGAGCTGTCAAATATGGATCATCAAATATAGTATATGCAATGAACCTTTACTTTGCAATGTAGCTCTTTTTTTTTTTTTTTT
>NW_016107333.1:8305563-8311613 GCF_001604975.1 Cebus imitator | reverse complement strand
GACGGAGTTTCGCTTTTGTTGCCCAGTCTGGAGTGCAATGGCGCGATCTTGTCTCAGCGTAACCTCCGCCTCCTGGGTTCAAGCAATTGTCCTGCCTCAGCCTTCCAAGTAGCTGGGACTACAGGCATGCACCACCATGCCTGGCTAATTATTATATTTTTGGTAGAGATGGCGTTTCACCATATTGGCCAGACTGGTCTCAATCTTCTGAATGCAGGTGATCCACCTACCTTGGCCTCTGAAAGTGCTGGGAGTACAGGTGTGAGCCACCGCGCCTAGCCTAACTTTTTAGAAACTGCCAAAGTGTTTTCCAAAATGCCTATACAATACCATTTTGCATTTCCACCAGTAATATATGACAGTTTCACTTGCTTGTTGGTGTTTTTATTTTGTTTTGTTTTAGAATTGTCAAGGAAGCACTGTACTGGGTAAAATGAATTTTGGTCGTCTCATTTCTACAGTGAAAGGCATAATCTCTGTTACCTGTTTTAGAATGTAGGGTTCCTTGCTAGTTATTGTCTGTTGGGGTTAGTGCAGTTCTTATTTACAAATAATTTGCAGAAATAATAGTAACTACCATTTGTGTATCAGGACAATTTTCACATGTCTAATTTTTGGATTTGGAGCTGTGAGGGGACATGCAGTCTCTCTTTTAAATAGAAGTGTAAGAGGAAGATATGGCCAGGCGAGGTGGCTCACGCCTGTAATCCTTAACACTTTGGGAGGCTAAGGCAGGCGGATTACCTGAGGTCAGGAGTTTGAGACCAGCCTGACCAATATGGTGAAACCCGTCTCTACTAAAAATATAAAAATTAGCTGGGCACGGTGGTGGGTACCTGTAGTCCCAACTACTCGCACCAACTACTCGAGGGGCTGAGACAGGAGAATTGCTTGAACCCGAGAGGCGGAGATTGCAGGGAGTCAAGATTGCACCACTACACTCCAGCCTGGGTGACAGCGAGACTCTATCTAAAAAAAAAAAAAAAAAAAAAAGGAAGATATGAACGTCATCCCAGTCCTTTCTTTTACCTCCAGTTCATAAGCAGAGCAGTCTTGAACAATTGATATTTGGATTTTGAGTTAATTTCATCTTCTGTGAAATGGGCAGCTATAACTCCCCTGTCTACCTGAAAAGATGAGAATCAGTTGAGGCACTGTTAAAGGATGTTTTGAACACGATATGTTACCTCATGAGTGATTTTGTAGTACTCTCCATTTGTAGTGGTTTCCATAGTTGTTTAAGGGAACAAGTTTGCAGAAAAAAATGGTCATATAGAAATAGAAGGGGGCCAGGCACGGCACGGTGGCTTACACTTGTAATTCCAACACTTCTTTAGTAGAGATGGCGTTTTACCATATTGGCCAGACTGGTCTCGATCTTCTGATCTCAAGTGACCCACCCACCTTGGCCTCCGAAAGTGCTGGGATTACAGATGTGAGCCACCACACCTGGCCTATACTTAACTTTTTAGAAACTGCCAAAATGTTTTCTAAAGTGCCTATACCAAACCATTTTACATTTCCACCAAAATGGGAGACAGAATGAAACTGTCTTAAAAAAAAAACTGAAAAGGAAAGAGGCTGAACGCAGTGACTCATTACTGTAATCCCAACACTTTGGGAGGCCTAGGCGGGGGGATCACGAGGTCAGGAGTTTGAGACCATCCTGGCCAACATGATGAAACCCCTTCTCTACTAAAAATACAGCAAAAAAAAGCCGGACGTGGTGGTACACACCTGTAGTCCCAGCTACTCAGGAGGCTAAGGCAGGAGAATCACTTGAGCCCTGGAAGCGGAGGTTGCAGTGAGCTGAAATCGTGCCATTGCACTCCACCCTGGGAGACAGAGAGAGACTCTGTCTCAAAAAAGGAAAGAAAGAAATAGAAGGGGCTGGATATGGTGGCTCAAGCCTGTAATCCCAGCATTTTGAGAGGCCACGGTGGGAAAATTGCTTGAGTTCAGGAGTTTGAGACCACACTGGGCAACATAGTAAGACCCTGTCTCTACAAGATAATAATAATAATATACATTGAAACAAAAAAGAAGAGAAGCAATTTAATGCAGGAGCTGAATAGCAAAATGGCCAGTACTACTGCAATATGCAGGCCGGGCACAGTGGCTCACGCCTGTAATTCCAGCACTTTGGGAGGCTGAGGTGGACAGATCACAAGGTCAAGAGATCAAGACCATCCTGACCAACATAGTGAAACTTTGTCTCTACTAAAATACAAAATTTACCTGGGCGTGGTGGTGTGCGCCTGTAGTCCCAGCTACTCAGGAGGCTGAGGCAGAATTGCTTGAACCCAGGAGGTGGAGGTTGCAGTGAGCCAAGAGCAAGCCACTGCACTCCAGTCTGGTGCCTGGCGACAAAGCAAGACTGTCTCAAAAAAAAAAAAAAAAAAACAGAGACACAGGACCCCTCTTTTTTCATATTTACTTTGTTTTATATGAGTAACACATGAATACATTGAAAAATTTAAGCAATACAGATAAAATAAAAATCCCCTTTTTACACTAAGTAAAACCATTCATTAATAACTGTTTTGTGGAGCTGTCCGATGCAGGGATTGCACTGAGTGCCATGGGGCGGCCAGAGGAGGTAAGATTCAGTCCCTGCCCTCAGTGATTTTCCAGTTTGTATTTCCTTCTGTGCCCTAACACTTTGTTGGTAGCTCTTCTAATAAAAACTTTTTTTTTTTTTTTTGGTAAGGGTACCCTCTTTAGCAATTTTGTCAAGAGAGTACCAATAAAAACTTTTAAACAAAGATGTTAAGTTTAGATAGTGATTAGCCATCTTTTCCCCTTGCAATTGATGCCATTGAGTGAGAGTTGTGTTGGGAAATAGTGAAACAAGGATTCTGGTCCAATCAATGGAGGTAGGGAATTTCTCAGGAAGGATATGGGATGCCATCCATGCCTTAGAGCCACTGGGCACTTAGCTGCAGCTGTGGATATCAACACTTGGCTAGCTGAGTTTTCTATAGGTCTGTAAATAGTTCATGCTAATTTTGTGGATGTTGGTCTCTGAGGAATGATGTAGTCAGTGGGGAGAATGTCCATAAAAACTGTAACTAGTAAGTAGCCATTTGAAATACTAAAATCAATTTCTGATTATGTGGATGTCCCTTTTTTGTGTACTATTTTAGCTTACTTGCCAGTTCAGTTTCTTGGTGTTACTCTGATAGTTAAATTCAGTAAGTCATTTATTTAAGGGCCTGATACTTGTATTCTATTAGAAGGATAAACAGCTAATTATACCAGAAGGTGGATTATAATGAATTCTCATTGCAGTGACTAAAAGTTATTGATTTTCTAGGATATTCATGATTTCAAATACTCGTTTACTTTGACAAACATTTATTGAATTCCTTGTATCAGATCCTGGGGGACATAAAGAAGAGTTCTAAGGTCCTGGAGGAGCTTATATAGTCCAGTAAGGGAGATAGATTGATAGCTTCAGTACCAACTGCTAAGCAGTGTTAATGGCACATAACGTCCCACTAAGGATGGACATCTGACCTAATGTGTAGGTATGCATGTGTGAGTGTGTTTCAGAAAAGGCTTCTTAGGGAAAATACTTGTTTTGAGCCAATCTGTTTTTCCTAACAACTTAGTAAAATAATTTCTGGACTAGCTATGTATTCACCTAATTTAACATTTGAAATGGACAAAGAATGTTTAGTGAAGTTTCTCTCACCTCTGCTCCAGCTAGTCTTTTCCCCTTCCTGGAAGCAGCTAGCATTACAATTTCTTCTGGACTCTTTTGATACATGCCTGTAGGCCATATAATGTCAGTATGTAAAGGACTTCCTCATTTTGCATTGTATTTCATTGTATGAATGCACCATACTTTTTTCCCACTACTGATGGACATTTACCTTTCTCAATGCTGTACTGTTGCAAACAGTGCTGCATTACCTTGTAGAAATTGTCTTTTCATAGATCTGTAGAATAAATTCCTAGAAGTAGAATTGCTGGGGCAAGAGGTTTGCATATTTTTAATTTTGTAGATATTGCCAGAATACCCTCTGGAGAGGTATCAGTCAAGCGAAGAATGGGTAGGAGATGGGTGAACTTGAGGCTGGGTCAGTTTATGAGCATGAGGGGGACTAAAAGTAGTTATGTATTATTGGAGTGTAAAGTGCTAGGTAAAGAGTGCCAGGAGACGAGAGTAGGCAGGGGCCAGGTCCCTTTTGCCTTTGTGTTGTTTTTGTTTGTTTGTTTGACAGGGACTTGCTCTGTCGCCCAGCTTGGAGTGCAGTGGCATGATCTGGGCTCACTGCAACCTCTGTCTCCCTGGTTCAAGCGATTCTCCTGCTTCAGCCCCTGCCCCGGGAGCTGGGATTAGAGGCGCGCACCACAACACCCCGCTAATTTTTCGTATTTTTGGTAGAGACAGGGTTTCGCCATGTTGCTGAAGCTGGGGTTGAACTCCTGGGCTCAAGTGATCTGCTCACCTCGACCTCCCAGAGTGCTGGGACTATAGGCATGAGCCACTGTGCCTGGCCTGACTTTGTTTTTATACTTGGATTTTTTTTTTTTTTTAACTTCAGGGGTACATGTGCGGATTTGTTACATAGGTAAACTTGTATCATGTGGGTTTGTTGTACATATTATTTTCTTACCCAGGAATTAGCCTAGTACCTGTTAGTTATTTTTCCTCATCCTCTCCCTCCTCCCACCCTCCACCTTCTAATAGGCTCCAGTGTGTTTCATTCCCCTCTTTTTTTTTTTTTTTGGAGACAGAGTTTCTCTCTGTCACCAGACTGGAGTTGCAGTGGCATGATCTCGGCTCACTGCAACTGCCCCCTCCCTGGTTCAGGAGATTCTCATGCCTCAGCCTCCTAAGCAGCTGGGACTACAGACGCGTGCCACCATGCCCAGCTAACTTTTGTATTTTTAGTAGAGATGGGGTCTCTTGACCTCGCGATCTGCCTGCCCTGACCTCTCAAAGTGCTTGGGATTACAGGCGCGAGCCACCTGCCTGGCCCTGTTCTCCCTTACATGTCTGTGTGTTCTCATCATTTAGCTCCCAGTTATAAGTGAAAATGTGGTATTTGCTTTTCTGTTCCTGTGTTAGTTTGCTAAGGATAATGGCATCCAACTCTATCCATGTTGCTGCAAAGGACATGATCTTGTTCTTTTTTATGGCTGCATTTATAAGACAAGAGGGATTTATTTATTTACTTATTTTTTGAGATGGTGTCTTGCTCTGTCACCTAGGCTGAAGTGCAATGTTGAGATCTCAGCTCACTGCAATCTCCACCTCCTGGGTTCAAGCAATTCTCCTGCCTCAGCCTCCCAAGTAGCTGGGGTTACAGGTACCTGCTGCCACCATGCCTGGCTAATTTTTTGTATTTTTAGTAGAGACAGGGTTTCACCATGTTGGCCAGGCTGGTCTCGAACTCCTGACCTCAGGCGGTCCACCTGTCTCAGCCTCCCCAAAGTGCTAGGATTATAGGTGGGAGCCACTGCACCTGGCTGAGGGATTTATTTAAACTTCTGCTATCAGAAGTAGGAAATTGGGATCCTATTAGGGCTTAACTAATTGGTTTGACTTCAGCTTTTTAGCTTGAAGTCTGCGGAAGAGTTAATTTATTGTATGAGAGTTTGGCCATGTGTGGAGCACAAACTTGTTTTAGGGAAAGGATCTCTTTGTACATTTTTCATTGGCCGGATCAGTCATTTCATGTGAACCCTTTTCATAATTATAGGGAAAGCAGGCAGATAATTCGTGCCGATTAAATATTAGAACATGTCAGACCTGGCTGGGCATGGTGGCTCACGTCTGTAATCCCAGCACTTAGGGAGGCCTCAGGATGGATCACTGGAGGTCAGGAGTTCGAGACCAGCCTGGCCAACATGGTGAAACCCTGTTGCTACAAAAAATACAAAAATTAGCTGGATGTGGTGGTGCGTGCCTGTAGTCCCAGCTACTTGGGAGGCTGAGGTAGGAGAATCTCTTGAACCTAGGAGGTGGAGGTTGCAGGGAGCCAAGATCAAACTATTGCACTCCAGCCTGGGAGACAGAGTGAGACTCCCTCTCCAAA
>NW_016107333.1:8303701-8305053 GCF_001604975.1 Cebus imitator | reverse complement strand
GTAGTTTTAGTAGAGACGGGGTTTCACCATGTTGACCAGGATGGTCTCGATCTCTTGACCTTGTGATCCACCCGCCTCGGCCTCCCAAAGTGCTAGGATTACAGGCTTGAGCCACCGCGCCCGGCCAAATAATGATGTTTTTAAAAGGAAACCTAGCTGGGCGCGGTGGCTCACGCCTGTAATCCCAGCACTTTGGGAGGCTGAGGTGGGCGGATCACCTGAGGTCAGGAGTTTGAGACCAGCCTGACCAATATGGTGAAACCCCATCTTAAAAAAAGAAAAGAAAAAGAAAAGGAAACCTTTGGGGAAATATCTGCCAGTAACAGATGTCTAAATTTTTCCTTATTTAAAAAGGTCCTGGCCGGGTGTGGTGGCTCACACCTGTAATCTCAGCACTTTGGGAGGCCAAGGTGAGTGGATCATTTGAGGTCAGGAGTTTGCGACCAGCCTGACTAACATGGTAAAACCCTGTCTCTACTAAAAATACAGACTTAGCCGGGCATGTAATCCTAAATTTGGCAGGTGCCTGTGATCCTAGCTAATCGGGGTGCTGAGGCAGGAGAATCACTTGAACCCGGGAGGCAGAGGTTACAGTCGGCTGAGACCGCGCTATGGCACTTCAGCCTGGGCAGCAAGAGCGAAACTCGATCTCAAAAAATATAAATAAATAAATAATAAAAAGGTCCTTATATTTAGGTATACAGTATGGCTTAGTGCAAAAGTAGTTTTGGGTTGGTTTTTTTCAACACTTGGAATCTGTTCATAAATGACTGAAGTTTTGTCTATCGTCAATTACTTAATCTTGAATTCACTAAAAGTAATTTTTGCTTGTGGCTAAAAATGCAAGCATGTTTATAAAACAAAACATTAGATATAATAGCTTTTTGGAAGATAACCTTTTTTCTGTTATTTTTCTCTTTACATAAACTTTTTTGTTTTGAGACAGAATTTTACTCTGTCACCCAGGCTTGAGTGCAGTGGTGCGATCTCAGCTCATTGCAAACTCCGCCTTCCCGGTTCAAGGGATTCTCTTGCTCCAGCCTCCTGAGTAGCTGGGATTACAGGTGCCCACCACCATGCTCAGCTAATTTTTGTATTTTTGGGGTTTCACCATGTTGGGCTGGTCTCAAACTCCTGTCCTCAGTGATCCACTGGCATTGGCCTCCCAAAGTGCTGGAATTACAGGTGTGAGCCATCATGCCCGCCATAAACTTTTTATTAAACAGATAAAATGGGCCGGGCGCGGTGGCTCAAGCCTGTAATCCCAGCACTTTGGGAGGCCGAGGCGGGTGGATCACGAGGTCAAGAGATCGAGACCATCCTGGTCAACATGGTGAAACCCCGTCTCTACT
>NW_016107333.1:8298875-8302600 GCF_001604975.1 Cebus imitator | reverse complement strand
AAAAATATTAACAGCAACCACTTCAGAACCCCACCTCCTTACTTGCCAGTCAGTCTCCCCTCTTCTCCCAGGGGTGACCACTATCCTGACCTCTATCGCCAATCATTAGTTTTGCTTTATGCTTTTTGAACTTTATATAAAGAGTTATATAATGTGTATTCTTCCGTATCTGGCTTCTTTTGCTCAACAGTAATGATACATGTTTTTGTGTTTAGCAATAATAGGCCATTTTCACTGCTGTATAGAGTTTGGCCACAATAATATACCACAATTGGTCCATTCTATTGTTGATGGATATTCTGATTGTTTCTAGTTTTTGACTAATAGAAATAATGCTGCAAGGAACATTCTTCTATATATTTGGGTGCGTGTATGTATGTCTTTTTGTTGGGTGTATGCTTAGGAGTGGGATTGGAGGGACATACAGTATGGATATGTTCAGCTTTAGTAGATGCTGCTATTGTCAAAAAGTTTTCCAGAGTTGTCGTATCAGTCAGTGCTTGCATCAGTAGTCTGTGAGAGTTCCATTTATTACGCATCCTCTCCAGACTGACAACTTGTTGTTTTTAGTATTTAACCTTTTTGCAGAGGCTCTGCTTTGTCAGATAGGTATTGGGGATATAGTCATAAAATAGTGCTGCTTTCATAGACCTTGAATTTTAATGTGATTAAAAATGAATGTTTTACCTGTTAATGTATTCAGGTACTGATAAGTACTAAGGAAGTATTTTGGATAAAGAGAAGAGGGTGATGGGGAAATGCTGTTTTTTTTGTTGTTGTGGTTTGGATAAAGAGAAGAGGGTGATGGGGAAATGCTGTTTTGTGGTTCCTCCCGCTGTTGCTGTTTTAAGAAGGGGCCTGTTGCCTAGGCTGTAGCGCAGTGGTGCAATCTTGGCTCACTGCAGCCTCTGCCTCCTGGATTCCAGCAATTTTCCCGCCTCAGCCTCCCGTGTAGCTGGGATTACAGGCACACCAGCCAGCACACCCAGCTACTTTTTTTGTATTTTCAGTAGAGACAGGGTTTCACCATATTGATCAGACGGGTCTCGAACTCCTGACCTCAGGTGATCTGCCTGCCTCAGCCTCCCAAAGTGCTGGGATACAGGCGTGAGCCACTGTACCCGACCTGTTGTTGTTTTGAGACACGGTCTCACTCTGCCTCCCAGGCTAGAGTACAATTGCTTGATCTTGGCTCACTGCAACCACCCCCCGCCTTGGGTTCAAGCAATTCTCCTGCCCCTGCCTCCCAGTAGCTGGGATTACAGGTGTATGCCACTACGCCAAGCTAATTTTTGTAATTTTAGTAGAGACAGGATTTCGCCATTGGCCAGGTGGGTCTTGAACCTCTTAACTCAGGTGATCCCGTTACCTCTGCCTCCCAAAGTGCTGGGATTACAGGCATGAGCCACAGTGCCCAGCCATGTTTTTTTTTAATTTTTTTAATTTGTTTTTGAGACTGTCTCACTTTGTCTACAGCTTCGACCTCTCAGGATTAAGTGCTTCTCCTACTACGTACTCCCTCTCTCCCAGTAGGTAGAATTACAGGCATGTGTTACCTTGCCTGGCTGAAACTTTTATTTTTATTTTGTGGAGACAGGGGTCTCACTATGTTGCACAGGCTTGTCTTGAACTCCTAGCTTCAAGCAGTCCCCCTGCCTAAGTGCTGGGATTATCGGTATGAGCCACTGCACCTGGCCAGGAATGCTATTAGATACATTCTGTTCAAGTGACATTTGAGCAGTGATCTGAAGAAAGTAAGGTAGCCAGGTACATATCAGAGAGGAGCAGTCCAGGCACAGGGAATAGCAGGTATCAATGCCCTGAGGCAGGAACATGCTTGATATGTTTGTAGAGCATCAAGGAAGCTAGCATGGCTGGAGCAGGGGATAGAGCTAGAAGCTGTTGTCAGGGAGGTAGATGGGGGCCAGAGCATACAGAGCATTAGGGATCATGGTAAGGATTTTGGATTTTCTGAATGAGATCAGAGTTTTGAGCAGGAAAGTGACATCCCCTTTACCTTTTAAAGAGATTGCTTTTATTATTTATTTATTAATTATTTTTTAAGACAGTCTCGCTCTGTTGCCCAGGCTGGAATGCAGTGGTGGGGTCTCAGCTCACTGCAACTTCTGCCTCCCAGGTTCAAGCAGTTCTCCTGCCTCAGCCTCCTGAGTGGCTGGGACTATAGGCATCTGCCACTACACTGACTAATTTTTGTATATTTAGTAGAGATGGGGTTTCACCATGTTGGCCAGGCTGGTCTTGAACCCCAACCTCATGATCCACCTGCCTCAGCCTCCCAAAGTGCTGGGATTACAGGCGTGAGCCACCTCACCTGGCCTCCGAGATTGCTTTTAGAGAAACACTCTAGTGAATCAAGGGAGAAGGTAAGAATGTGAATGAAGAAGTTATTGTTGGCCAGGCGCAGTGCCTCACACCTGTACAATCCCAGCACTCCGGGAGGCCTTCCTGAGGTCAGGAGTTCGAGACCATCCTGGGGTGAAACCCCTTCTCTACTAAAAATACAAGAAAATTAGCTGGGTGTGGTGGCGGGCACCTGTAGTCCCATCTACTCGGGAGACTGAGGCAGGAGAATAGCTTGAACTTGCGAGGTGAAGATTGCAGTGAGCCAAGATCGTGCCATTGTACTCCAGCCTGGGCAACAGAATGAGCATCTGTCTTAAAAAAAAAAAAAAAAAAGTTATAGGCCAAGAGAAGGAGGTCGATGGTATGGACTAGACTGTTAATGGATGGTAGGGAGAAATAGTTGGATTCAGAATATTTTTAAGGTAGAAGCAATATGATTTGACAGTGGATTGAGTATAGAGGAGCTGGGGTGGGTATAGGGGAGGAAGTCAAGGATGACCTTAAGATTATTGGGTTAGGTTGTTTATTTACTAAGTTTTGGGAAGATTGGGGTAGAGGTGGTTAGGAGCCCCAGGTAGTTTTGGGATGGGGTGAAGAACCAAGAATTGATAAAGGGGTCAGGCGCTGTGGCTCATATCTGTAATCCTAGCGCTTTGGGAGGCTAAGTCAGGCGGATCACCTGAGGTTAGGAGTTCGAGACCAGTCTGGCCAACATGGTAAAATCCCATCTTACAAAAAATACAAAAATTAGCCAGGCGTGGTGGTGCAGTCCTGTAGTCCCAGCTACTCCGGAGGCTGAGACCCAAGAATCACTTGAACCCGGGAGGTGGGGCTTGCAATTAGGGGAGATCATGCCTCTACACACCAGCCTGGTGACGGAATCCTTGTGTCTTTGGTCTAATAGTGGTATCCTGCTGAATGAAGGATAATGTTATTTATGCTGTAATATTTATCTGTTATTCTGTAGTGTTCTGCACTGAAACTATAATTTTTTATTTTTTATTTATTTACTTTTTTTGAGTCTTACTCCAGCCCAGGCTGGAGTACAGTGGTATGATCCTGGCTCACTGCAACCTCCACCTCTCAAGTTCAAGCAATTCTCCTGCCAGGTGTGGTGGCTTACGCCTGTAATCCCAGAACTTTGGGAGGCCAAGGTGGGCGGATCACCTGAGGTCGGGAGTTCGAGACCAGCCTGGCTAACATGGTGAAACTCCATTTCTACTAAGAATGCAAAAATTAGGCCGGGCGCGGTGGCTCAAGCCTGTAATCCCAGAACTGTGGGAGGCCGAGGCGGGTGGATCACGAGGTCAAGAGATCGAGACCATCCTGGTCAACATGGTGAAACCCCGTCTCTACTAAAA
>NW_016107333.1:8288136-8296972 GCF_001604975.1 Cebus imitator | reverse complement strand
GTAGAGTCTTTCTTAATGGCAAGAAATTTCTCTGAAGATTTAAGTATAGGTTAAGTCAATTTAAGAATCTGTGGGGAGAAGAAAACATTTTAAATTACAAAGTATACAACTAGGCAGAAATTCTTATTTCTCATATTCTGTTTATTTAGCATTATCCATTCATTTAGCACATTTACTGATATTGACGCCGTCATGCTTATGTAGCTGTGACAGCTAGGGAGTATGAGATTATTTTGCTAGTGTTATCTTCCTATAAATGTTTTAAATCAAGTAGTTGGAAGTGGTTAATGACAACCCAATTTGTAATCCAGGATTGTTACACTTTAATAACAATTCTTTTTAAATTTCTTCCTGACATTTAACTTCATATAATAAGTCTTCAACTTTATTATTGTAACTTCAAATTGTTGTAAATGTGTTTTGGGGATAAAAGGCATGTTTTCACATCCTATAGTTTAAAATGACATTGGTTTTAGTCTGGGTGATAAGATGGAAATGCTGACTTGGGCTTGCCTGATCTACAGCTAGCATTGTTCTGATAAACTGCATTGAGTGGATGTATGGAACCAGGTGTTTTACTTTAACTGCAGCTGTACCATCTATGGGAACAGGTGAACAGATTCTGTGTCATCAGGAAAACACAGCTGGTGAGACTAAGAGGAGCTAATTGATTGCTTTTCTAGTTCTCTCCAGTCATATATACCTAAGCATAGCCATTTACCTTGGCACAGGTGTTGCCTTTGGTCTGGATAAAAACAGCAAAACTAAACGAAAAAAGATGTAAATTTGGCTGCTTGTGTGTATGTGTTTTCTTGGTTGGCATTGAGAAGGATAATTAAGGGTTTTTTAATTTATTTTGTTTTGAGTTCCTTGAGGATAGTTCCAGCTCATTAACTTCTCTGAGAGAGTTCCTTGCAAGGCTACTTATAAATGGTAGTGTGTGTGTATATATATATAGTTTATGGCAGGCACTTCTCTCTGCAGATCTGGGAAGTAAGCAAAAAGAGCCTTTAATTAGGCAACATAGAGCAAAATAAAGGTCACAGGTTCCATGCACTGAAGAATGGAATGAAAATAGAGACTCCAGAGTCTTAGACTCTTGGAAAGAAGACGAGAGTGCATTCATGACCCTCATTTATCTTTAAGTACTTCACAGGTGAGAAAACCAAGAGCTAGAGAAAATAAGTTATTTCCTCAGTTCCAGGGCCTGGTTCCTGGGAGAATTGGGTTAAAATTCAAAATAATCTCCTCAGAAATTCTTTTAGAAACAAGTAGTGAAAACCAGTGGATCAAATTCAGTGATAGTTAACAGAGAAACAGCAGCATAGATAAGTGGGCTAACTTAATATAGGGAGCAACCACTAGTGTACATGATCTCAGCTCAACTGGTATTACAAAGTAAAAATGAACCTGAGCCAAGGCACAGTGGCTCATGCCTGTACTCTCAGCACTTTGGGAGGCCAAGGCGGGAGGATTGTTTGAGGCCAGGAATTTGATAACATCCTGGTCAACGAAGCGAGACCCTGTTTGTTAAAAAAAATTTTTTTAATAAAAATTTCGCCGAGCTTGCTGACATGCGCCCGTAGTCCCAACCTACTTGGGAGGCTGAGGTGGGAGGATAATTTGAGCCCAGAAGTTCAAGGCTGCAGTGAGCCATGACTGCACCACTGTACTCCAGCCTAGGCAACTGAGTGAGACCCTGTCTCACAGAACTAATATATAAGTAAATAGGTAAAACAGAACCTGTATTACAGTGTTATTTCAGAAACAGAATACCATTGGAATGCATGAAGAGAGCTAGTAGTTTTGCCTACCATACTTAAGGTTAAACTTAGCTTAGGAGTTATGTAAAAGGGCAGGTTTTGAGAGGATTTAAAAGATTCCTAAAAAAAAAAAAAATCCAATGGAAAGGTTCAAAAAACTGTCTGATGAAGAAGAGAAAACACAGAGATTTGATAAGCCTTTAAGGATTGTTTTGTAGAAGTTGGCTAGTTGTATACTTCTCCCTTTAGAACTAGGCAGGAAGGGGCAATTTTACCTTGGCCATGGGGAATATAGATACACATTGTAGATTTTGTGTATGAGCAGCAGCAGTGCCACCTGGGAGCTTGTTAAAAATGCAGAATCTGGGCTCTGGCCCAGACCTACTGAGTTTGCATTTTAGTAAGATTTCCTAGGTGATTCATGTGAACATTAAAATTTGAGATCTATTGGGGTAAACCCTGGACTTTATTTTTTAGTTTTTGAGACGGAGTCTTGCTCTGTTGCCCAGGCTGGAGTGCAGTGGTGTGATCTCAGCTCACTGCAACCTCTGCCTCCCAGGTTCAAGTGATTCACCTGCCTCAGCCTTCCATATATATTTGCAGCTTTCTTAAATTATGATTTAATTATAAAGTCTATCTTAAGTTATAATTAAGATCATTCTTATTTTTCAAAAGCAGTTTTTAAAATGGGGTTCTTATCTGGGTGAGAGAAGTTTTACTCAATAGGGATCACAATCCAGTGAGCAGGAAGCCAGTAAGCAAACAAATGTGTACTAAAACCCCAGGTGGGGATACTTTGAAGAAAACTAAAACAAGCTAAGATTGGAGAGTCTTTCAGTTTAAGAGCTAATTTATTCCCTATGTGTTGTGTGTGTGTGTTTTAATACTTATCACTTGTCATAGGTAGGTTTTAGAGCAGACTTCGGGTTTTTTTTTCTTTTTTCTGTTTTTGGACTTCAATTTTCAGGACAAAAATATGTACAGGTTTTACGATTATTATTAAAAGAATTTTCTGTAACTCAGTGCCAGGTACATAGTTGAAATTTAACTAGGAATGCTTCCTAATAATCTTAAGTAAGATCTTAAGAAAATCAGTATTGATTGTTACCGGTCACAGGTCACGTGGGCTGAGATTTCTGGCTAGGCAGGAAAGAAAGATGTGAAACTTAAAGTTCATTCTTTTGTTCTCTTTTTCATATTATTATGATTTTTGGATTCTGTAGATTCCAGTATCTGAAAGTTTGAAGAGAGAAGTGGTTTCCACACTTGGTTGCATACCAGATGGGTATGGTTTTGGAATAATGAAGGGGCTTTCAGACTGTGGGTTCTTGAGTGATTTATAACATTTCTCCCCTTTGTAGTTGTTTTTCTTGGAACTTGCCTAGATGTATACCATAAACTGGCAAACATTCTCATTTTCAAATAAAATAATTTTGTTGCAATTTATTTTTAGGGCTTTTGTTTTTTTAAATCCAGATGTTCACTTACATGCATAAGAAGAAAAACCAGTATCAATCTTAATAGGAGAGAGGTATACATGTAGAGGGGAGTTAACGTTATGCTTGCTATGCTAGAAATGAACTGGTTGAGTCACACTCAGGTAATAGTATGGTAAGGTACATATTTTGGTAAATTGGAAAATAAAGTAAATGTGTATATGTATTACTGTTATATATGTCAGAAAATGTGACAAATAGCTTTTTTTTTTTTTTTTTTTTGGGATATGGAGTCTCGCTCTGTCACCCAGGCTGGAGTACAGTGGTGCTGTCTCGGCTCACTGCAACCCCCGCCTGCTGGGTTCAAGCAATTCTCCTGCCTCAGCCTCCCAGGTAGCTGGGATTACAGGTGTGCATCACCACGCCTGGCTAATTTTTATATTTTTTAGTAGAGAAGGAATTTCACCATGTTGTCCAGGCTGGTCTTGAACTCCAGACCTCAAGTGATCCACCTGTCTTGGCCTCTCAAAGTGTTGGGATTACAGAATGCTTTTTTTTGCTTTGTTGAGATATAATTCACATACCCTACTTCTTTAAGGTATACAATTTAATAGTTTTTAGTATGTTGACAAGGTTTTATAACCATCACCACACACAATACCAGAGTATTTATATCGCTCTGAAAAGAAACCCTATACCCATTAACAGTTGCTGCCTATTTTCCCTCTTCCAAGTCCCTAATCTACTTTTCAATTTTTCCCTTGAGATGGAGTCTTACTTTGTCACCCAGACCTGGAACACAGTGATACAGTCATAGCTCATTGCAGCCTCGACTACCTGGGCTCAAGCAATTCTCCCACCACAACCTCCCAAGTAGTTGGGACAACAGCACATGCCACCATGCCTGTGGCTAGTTTTTAAAATAATTTGTAGAGATGAAGTCTCACTTTGTTGCCCAGACTGGGCTCGAGCCCCTGGGCTCAAGCGATCCTCCTGCCTTGGCCTCCCAAAGTCTTGGGATTGCAGGTGTGAGCCACTGCGCCCAGCCCCGTAATCTACTTTCTGTCTGTGGGTTTGCCTTTGTGTTTTTTATTGTTGATTTTTATTGGTGATTGGTCTTCAACTGTAATACTGAAGTGCTGTCTTCATTTCCAAGAGCTGGAAAGCTGTTCTGTATTTTTTTTTTTTTTTTGAGACAGAGTTTCACTCTTGTTACCCAGGCTGGAGTGCAATGGCGCGATCTCGGCTCACCGCAACCTCCGCCTCCTGGGTTCAGGCAATTCTCCTGCCTCAGCCTCCTGAGTAGCTGGGATTACAGGCATGCACCACCATGCCCAGCTCATTTTTTGTATTTTTAGTAGAGACGGGGTTTCACCATGTTGACCAGGATGGTCTCGATCTCTTGACCTCGTGATCCACCCGCCTCGGCCTCCCAAAGTGCTGGGATTACAGGCTTGAGCCACTGCGCCCGGCAGCTGTTATGTATTTTAAAGGAAAATACATTAAATAAGTTTTGTTCAGGCTGTTTGACATGTTAATGAATCAGCTTATTTATTTATTTATTTAGATAGACAGACAGACAGACAGATAGACAGACAGAGAGACAGACTTTCGCTTTTGTTGCCCAGGCTGGAAGCGCAATGGCATGATCTCGGCTCACTAAAAATTCCACCTCCTGAGTAGCTGGGATTACAGGCATGCGCCACCATGCTCAGCTAATTTTGTATGTTTAGTAGAGACAGGGTTTCTCCATGTTGGTCACACTGGTCTCGAACTCCCGACCTCAGGTGATCCTCCTACTTAAGTCTCCCAAAGTGTTGGGATTACGGTCATTAGCCACTGTACTGGCCTTAAATATTTATTAAATAAGGTGTTACACTATATAATTCATCTGTGTAACCCAAAACTATTGTATCCCTAAGGCTATTGAAATTAAAAATAAATACATAAGGTGTCTTTAATCAGAAATACACAAGAAGAGAAGGTATGTACCGATCGATTGACAAGAATGTGACTAAAAGCTCACAGGAACCTAACCCTATGTTTTCCTGTGGGAGCAAAGGTTCAGGATTTGCTAATTCAACGTTTGTAGCAATAAAACGAATCTACTATGCCACCTTTTGTTTATTCATTCATCAGTTGATGGATTTGTGTCCTGTTTTCACTTTTTGGCTATTATAAATAAAGCTGCTATAAACATTTGTTTAGGAGTTTTTATGTGGACACATGTTTTGTTTTCTCTGGGTATATACCTGGGAGTGGAATTGGTTAGGTCAAATGGTAATTCTAAATTTAGCCTTTTGAGTAATGGCTAGACTGTTTTTCATAGTGATCACACCATTTTATATTCTCACCAGTGTTGTATATGAGTTCCAGTTTTTTCTTTCTTTTTTTTTTTAAAGATGGGGTTTCACCATATTGGTCAGGCTGGTCTTGAACTCCTGACCTCAGGTGATCCGCCCACCTCAGCCTCCCAACGTGCTGGGATTACAGGTGTGAGCCACCGCGCCCAGCGAGTTCCAGTTTTTTCACACCCTCTGCCAATCCTTTTTATTCTTTTTGAGACAAGGTCTCACTCTGTCACCCAGGCTGGAATGCAGGAGGGATCTCAGCTCACTGCAGGTTTTACCTCCTGGGCTCAAGTGATCTTCCCACCTCAGCTTCCTGAGTAGCTGGGACTACAGGCGCATACCACGACACCCAGCTAATGCTTCTGGTTTTTAGTAGAGGCTGATCTCGAACTCCTCAGCTCAAGAGATCCACCTACCTCAGCTTCCCAAAGGGCTGAGATAGACCTGCCAGCTCTGTCTTTCGATTATTGCCACCTAGTAAGTGTGAAGTGGTATCTTCTGGTGGTTTTGATTTGTATTTGCCTAATGGCTAATGATGTTGAACATCTTTCAATGTGCTTATTGGCCATTTGTGTATCTTTGGAGAAATGTCTATTCAAATTATTTGGCATGGAGATAGCTTTTAAAGACAACAAAACATCGGTTTGATGAGTACATTTATTTTATGGCAAAACTAAAAGTTTGTCAAAGACGCAAATTCAGTATGATAATTTATTTGTTTTTTTTTTTGCATATGAAGTCTCACTTTGTGATCCAGGCTGGAGTGCAGTGGCACGATCTCTGCTCACTGTAACCTCTGCCTCCCGGGTTCAAGCAATTCTCCTGTCTCAGTTCCCTGAGTAGCTGGGATTACAGACATGCACAACTATGCCAGGTAATTTTTGTTTTTTGTGTTTTTTCTTTTTTCTTTTTCTTTTTTTTGAGACGGAGTCTTGCTCTGTCACCAGGCTGGAGTGCAGTGGCATGATCTCAGCTCACTGCAGCCTGCACTTCCTGGGTTAAAGTGATTCTCTTTCCTCGGCCTCCCAGGTAGTTGGGACTACAGGTACGCACCACCACGCCTGGCTAATTTTTGTATTTTTAGTAGAGACAGGGTTTCACCATGTTGGCCAGGATGGTCTTGATCTCTTGACGTCTTGATCTTCACCCACCTTGGCCTCCAAAAGTGGTGGGATTACATGTGTGAGCCACCACGCCCAGCCTAATTTTTGTATTTTTAGTGAAGACAGGGTTTCACCATGTTGGTGAGGCTGGTCTCAAACTCTTGACCTCAAGTGATCCCACCTGCCTTGGCCTCCCAAAGTGCTAAGATTACAAGCGTGAGCCACCGTGCCTAGCCACATGCCCATTCTTGACCCACTTGTGGGAAGCACTGTAAAAGCACATGAACAAAGTGTGGTGGGTGTTCCATGAAAATAAAGATGGCTTCTAGTTGCAGTAGCAGGGACAAATTGAGAGCAAGGGTTTAAGGGCTAATGGCAGGGTTCAGTACAGTGTTAGTATGCAGTGCTCAGGAAATATTTGTTGAAGGGGAAGAGTATGCTTTTTCAGCCCAAGGTGGAAGAATGAAGGAAACTAACCAGATTGATCTAGACCACAGTTTCAGGTATAGAGGGGATCGTTAACTACAGCTCAGAGTGGGGATAGCACAGGGTGCTTAAAAAATGGCAAGTGGTGTCATTTAGGCTGAAATCTGTCTCACACACTGTTACTGTATATCCTCTTCATCTGTGTGTAGGATTTTGAAATGCGTTTTTGTTGGATTATTGCCCCACTGGAAAAAACAGTTCAGATCTGTTGCAATTTCACATTTGAAACTACTTTCCTTCTGGAGTCCTTATCCTTGGACCTTCCTAATAATTTCTGTGGTCACACTGGGCCTGATCTGTTCCTGTGCTAAACGAAAGCACACAATCACAAAACTGTGTAGGCATAAATGAGAGGCATATGGGAGTGTTGTAAAAGGAACTTGAAGAGCCTTAATATGCCTGGGTGGGCAAGCTAAACTAATAGCTCCCAGCAGTTCTTCTGAATCAGACATTGTGGAGCCAAGAGTCTAGCATTTGGAATTCCACTGCCTATGCAAAGGGTCTGTCTTTTATCCTTCAGACCATTTGTTAACTGGCTAATGACCCAGTGGATCTGTTGACAACAAAGGTGGGAAAGCTGACAAAGATCAAGTTAAAAGGAAAAAGAAAAGTTCAAAGGTAGGAAAATAAGAACATGAAGGGTTTAATCGTATCTTCACCTACTCCTTATTTAGTTTTTAACAATTTATTGTGGGGAATTCTGAACATACGCAAAGTTAGATGGGATAATGTAGTGACCTCCCATGAACCTATCCCCCCAGTCCCAATAAGCTGTAGTTAATAGACTTAATGAAGGGAAACCAGAACTCTGGTGAAGCTTAGGTTTGGTTTCCAGACCTTGCTAGCCCTTGTCGCCTTTGGCCTTACGCCATCAAACACCTCTTTTCCCTATTTTTAGCACCTTGTGTGTGTAGAATACTGCATTTAGGCTTTGTGATGAGTATGGCAGTACTTAACTCCTAATAGATTAAGGAAATAAATGTTACTGTTCAGCTATGGTTTTGAGAGCAGAAAATTCTGTCAAAGGTGTACAATGAAGAGGGGATTTAGGCATTGTTGAAAAGTTGGCATTTCAGTTTACAGCAGGAAGGTTGGGCAGGGGGTAGGGAATGATCTCAGAGATAGCAGCATAAGCAATCTACTAGCTCTTTTTCACCAGGCTATTTAGAGCTTGACATTTATGTTATATTTATAACAAGGTATATTTTAAGTGTGGTTTTCCTTTTTTGGTTTAAGCAACTGAGACATGTAAGTCAATTTCAGAAATTTTCTGCTAAACTCTATGTCTCTTTGAATGTTTATTATCAAGATAAATTATACAAGGTGTGTTAGATCCTTTTGAAAAATAACGTTTCAGAGCAACCTAAACCAAGTTGGATTATCTGGTTTAACATTGTGAGAGGATGTATCTTGTCTGCATCTTGTGTTTCACTTGTATTAGTGAAATAAACCAGGGGAGTATTCTGACTTTGCAGTTTAAAAAGCTAACAGGCCAAGGGGAATGCTTTACAAAATAGTATATTTTGTTTATGGCATGGTGTTACAGATTAATGAGCTATTGTGCTGCCTGGCACCATCTTCTGCCTTGTGCTTTCTTCTGCTGTTTCTCAAGGAGTGATTCCTCTTTGTGTTTTAGAACCATGTTTCTCACTGCCTACAGATGATGTCCATTTGGCTTATTTCACTGTCAGCTCATA
>NW_016107333.1:8278858-8285891 GCF_001604975.1 Cebus imitator | reverse complement strand
TTTTTGAGACAAGGTCTTGCTATGTCGCCCAGGCTGGAGTGCAGTGGCTATTCACAGGTGCGATCCCACTACTGATCAGCACGGGAGTTTTGACCTGCTCCGTTTTCGACCTAGGCCGGTTCACCCTTCCTTAGGCAACCTGGTGGTCCCCCGCCCTGGGAGGTCTCCATATTGATGCTGAACTTAGTTCAGACACCCAATAGGCATAGTGCGCTACAGCCCAGAACTCCTGGGCCTTCCAAGTAGCTGGGACTACAGGCATGCACCACCTCGCCCGGCTTTTCTGGAATTTCTATAGTTTTTAGCTTTACATGTAGATCTAATATTTTAATACATGGTATAAGATATTAAGGATCAAAGTTCATTTTTTTACGTATGAATATCCAGCTGTTTTAGTACCAGTTGTTGAAAGGACTGTCCTTTCTCTACTGGATTGCCCTTGTACCTTTGTCAAAAATCAGTTGCTTGTGTATCTGTGGGTCTGTTTCTGGACTTTGTTTCATTGATGTGTTCACCTTGTCTTTATGCCTATACCACACTGTTTTACTGTAACTTGAAACGAGGTAGTGTTAGTCCTCCAACTGTATTCATTTTCTGTTATTTTGGGTAATCTAGGTTCTTTGCATTTCCAAATAGATTATAGAATTAGCTTCTCAGTTTTTCTTTTTTCTTTTTTTTTTTTTTTTTTGAGATGGAGTCTCGTTCTGTCACCCAGGCTGGAGTGCAGTGGTGCAATCTTGGCTCACTGCAACCTCTGCCTCCCAGGTTCAAGCAATTCTCCTGCCTCAGCTTCCTGAGTAGCTGGGATTACAGGTGTGCATCACCACCCCCGTCTAATTTTTGTATTTTTTTTAGTAGAGACAGGGTTTTACCATGTTGGTCAGGCTGATTTTGAACTCCTGACATGGTGATCTGCCTGCCTCAGCCTCTCAAAGTGCTGGGATTACAGGCGTGAGCCACTGCGCCGGGCCTCAATTTCTTAAAGAAAAAAAATAGCGTGTTGGGATTTTTATTGGGACTACATTGAATCTGTTTGGGGGAAGAGCTGACATCTTAACAGTTTATTTAGGAAAGATGCAAATTAACAAATTAGTGAATTTATTTATTTATTTGAGATGGAGTTTTGCTTTTTTTGTCCAGGCTGGAGTGCAGTGGCATGATCTCAGCTCGCCACAATCTCTGCCTGCTGGGTTCAAGTGATTCTCCTGCCCCAGCCTCCTGAGTAGCTGGGATTACAGGTGCCCACCACCACGTCCAGCTAATTTTTTTTTTTTTTTTTTTTTTTTTTTTTTTTTTTTTATGTTTATTTTATGTACAAAGAACTATCATGGTTTTTCATGGTGGGTGTCTTGGATAATCCTTTGAAGATCATTTAGTCCAACTTAATGAAACCTATATCCTTCGCGTACTGACGGAAACACTGGCGGCACATATTGAGACCATATTTCCAGATCAAACCGTGCCGGTTTGAACAGACTCGACAAGAGCGAGAACCCTGGCCGAATTTTCGCGGGTGGCTCCAGTACAGCTGCTGGTGACCCATCCTGCTCTCAGAAAGGCAACGAGGTAAAAGGCCCAGCTAATTTTTTTTTTGTATTTTTAGTACAGATGGGGTTTCTCCCTGTTGGTCAGGCTGGTCTTCAACTCCCAACCTCAGGTCATCCACCCGCCTCAGCTTCCCAAAGTGCTGGGAATACAAGCGTGAGCCACCATGCCTGGCTGTGGTTTTAATTAATTTTTCTCAGTAGTATTTTTGCATTTTTCCTGTACAGGTTTTATGTCTTTTGTCAAATTTATCTCTTAATATTTCACAATTTTTGTTACTGTTTCAAAATTGAAATATTCGGTCATTGCTACTATATAGACATGCAGTTGATTTTTGTATTTTGATCTTGTATCCTGCAGTTTGGCTAAATTCACTCATTTTAATAGCTTTTTGGAGAGATTCCATTGGATTTTCTTTCTTTCTTTCTTTTTTTTTTTGAGACAGTCTTGCTCTGTCACCCAGGCTGGAGTGCAATGGCACAATATAGGCTCACTGCAAACTCCACCTCCTGGGTTCAAGCGAGTCTCCTGCCTCAGCCTCCCGAGTAGCTGGGATTACAGGTGCCTGCCCCCAGGCCCGGCTGATTTTGTATTTTTACTAGAGACGATGCTTCACCGTATTGCCCAGGCTAGTCTTGAACTCCTGACCTCAGGTGATCTACCCACCTTGGCCTCCCAGAGTGCTGGGATTACACATGTGAACCTGGCCCGGCCTCCATTGGATTTTTTACACATTATTTGCAAATAAGGACAATTTTACTTCTTTCCAATTATTACTTATTTTACATATTTAATTATTATCAGTATTTTCTGTGTTGTCACTGCTCCAGAGATTCTGTCCTTTTCAATTTTCTTTTGTTATCTTCTTGATCTTAGAGGTTATCATATTGTTTTTTGTTTTGTTTTGTTTTTCGATGAGTTGATGGCTTTCTATGAGGTATTCTTCTCTTCGTCTATGCTGTCTTCAGCAAACACTGTCTTCATTTTGTTCATGGCTATATCATAATTCCCGGGTACCAGTTACATGAAGTTTCAACTTATTTATTCCTGTACATCCTGTTAATAAATGGCATTTCTGTTCACCAGTGCAGCTTACTCTAGCCTAGGTCCACTTAAAATAATAGTTGGGGAGGCTCCTCTCTTGCTTTCTCTGCCATCGTGGTGTGTGCTTTATTCCATTTCTTGCCATATCTTCTCACAAGACTTCAGGGTTAATCGATTCCTGGCCAAGAAACAAAAGCAAAATTGTCCCATTCCCCAGTGGATTCGGATGAAAACTAGTAATAAAATCAGGTACAACTCTAAAAGGAGGCATTGGAGCAGAACCAAGTTGGGTCTATAAGAAATTACACATGAGATGGCACACATATTTATGCTGTCTGAAGGTCACGATCGTGTTACCAAATCAAGCTGAAAATGTCACCACTGTCTGGAGAATTTTGAACAGCCTTTCCTCTCTGGATCTGTTATGAAGTCGTTGGTTGGCTGGGTTCAGTAATAAATATGTGAGACCTTTCAAAAAAAAAAAAATAGATGGGGAGAGAGCATCATAGTTGAGGTTGGGAAATTTGGTTTGAATTCCCATTTTGCTGCTTAGTGTCTGTATAATCTTGGGCAGGTTTCTTAACTGTTAGGCCTGTTTGCTCATCTGTAGGAAGAGAGTAACGCAAGAAGATCTTTACAGTATGTCATGTGAATTGAAAGAGAGAACATAGAAATCATAGCCATGTGCCTGCAACACTGTGGGTAGTCTGTAAATATTTAGTCTGGGAATGAAGAAATGAATGCTTGTTTGCATATCCTATTTCTGTACTGTTGCTTACGCTATTCTCCCATCTCGTTTCAGGCCCTCTGCATCTTCCTCATGTTTTAAGATCAATGAAGCCCATCTTTATTACTCATTTCCTATGATTGTTTACTGTTGATTTGATATCTTACTAAACTTAGGGACTGGGAGTATATCTTTTGAAAATATTTGTATTCCTCAAAATGCCTAGCATAGATGTATCATAGGTCCCTAAAATAATTGGTTGACTGTACAGTTAAATTGGAAGTAGTGCATCAAAATACTTTGTAGGGTGACAGCCAAATAAGGTTTTTTTTTTGGTAGAGGACAGTCTTAGCCTGTCACTTAGGCTGGAGTGCAGTAACATGACCACAGCTTATTGCATCCTCAAACTCTTAGGCTCAAGCAATCCTCCCACCTCAACCTCCTGAGTAGCTGGGACTATACGTGTGTACCACCATGCCCGGATAATTATTTTATTTTTATTTATTGTAGAGATGCAGTCTTGCTATGTTGCCCAGACTGGTTTCCCAAAGGTCTCCCCAAGTAAGTGCTGGAAGTATTGGTGTGATCCACCGTATAATTGTCTGGCGTGTTTGTATTTTGGTCAGATTTAGGTTTTAGGGATGAAATAAGTTGAATTTTATATGCTACAACAGAAGTGGCAGAAATAATTTTGTCTGATTAAAGGTAGCTTTAAGAGAATAGCAATTAACTTTTTAATTTTAATTTTGGCCATCAAACAGGGAGGGTCACTCATGCAACAGAATGGGAGTTTGGTAACTAAACCATTTCTTAAATGTTTTTTAAAAATCACATTGGTTCAGCTGTGGTAGAACATTCAATATTCCCTTAAGGGTTGCATGTGTTGTCATATGTCTTTTAACAGCAGGAATCCGTTCTAAGAAATGCATCATTAGGTGATTACTAACATTATAGCGTGTACTTACACAAACCTACATAGTATAGCCTACTACATACCTAGGATATATGTAAAGCTATAATATTAGCTAACAGCATACTACTGTACTGAATACTGTAGGCAGTTGTAACAATGGTGTTTATATATCTAAACACAGAAACGGTACAGTGAAAATACAGTAATAGAATATTTTTTTGGTGTTTTTTTGAGACGGAGTTTTGTTCTTGTTGTCCAGGCTGGAGTGCAATGGCATGATCTCGGCTCACCACAACCTCTGCCTCCCGGGTTTAAGTGTTCTCCTGCCTCAGTCTCTCAAGTAGCTGGGATTACAGGCAAGTGCCACCATGCCCGGCTAATTTTTGTATTTTCAGTAGAGATGGGGTTTTTCCGTGTTGGTCAGGCTGGTCTCTTAACTCCCAATTTCATGTGATCCGCCCACCTCCCCCTCCCAAAGTGCAGGAATTGCAGATGTGAGCCACTGCGCCTGGCCAGTAATAAGAGTCTTAGGATACCACCTTTATTGACCGAAATGTAAACTAAAAATGATCAATCTGATTAGTATCCAGTACAGCCCTCATAACCTGCTTTTTCAAAAACAGCTTAAGGCTTTTCAGATTTCATTAGAAAGTTATATGGTAACATCATGCTGACTAGAGAATGATTTATTGGGCTAGTTAACGTCTTTTTTTTTTTTTTTTGAGTTTCACTCTTTTTGCCCAGGTTGGAGTGCAATGGTGCGCGCGATCTTGGCTCACTGAAACCTCCATCTCCCAGGTTCAAGCGATTGTTTTGCCTCAGCCTCCTGAGTAGCTGGGATTTCAGGTGCACACCACCATGCCCAGCTAATTCTTACATTTTTCATAGATACGGGGTTTCGCCATGTTGGCCAGGCTAGTCTCGAATTCCTGACCTCAGGTGATCTGCCGGCCTCGGCCTCCCAGGAAGTGTTGGATTACAGGCATGAGCCACTGCACCTGGCCTAACATTTTGAAGTAAAGGGGATGGAAACCTGAAAATTATGCAAGGGCACTTTTATTCGTTCTGTTAAAAAGCCATAATAGAAGCCGTAGTAATCATTCTAAGCTGTTGGACCTTTCCTTAGTACTTTGTGTATAAAGTATGTTAGTAAATCTGATATCTAGGGTAGTTGTTGAAAACCTAACTGGCATATAGCCTATAACTCCTGAATCACCATTCTCATTGTATTCTGGAGTTGTGCTCTACAGTGGTGCTATTCATATAGATTATGATGTGAAAGGTAACCCTAGAGTTGTGCAAGTAGAAGGTATTTGCTTAATGCTTTTGGCTCTAATAAGTTAATAAAGTAATTTGAACATTACTGGAGAGGTAATGTTTAAGATACACTGTGGGACTCTAGAAAGTAATTTGCAGGCAGCCAGGAAATCTGGGTTCTGGAACCAGTCAACTGGCACCTCACTTTCCCCTTGGTACCAGGGAAACTTTGATAAGATGTTTCTTCTATTGCTAATATTTTGCATTTGGGTGATGGATTGAAGTCAAGGACTAGATCTAGCGTTGAGTGTAGTGAAAGGTGGTTGTCCTGTAGTCCAGAGGTCAAGGGTCAAGTGATTAGAAGCAGTTTGTTCATAGGTCAAGTGATTAGAAGCAGGTTAAACCAAAGTTAGACTCATGATTTTAGCAAAGAATGTGAATGGAAATCCGTATACCCGCCCATCTCCATTGGTTGGAGACTAGCTGATCATGTTTCTTAAATATAAGAAATATTCAAGACCAGCCTGACCAACATGGAGAAACCCTGTCTCTACTAAAAATAGAAAATTAGCCAGGCATGGAGGCACATGCCTGTAATTCCAGGTACTTGGTAGGCTGAGGTAGGAGAATTGCTTGAACCCAGGAGGCAGCGGAGGTTGGGGTGAGCCAAGATCACACCATTGCACTCCAGAGTGGGCAACAAAAGCAAAACTCCCTCTCAAAAAAAAAAAAAAAAAAATTGTATATGGGTGTATGGAAGGGATTTGAAATTGAGAAGTCACATAACTGAGTAAGGAAAGAGAAGCAGGGCTTCTTCCATTATGTCTAGGACTTCTAGTGCTTAAGATGAGTTCTTGTTCCTGCCCTGTTGCTCAGGCAGTGGCTTGCTTGTGGTAGACAGTTATGACCTATATATTTTAGCTTAGGCTGATGCCTTACCACAGTTATGTTCCTGTTTTTTTTTTTTTTTTTTTTTTTTTTTTTTTTTTTTCGGAGTCTCGATCTTAGGTTTTGGGGTACATGTGAAGAACATGCAAAATTGTTGCATAAAAACACACGTGGCAGTGTGATTTTTTTTTCCTTAGTTCTTTTATTTCTGTCAGTTACAGGTGCATTTTCCCAAACTCAAAACTCTCCTGACTTTTCCATGACGCCTTTATTGTTCTTTGCCTAGCTAGAAGAGACTTTCTATAATTTTTGGTACTCTTTATTATATCTTGTGCTATGTGTACATTGATCCCTTACTATATTACTGAAAGCATAGACTTTGTTTTAGTGCTGCAGTTTTGTTTTTTCTTGTTTTTTAAATTTGAGATAGGGTCTCACTCTGTTGCCCAGGCTAGAGTGCAGTGGCATGATCATAGCTCACTGCAGCCTGTGTCTCCTAGACTCAAGTGATCCTCCCACCTCAGCCTCCCAAAGTGCTGGGAAAATAGGCATAAGCCACCACACCCAGCACTTTTCTCAAATTTTAGTGTATAGAGGAGTCACCTGAAGAACTTATTAAAGTTTGGATTCCTGGACGCCCCCCCCCCCCGCCCCATTTT
>NW_016107333.1:8272750-8278063 GCF_001604975.1 Cebus imitator | reverse complement strand
GACCAGGATGCTCTCGATCTCTTGACCTCGTGATCCACCCGCCTCGGCCTCCCAAAGTGCTGGGATTACAGGCTTGAGCCACCGCGCCCGGCCGAGGATGATTTTAATTTTAAAGCTTCTGAATACTTTCTGAATTATCAATCTATACATATTGTAGATATACACGTTTGAGTTTTGTTGATTTTTTTTTTTTTTTTTGCTTTAAACCTGTATGTCTTATTAAAATAAACTCTACAGAAATTTCTATCTTCAGTCTTTATAGGAACTAACAGAAGAGATCTTTCTTTTAAGTCTTTTTTTGGGGGGTCCGAGGTACAGGGTCTCACTCTGCCATCCAGGCTGGAGTGTGGTGATGCAACCTTGTCTCACTGCAACCTCGGCTCACTGCAACCTCCTCCTCCCAGTTTCAAGTGATCTTCCCACCTCAACCTCCCAGGTAGCTGGGACTACAGGGGTACGTGGCCACACCTGGCTAATTTTGTTTAGTTTTGGTAGAGACAGGGGTCTTCCCATGTTGCTCAGGCTGGTCTCGAACTCAAGTAGTCTGCCTGCCTCGGCCTTCCAAAGTGGCTGGGATTATAGATCTGAGCCACCATACCTGCCTATTTCTTACTAATACTTAATTTGTTCTAAGTATTTGTAAGAAGAATTAGTAAGAAAAATTATTATTTTGTTTTTTGAGACAGTCTCGCTCTGTTGCCCAGGCTGGAGTGCAGTGGTGTGATCTCGACTCACTGCAACCTCTACCTCCCGTGTTCAAACAGTTCTCTTGCCTCAGCCTCCTGAGTAGCTGGGGTTACAGGCGCCTGCCACCACACATGGCTAATTTTTGTATTTTTAGGAGAGACCAGGTTTTTCCATGTTGGTCAGGCTGGTCTTAACTCCTGACCTTGTGATCTGCTTGCCTTGGCCTCCCAAAGTGCTGGGATCACAGGTGTGAGCCACTGTGCCCGGTGAAAAATTGTTATTTTATATTGATACATTTTTGTATTAGATATTGTAGGGAAAACCAGAATAAGTATATACTTAAAATTTTTCTGGTACAACGGAGTGCTGAAGACAAACACGTAAAATGGTTAAGAGGACACTTAAGGCAGTATGCAACATAGGACCAAATGAATACCCTGCATCAATAAAAGTAGTTATTAGAGTTGAAAGAAGCAGGGGAGGTGAACACAAACTAGAGCACCTGGAAAGCCTCCAAGGAGAAGTCAACAGGAGCTGAACTTGAAGGTGTTTTAGATTTCAGGCAGAGGAAAAGAACATTTTTAGAGGGAAGAACTACAAAGATTCATTTTACAGTTGAAAAAAATGGAGGCTTAGAAAGGGAAAGTTAGTGTGTGATGAAGTCCTAGTCTCCTGACCACTGCTCTGCTTTGTGCAGTATTCGGAGGTTTTTAATTGTTGCCAAGTAGAAGACAGGCAACTTTATGATAGCCATATTTCAAAGCACTGATTATTTATTTATTTATTTATTTAGAGATGGAGTCTTGCTTTGTCTCCCAGGCTAGAGTGCAATCCTGTTCGCTCTGCCTTGAGAATATATCCAGAATCCAAGTAACATCTTACCTTTACTCCTTCCATTCTTGTACAAACCACCAGCGTCTCTGGCCTGGATTTTTGGAGTTGCTTGCTAGTTGTTTTCCCTGTTTCCATTCTTGCCCCACCATCTGTTTTGAACATAGCAGCCAGAGTGATTCAGTTTAGTCAGGTCATGTCAGTTCTCTGCCCAGAACCCTGTTAATGACTTCCATTTTACTGAAAGTGAGACCAAAGTTTTTTCAGTGGCTAGAAGCTATCTGTGATCTGTTTCGGTCTCCCTGCCTGCCACTTAACCTCTCAACTCATATCCTACTGCTTTTCAGCTTTCGCCACACTTAACTTTTTGCAGTTCCTTGAATACTGTAGGCCTAGTCCTGCCTCAGGACCTTTATCTAGACAATTACTTTTTTCATCTGTCCTGCAGCTCATTTCTTCCCTTCTCTGTAAGGCCAACCAGGCTACCTTATGTAAAATTATGCCCTGCATGCCCCATCCCACTTTACTAGCTTATTACCTTCTGATACGCTATATATGTTACTTATTTTGTTTGTTTGTCCCCCCTTGCTAGTTCCAGAGAAGATGGAATTTTGTCTGGTTTATTATTGATGTATCTCCATTGCCTCAAACATGGTCAGACATCTGGTAGATGCACAATAAATATTTGTTGCATGCATGGATGAATAGAATAGAATAGTAAACAAGGTAGACAAGTAGTCCCGACTCTCACAAAGCTTGCAGTTGGTGGTTTCGTTTCTTCAAATGAAGTTAACCTGTTTTTCACATTTTTTTGTCATGTGTAATTCAAAACCTTTGTGAAATGATACATTGAAACTTTGGAAAGCAGTGTTTCTTAAAAAGAATGTGATATTGGGGTGTGTTTTGAATCAAGTGAAAACTGTGAAACATTAAACAGAAAAGCTGCATGCAAGGAAAGGTGATAGCTTGATCAATTTTTGAAAAATGCCGCTAGATCATTTTGGATCTTAATTCATTCCTGTGGAACACTTAATTACAATATGTTCTATTTCCTTGAAATTAAAAGCAAATTATTTGGCTTGTTAGTGGGTTCCCAAATGAATGAATTTTAGCTTTCATTAAGGCTTTTTTTTTTTTTTTCCCAGACAGTTTTTCTCTGTTGCCTAGGCCAGAGTAGAGTTGCACGATCTCGGCTCACTGCAACCTCCACCTCCCGGGTTAAAGGTATTCATCTGCCTCAGTCTCCCCAGTTGGGATTACAAGCACATGCCACCATGCCCAGCTAATTTTTTGTATTCTAGTAGAGATGGGGTTTCGCCATGTTGGCCATTCTGGTCTTGAACTCCTGACCTGAGGTGATCCATCCCCTCTCGGACTTCCAAAGTGCTGAGATTACAGGCATGAGCCAATACACCCAGACTTTATCTTTTTGCAATCTACCATAGAAACACAGAATTTCATTTCCGTTCGTTTAAAATTCTGTGATAGAAAATCAAATGTGGAAGACTTTTGAACAAATATACAGTGTTGAAGCAAATGTAAATAGTAGATATTACATTGATGCCAACTGAGGAAATATGATTAGACTTAGTCAATAAATAAAGCTGTTAACATAATCTGTCATGTGCCAGTTTAAATAATGAAAGCATTACTGTAGGAGGATGTTTTGTTAAATGTCCTACAAGGCCTGTAGCTTTCTGTGGAAGCCTATCATGTGGTAGACAATAATAGTTGATAATAATAATGCTGAATTATCTGCCTCTTGTTTGTTTATCTGAGGGAAGAGGCACTTATTTATCTGCTAATTTATCTGTTAGTAACTGATGTTTCTTTACTTGTTTCTGAAGATTTGCAATTATTTCATAATAGAATTAACTTTTTTGTGATTGTTTTAACGTAAGATATTTAATGAAGCTTATAAAGCCAGGCTTTAGCAGCCACATTCTAAAGACTAAAGACAAAGAAATTTTCAGTTGGTGTAAAGTTTGTTTGTTTGGTGTAAATTTTGAATTTCTTCTTTTTTTTTTTGGTCTGAAAAATTAATTTAGTTCAACATGGCCTATCTGGATATATTTCTTTTCTTTCTTTTTTTGTTTTGGAGATCATCTCATTCTGTCACCCAGGAGGGAGTGTAGTGGCAGCCAGGATCTTGGCTGACTACAGCCTTGACCTCGACTCGAGCACTCCTCCCACCTCAGCCTCCTAAGTACTCCGTAGGCATATGCTTCACAGGCACCTGCCACCATGTCTGGCTAATTTTGTAATTTTTTATAGTGAATAAAATTTTTATATTTATTTTTATTTTTTTTTTGAGACGGAGTTTTGCTCTTGTTACCCAGGCTGGAGTGCAATGGCGCGATCTCGGCTCACCGCAACCTCCGCCTCCTGGGTTCAGGCAATTCTCCTGCCTCAGCCTCCTCAGTAGCTGGGATTACAGGCACGCGCCACCATGCCCGGCTAATTTTTTGTATTTTTAGTAGAGACGGGGTTTTCACCATGTTGACCAGAATGGTCTCGATTTTTTGACCTCGTGATCCGCCCGCCTCGGCCTCCCAAAGTGCTGGGATTACAGGCGTGAGCCACCGCGCCCGGCCTATTTTTTTATATTTCTTGTAGAGGTCTCCCTTTGTTGCCCAGGCTGGTCTTGAGCTCCTGGGCTCAAGTGATCCTCCTGTCTCAGCCTCCTAAAGTGTTGGGATTACAGGTGTGAGTCACTGTACCTGGCCTGGATATGTTTTGTTTGCAATTAAAAGTTTACCATTTGTAGCAGCAAAGAAAAATAACTACACATTACCTCTCTGTTTAGTTTCATTTCAGAGCCAGAGTTTATTAAGTGTGAAATATTGTGCTGGGCACAGTGGCTCACGCCTATAATCTCATCACCTTGGGATGTAAAAGTGGGTGGATCATCTCAGGTCAGGAGTTTGAGCCCAGCCTCACCAACATGGTGAAAACCCATCTCTACTAAAAATACAAAGATTAGCCAGCCATGGTGGTGTACACCTATAGTCCCAGCTACTTAGGAGGCTGAGGCAGGAGAATTGCTTGAACCCGGGAGGCGGAGGTTGCAGTAAGCCAAGATGGTGCCATTGCATTCCAGCCTGGGCAACAAGAGAGAAACTCCATCCCCCCAAAAAAAAAAACAAACTGGAAATAAAGAATCTGTTTGGGGCCAGGCATGGTAGATTATGCCTGTAATCCCAGCTATACCTTTGGAGCTGAGGCAGGAGGATGAATTGAGCTCAGGAATTCAAGGCTGCAGTGAACTATAATGGTGTCACTGCACTCCAGCCTGAGTGACACATCTCTAAGAAATAAAAAAATTTAAAAGTAAAAATATAATAAAATGGCCAGGTGCTGTTGCTCATGCCTATAATCCCAGCACTTTGGGAGTCTGAGGCAGGCAGATAGCTTGAGTCTTGGAGTTTGAGACCTCATCTCTATAAAAAATTAACCAGGCATGGTGGCATGCATCTGTAGTCCCTGCTGCTCAGGAGGCTGAGGTGGGACGATCACTTGAGCTGAGGAGGTCAAGGCTGTAGTGATCCATGACTGCACCACTGCACTCCAGCCTGGGCAACAGAGCGAGATCCTGTCTCAAAAATGTGTGTATGTGTGTGCCAGGCATTCCCAATATTTTGAATGAAGGCATGTCAACAAAACTAGTTGTAAAAACCTCTCTGTGAAGTGATCATTATTTTTTTGACTAATTTTTATGTATAAAACCAGAAATACTTTACTGAGGTGTAGGGGAGTTACACTTGTTTTTTGTTGTGTTTTGTTTTGGGGTTTTTT
>NW_016107333.1:8256500-8272725 GCF_001604975.1 Cebus imitator | reverse complement strand
TTTTTTTGTCTTTTTTTCTTTTTGTGGAGAATGGAGTCTTGCTGTAATGCAGGTTTCGAGCTCCTGGGCTCAAGTGATCCACCTCTGCCTGTTTAAGTGCTGGGATTACAGGCGTGAGCCACTGACTGTACATGACCTGAGGTATAGGAAGAATATTTCATCGCAGAATATAAAGTTGGAAATTGTACAAAGAAGGCAGGATCTCTGGATTATTCTGCTTGTCTTGTAAGTGCTGGACCTCTCATGAGTTTTAGTGTGCACCTGTTGGTTTCCTTTTATTTTGAGTACCGTAAGGTTTGATTTTTTGTTGTTGTTGTTTGATAGGGAGTCTCGCTCTGTCACCCAGGCTAGAGTGCAGTTGCATAATCTTGGCTCGCTACAACCTCCATCTTTCAGATTCAAGCGATTCTCCTGCCTCAGCCTCCCAAGTAGCTAGGAGTACAGGTGCCTACCACCACACCTGGCTAATTGTTGTATTTTTATTAGAGACAGGGTTTCACCATGTTGGCCAGGCTGGTTTCGAACTCTTGACCTCAGGTGATCTGCCTGCTTCGACCTTCCAAAGTCCTGGGATTACAGGTGTTAGCCACTGTGCCTGGACCAAAATGGGAAGATTGCTTGAGGCCGGGAGTTCAAGACCAGTGTTGGCAACATAGTGAGACGCTGTGTCTATCTACCCTTCCCCCTCAAAAAGCCAGGCATGGTGGCACTCATCTTAGTTGCTGCCACTCAGTAGGCTGAAGCAGGAAGATCACTTCAGCCCATTAGTTTGAGACCTCAGTGAGCTATGATTTCCTCCATTGCACTTCAGCCCCATGCTTGGTGACAGAACAAGACCTTGTCCATCCATCCATCCGTCCATATTCATTCATTCTACTTAAGAATGGCTGGTCCAAGTGCAGTGGTGTTTACAACTAATTGATCACAACCAGTTACAGATTTCTTTTTTTTTTTTTGAGACAGAGTTTCACTTCACTCATGTTACCCAGGCTGGAGTGCAATGGCGTGATCTCGGCTCACCGCAACCTCCGCCTCCTGGGTTCAGGCAATTCTCCTGCCTCAGCCTCCTGAGCAGCTGGGATTACAGGCACGCACCACCATGCCCAGCTAATGTTTTGTATTTTTAGTAGAGGCGGGGTTTCACCATGTTGACCAGGATGGTCTCGATCTCTTGACCTCGTGATCCACCCGCCTCGGCCTCCCAAAGTGCTGGGATTACAGGCTTGAGCCACCGCGCCCGGCCCAGTTACAGATTTCTTTGTTCCTTCTCCACTCCCACTGCTTCACATGACTAGCCTTAAATAAATTAATTAATTAAAAAAAAAAAGAACTATATAAAAGTGAAACCACGAGAGTGTATATTCTCTAGAAAAACGTACAGGTGTATAGTCTTATAATCTGGGACAGGGAAAATCTTTCTAAACCTGACATTAATATTAGTTGACAAACTACTGATGAGAGCATAATGTAAGAATAATCAAGAAATCATTAAAAACTACTTGGTTAGGGCAGAATTTCTGCAATGGTGGCAGAATTTCTGCAATGGTGGATTAAGGTGCTTGGACATCCTCCCTCCATAAAGCAGATAAAACTGGACAAATTTGTTAAAAAAAAAAAAAAACACACCAACCATTTTGAACTTGTATAGCATTGTTCCCAGCAGCATTACTCAATAGCCAAAAATTGGACACAATCCAAATGCCCTGTAATTGGTGGATAGATAAACATAATGTGGTATATTCCTCAGTAGAATACTACTCAGCAGTAAAAAGGAATGAATCTTGATACATGCCATAGCATGAAGCTCAGAAATATTTTGCTAAATTAAAGAATTCACAAAAGATGACATATCCCTTCATTTATGTGAAATGTCCAGGAATAGCAAATTTATAGGGACAGGAAAAGCAACATTAGTTGTTATCTAGGGCTGTAAAGGGACATGAGGGATCTTTTGGGGGTGATAAAAATGTTCTGAAATGGAATTGTGATGATTGTACAATTCTATAAATTTCCTAAAAATCATTGTCTTATACATTGAAAATAGCAGATTTTATGATCTGTATATTATACCTCAATAAAACTTATTTAAATGTTTGTAGGGGCCAGGAGGACAGCAGGATTTTTCCCCTGCTGCAAAGGAGTAGTCCAAGTACGGCACATGCCTGCAGGTGGCATTTATGTATAATAGATGACTGCTGCTTTGGGATTGTTTTTTTTTGTTTTGTTTTGTTTTGTTTTCAGGTATCCTGAGAGATTGGGGCCAACAGGGGAATTTAGAACACTGGGAGTTGGGGTTTATGTTAGGATTTCAGGCACATCAAAGACAATGTCCTTCTTTGTTTTTAAATTTATAAAATAGGGTTCAATAAATACCTGTCTTATCTTACAAGATTTTGGACAGTTTTGTTTTGCACATAAAGCCTTCTGGAGTATGTTAAGAGCTATAGATTTTAATAACAAATGCAATAATGTTCTACATTGTTCTTGCAAACAGGTATATACCCCAAGTATGAATGATACTTTATTTCGGATGGGACAGGATAGTGAAAATAGCCACAATGTTTGGGAAAACCAGTTCTGGGGCAGTAATTTTTAATACTTATTAGCAAAGTAGCCTTGAAATTATTAATTTTTTTGCCAAAATCTTCCCATTAAAAAGTTATTGAAGAGAGAGTGATTTGATTTGAATACATCACATTTAATAGGAATTTAATTCAGCCTTTCAGACCTTAACTTTCCTCCCCCTATTTTAATTAAATGGAGGGATTGGCTTAGATTCTTTCTGTTTTTTTGTTTTTTTTTTGGTGGAGACTTGCTACGTCGTCCAGGCTGGAGTGCGGTGGCACAATCTCAGCTCACTGCAACCTCTGTCTTGGGATTTAAGTGATCCTCCTGCCCCAGCCTCCCAAGTAGCTAGAACTACAGCCGTGCACACCATGCCTGGCTATTTTTGTGTTGTTAGTAGAGATGCGGTTTTACCATCTTGTCCAAGCTGGTCTCGAACTCCTGACTTCATGATCCCCACCCTTGGCCTGTGAAAGTGCTGGGATTACAGGCATGAGCCACTGCACCCGGCCTAGATACTTTCTAAGCCAATGCTTTGTGGTTTGATTCTGTTATATTTATTTTTTAAACAAACACGATATTTTATTTACCCAACAAATAAGCATTAAATACGTTAATCAAGACATACTACCTGTCCTCAGAGAACAGTAATGGGTACATTTGGTCAACAAAAGACTGAAAGCCTTAAGTACTAGTGTGTGTGTGTGCGCGCGCGCGCACGTGTGTGTGTGTGTGGGGTGTGTGTGTGTGTGTGTGTGTGTGTGTGAGTGACAGAGTTTCGCTCCTTTGCCCAGGCTGGAGTGAAGTGGCAAGATCTCGGCTCACTGCAACCTCCGACCCCCGGATTCAAGCAGTTCTCCTGCCTCAACCTCTCTAGTAGCTGGGATTATAGGTTCATGCCATCATGTCTGGCTAATATCTGTATTTTTAGTAGAGACAGGGTTTCACCATGTTGGCCAGGCTGGTCTCGAACTCCTGACCTCAGGTGATCCGCCCCCTATTGGCCTGCCAAAGTGCTGGCATTACAGGAATGAGCCACCACACTCCACTTTAATGTGGTCTTCTTATCTGCTGTCAAGCTACATGGGTTGGAAGCTGCATGGGTTGAGGTGGAGAGTTGTCAACTCTGTGAGGAATCATTGCTCCCAAGGAGAGCAATAATTCTTGAAGTATGAATAGTTTTTCAGGTGAAGAGCTCATTTGACAGAAGTGTTCACAGTGAAAGAAGGAAATCAGTTGGTGGTCTGATTTGAGTAGAATAATGGCACATCCCTTACTTAGGATTAACTGTTGATTCATTCCAGCAAGTGAAAATTTTGACTTCCATTTCTTTTCTGTGCTTTTTTCCCATCAGTTTTGTTGTTGTTGACCGAAGTCTCACTCTGCTGCCCAGGCAGGAATGCAGTGATGTGATCTCAGCTCATTACAACCTCCGTCTCCAGGATTCAAGCAATTCTTGTGCCTCAGTCTCACGTCATAGCTGGGATTACATGCATGCGCCACCACGCCTGGCCAATCTTTGTATTTTTAGTAGAGATGGGATTTTGCTATGTTGGCCAGGCTGGTCTTAAACTCCTGGCCTCAAGAAACCCACCCACCTTGGCTTCCCAAAGTGCTGGGATTACAGGTGGGACACCTTGCCTGGTCTGTTCCATCAACTTTTTAAAATCTTCTATTACAATTAAGTTGAATTCTTGATTATCCTTTTTCTTTTTCTCTTCTTGCCCTCCCCGCCCTTTTTTTTCTGCTTACGTAAAATTCATTTAAATGATGGTCCACAGCTGCTGTATCTGACTTGTGTCCCATAAGGGCTAATGACTCAAACATCAGAATTGTTGTTCAGTTTTCAAGATCACTTTTGAGTTTGATTGCTTCCCTGTTTTTTAAGTCGACAAATTTTTTTCTAAGCTTCATAATGCTCAATGTATAAAACAAATACTCAGGCTTTTATGAAGTCTTTAATAACTAATAAAACAGGAATCTGTATATTATCATATAAATTGGAAAATTAGAATATCTTGTTTGTGGAGAGTCCCAAAACTTTTATTTTCAGATGAATTTGACTTGATGTTATGAGACTACATGGAAGAGTAACTGGATCTTGAGCTGTTTAAACATGTGCTAGATAGAAAAGAAACGACATTTCAGATTCTAAACATTTTTTCCGAGCAGTGTTAAACACTGTCAAGCCCTGTGGATGTGAAAGTGAATAAGACAGAACAATCAATAAGAAAGCCTTTGTTGTCATAGGAGTTTGCAAGATTATCTAACATTTAGGAAGTGAGACAAATGGGCTCATGCTGTCCCCTGCACCACAGCAAAGTTCTGTGTGAAATGTCCCCTTGCTTGTCACTCCATTTCATCTTCCTTCTGCAGGTTTACTGCTGTCTAGACATGCTGACTTCCTCCTGGTTGTTTATGCTAGTCATACCTTTTCCCATCTCATGGTTCCTTTATTATTCTGGTTCCCATATTATTCTGTTCCCTCTGCCTGAAATATTTTTAAATACTCTTCATCTCCACCCTACCACCTTTTTAAACCTGATCTACTTCTCTTTTAAATTTCATTTCATCAGAGATTATGTCAGTGTAACACAGCCCTTACTCTGGCCCCTGCTGTGAAGCCCATAGTTGTGGGATTTTTTTATTTATAGCACTTATTATATATTACTATATTTATTTGTGTGATAATTACATTACTTTTCTCAATAGACTGCAAACTCCCTGAGAGCAGAGACTATTTTTCTTTGGTCTCCTGCACTTAGTGTAACCTCAGTAGGTGTTTGAATATTAGAACTTTTCCTTTGTAAAGCTACTTTGTTGCTATTCAGAGTTTAGTTTTTTGGGTTTTTTCTTTTCTTTCTTTTTTTTTTTTTTTTTTTTTTTTTTTTTTTTTTTTTTTTTTTTTTTTTTTNAGGTGGGAGTGCAGTGGCATAATCTTGGCTCACTGCAACCTCCACCTCCTGGGTTCAAGAAATTCTGTATCAGCCTCCCGCATAGCTGGGACTATAGGCATCTGCCACCACACCCAGCTAAGTGTGTGTGTGTGTGTGTGTGTGTGTGTGTGTGTGTGTGTGTGTTTAGTAGAGATGGGGTTTCACCATGTTGATAAGGCTGGTCTCCAATGCCTAACCTCAAGTGATCCACCAGGCTCAGCCTCCCAAAGTGCTGGGATTGCAGGTGTGGGCCACCACACCCAGCCAGAGCTTAGTTTTTTTGTAAAGGGTAATGTAATAACCATTTTTGGTTTTGTGGGCCACACCATCTTTGTCCCAACCCTTCTACTGCAGCAGGAAAACAGCCATAGATAGATAATATGTAAAGCAACGGGCATGGTCCTTTTCCAGTGAAACTTTGTTCACCAAAACACTAAGCAGGCTATAGTTTGCTGACTTCTCCTAGAAATTATCATCCCTTAATTTTGCTGGACTTGAAAGCCCTTGTTATACAGTCTTGCAAAGATTTCTCCCTAAGGGTTTTTTGAAAGGTGATTTTATATTTGTATGGTAGATGTTAAAGAGGTGATTTTTGAAAAGTCTGATCTTGAAGTAATTTAAAATATCTTAAATATAATAATTGTATATTTTTACTTTCTTCAGTTAACTAGTAGTCATATACTTTTGTTATCTTTACATTTCTATTTAATTAAAACATGATTCTTGATACTGATTTTAAAATAAAAAGGATGGTTTGGTTTTGGGATAGATTAAAATATAGATTGCAGTTTTACAATGTGTTTCATTTTCAAAAAAGGCTTACCTGTTTTTGTAACCTGATGCTTAAAATACCATATATTATTATTTTGTTCTTAAGTGACAAATTAAGAAACATCCCAGTTGCTCTTTGCAGAACTTCTGTGCAATTAAGGAGTTATTACAATGAAAAGCAAATTCACTATGATCATCAGTGGTTGTTTTTCTTTTATTTTCTTTTTCTTTTTTTTTTTTGAGACAGAGTCTTGCTGTGTCACCCAAGCTGGAATACAGTGGTATGATCTCAGCTCACTGCAACCTCCACCCACTGGGTTCAAGTGATTCCCCTTAGTAAGATTACAGGCTTGTGCTACCTGGCCCGGCTAGGTTTTGTATTTTTAGTGGAGACAGGGTTTCATCATGTTGACCAGGCTAGTCTCGAACTCCTGACGTAAAGTGATCTGCCCACGTTGGCCTCCCAAATTGCTGGGGTTACAGGGGTGAGCCACCATGTCCAGCCTGTTTTTCGTTTTTTTTGAGATGGAGTTTTGCTCTTGTTGCCCAGGCTGGAGTGCAATGGCGTGATCCTGGGTTACTGCAACCTCTGCCTTCCACGTTAAAGAGATTCTCCTGCCTCCGCCTCCCCAGTAGCTGGGATTATAGGCATGCGCCACCACACACGGCTAATTTTGTATTTTTAGTAGAGACAGGGTTTTTCCTTGTTGCTCAGGCTGGTCTTGAACTCCTGACCTCAGGTGATCTGCCCACTTTGGCCTCTCAAAGTGTTGGGATTACAGGCATCAGCCACCCCACCTGGGTGTTTTTCTTTTTTAATAATGTTGTTTGACAGTCTAGAATCATTTTTATGTGCTAGATGAGAAATTTGATGTGATGAATCAAACTCAAATGTCTGCATCTCAAATGTATTTATAGAATTATTTTTATGTTTTCTAATTAGATTGAATGTCGAAGTTTTTTATATTTATCTTTAAGCAGTAACCCATTATGGGTGTGAAATGAATAAAAAAATAAAATAATATTTATCTTTAAGCAGTGACCCATTATAGGTATGAAATGAATAAGAAAAACAACTTAATGTTCAGAATTGCTTAAATAAAAACTTTAGACAGAAAATTAGCAGAATTTAGGTGAGCATTAAAGGATTCAGGCAGCATTCAAAACTGGAAGAAGTTCAGAGAGCTCTGCTTTAGCAGCAGGCTTTTATAAACTGAACACAGCAAAGTAAAGGAATTACTTGATTGGCTACCGACAGGGATTTGCCTTATTTGGATGTGATCCAGTGGAAAGTCCCTACTTAGAGGCTTGTTTCTGATTGGTTAAGCTTAAGCTTTGTTTTATATTTACATTGGGCTTCAGTTTGCTTACTAGGCACAGCTGTCTCAGACTAATGGCTGCCCAATTAAATTTTTAAAAAAATTATAATGGCATATAGTTGTCATCATTAGAGTAAGAAACCAAAGAAGAGACTGTCGTGAATGTGATCATTAGATCATGTATTAACACACATGTTCACTTAATACCCACTTAATACCCACAAGAGTGTCTGAGTGTCTTCATACTTTTTTGTTATGGATGGGCACTATTTTTCTTTCTGATTTTTTGTTTTTTTTGGATACAGTAAAATACTTATGAGTTCTTGCAACTTTTTATAAGTTGTTTACATTTTGCTCCAATTGCTTTATCATTGTGTATATTTTGTATGTATACCTTTTTTCCTGAACCACTCTGAAAATGGAAATATGCTTTTTTATCCATAAATACTGAAATGTATATACTGAAATATGTAAATACTGAAATCAAAGGCGTTCTCTTACATAACCACAGTACAATTATCAAAATCAGAAAATGTAATAATACCATAATACCATTCAGATTTTATAAAGTATTTCAATAATGTCTTTTATCGCCTTTATACTTTAATCTAATTCGATCTGTGATCACACACTGAATTTAACTGGCATCCCTCTTTATTCCTTGTCTTTCCCCTTTCTTTTTTCTTGTCTCTTAGAGACAGGGTCTCACTCTGTTTCCAAGGCTATACGATAATGGTTCACTGCAGCCTTGACCTCCTGGCCTCAAGCAATCCCACCACCTCAGTCTCCTAAATAGCTGGGACTATAGGCGCATGCCACCATGCCTGGCTAATCTTTTTACTTTTAGTAGAGATGGAGTCTCACTATGCTGCTCTGGCTAGTCTCTAACTCCTTAGCTCAAGCCACCATCCTCAGTCTCCCAAAGTTTTGGGATTACAAGTGTGAGCCACCGTGTGGCTCTTTAATCTTCCTTATTCTGAAACAGTTCCTCAGCCTGCCTGATCCTCCCCTTCTTCTACTTGCCTTTCCTTGACCATCACAATTTTCAATACAGACCAGTTGTTTTGTACTTAATTTGGGTTTTGTTGCTGTTTCCTTTTGATTATATTAATGTTATGAATTTTGGGCTGGAATACTATAGAAGGGTTGTATTCTCCTTAATGCTTCATTTAGGGAGGCACATTATCAGTGTGTCTCAATATTAGTGATTGGTTAATCATTTATTTTATTTTATTTTGAGACAGAGTTTCGCTCTTGTTACCCAGGCTGGAGTGCAATGGCGCGATCTCGGCTCACCGCAACCTCCGCCTCCTGGGTTCAGGCAATTCTCCTGCCTCAGCCTCCTGAGTAGCTGGGATTACAGGCACACGCCACCATGCCCAGCTGATTTTTTGTATTTTTAGTAGAGACAGGGTTTCACCATGTTGACCAGGATGGTCTCGATCTCTTGACCTCGTGATCCACCCGCCTCGGCCTCCCAAAGTGCTGGGATTACAGGCGTGAGCCACCACGCCCGGCCTTTGGTTAATCATTTAAAGGTCATGTCTGCCAGGTTACTACACTGCAGAATTACTGATTTTCTCTTTGTGATTAATTAGTAATTTGTTGGGTGTATTTTGAGATGATGTTGACTTTTTTTTTTTTTAATTAATTTCCTGTTTACTAGTAGTCTCAGCATCCAAGTGGTGATTTTTCTTGTTTTTAATTTTTAATTTTTTTTCTAGAGACAAGGTCTCACTATTTTGCCGAAACAGATTTCGAACTCCTGGTCTCAGGTGATTCTTCCACCTTGGCCTTCCAAAGTGCTGGCATTATAGGCATGAGCAACTGCACCCAACTAGTGGTCATTTTCTAATTCCATTGTTCTTTCTATATTTACATGTTGGCATTTTAATGAAGGAATGTTTTCCTTTCTTCTTTGTTGATCAGAAAAATTATGGATTATGCTTTAATTAATTGCTATCATTATTTATTTTGATCCTTAAATTGTTCCACAATTCCAGTGGTAGTGCTTTCTAATTGGCTTTAGTGTTCTTTTGACATAACTCTGTCATTATTGAGTAGTCTGTTACTTTATTGCACAAAGGGTTGCATGCTTATCTTTTGCTTTCCCTGTCCTACCCAAGATCAGCTATTTCTCCAAGGATCCTTGGTTTTAGTAGAAAATGTAGTTTGGAAATCAAGATGTGGATGTTCATTTTTACAAGAGATCATTGCTTCTAGAACCTCTCAGCAAACAGCTAGGAAGTATGTATATGAAAGTGTATTTGCATGTGTATTTCTATGTCTATGTACTTTAAGAGACAGGGCCTTACCCTGTCACCCGGGCTGAAGTGCAGTTGTTGGGATAGTTCACTGCAGCCTCAAACTCCTGGTCTCAAGCAATACTCTCACCTTATCCTCTCAGGTAGTTAGGACCGCAGGCATGCCCCAACACAGTTGGCTAATTTTGTAATTTTTTTGTAGAGATGGGATCTTGGTATGTAGCCCAAGCTGGTCTCAAACTCCTGCACTCAAGTGTTGGTCTCTCAAAGTGTTGGGATTGTGGGCATGAACCACTGTGCCCTGCTGCATTTAGGTCTTTTATTTCCCTTTCCTTTTTTTTTTTTTTACTTTGGGACTCTGTCTCACTCTGTCACTCAGGCTGGAGTGCACTGGCACGATCACAGCTCACTGCAACCTCTGCCTCCTGAATTGAAGTGATTCTCCTGCCTCAGCCAGCTGAGTAGCTGGGATTACAGGTGTGTGCCATTTTGCCCAGCTAATTTTTGTGGTTTTACTAGAGTCATGGTTTCCTCATGTTGGCCAAGCTGGTCTCAAACTCCTAGCCTCAAGTGAGAAGCCCTCCTCAATCTCCCAAAGCAGTGGGATTGCAAATTTGAGCCACTGCACCAGGCAGTTATTTCTCTCTTAATGTAGGTTCTCCTCTAACTCCCTCCATCTCCCTTTCTTTTCCTAAGAATCTCGGTTGCTTGGACTATAAAGTTTTCCACATTCTAGACTTTGCTAATTGCATCGTCATCTTGCCATTAACATGTTCCTACATTCCCTCAATGTTTTATAAATTGGCTCAATCAGACTCAGTTTTCCTTGTTTTTTGGGTCAAAAATGCTTCATTAGGAGGCATATTAATTTCCAGATGTCTCTCATTTTATAATAGTGGCAACTGATGATGATTAGCTAGATTTGTTTTTTTCATTAGGGATATACAAAATGATGATATTCCAGGTATATTATTTTGTCATTTATTAGTTGGATTATTTCAATAGAGATCAATTTTCACCAACTCTTTTGGGGGAGAATTCTTGCATCTTTTATTTTAGATTCAGGGGTACATGTGCATCTTTGTTACATGGTTGTGTTTCATAGTGGTGAGGTTTGTGCTCCTAGTGAGCCCGTCATCCAAATAACCAACATTGTACCCAACAATTTTCTTCAACTTAACTGGAGATACAGTTCATATAGGAAAGACAGATGAAATGCTTGATTTACCAGATTTTAGAATAATGAGTTTGGTTCTCAAGTATTCTCCAGAAGATAAGTAATCAATTAGTTTTTTTTATAGGTGCTATTCTGAACTCGTGATTTAAACATTTTGTTGTGTTTCAATCAATTTCAGTTTCTTGTTTATTTTTGAGATAGAGTCTCACTCTGTCACCCAGACTGGAGTGTAATGGCGTGATTTTGGCTCACTCCAGCCTCCGCCTCCCAGGTTCAAGTGATTCTCCTGCCTCAGCTTCCTGAGTAGCTGGAACCACAGGCATGTGCCACCATAGCTGGCTAATTTTTACATTTTTAGTAGAGATAGAGTTTCACCATGTTGGCCAGGCTGGTCTTGAACTCCTGACCTGAGGTGATCTGCCCTCCTTGGCCTCACAAAGTGCTGGGATTACAGGTGTGAGCCACCATGCCTGTCCCAATTGCAGGTATTTTTTATTGCTCCTGAAATTATCCCATCTTTTTTAGTGGGAGCCTCTTCACGTTGACTCTCTTTATGTCCTTGGGCCATAACTCCAGAAGTGCTTGATAGCCTAGTTGCTTTCTGTTATGACACGTTTTATACATTTTTAGCCGTGTACCTGGAGTCGACCGTTTTCCCAAAGAACCCTACTTCCTATTATTGGGAAATGCTATTTAGAATCCATAGTCCAGCTGCTAGACGTGAAAGACCCATCTTTTTCTTTTAAAGTAACAATAAATTTGAGCCTGGACTCTCACCTAAAAAATAAGATAAAGTAACAATAAATATTTATCATCTCGTGGTTTCTGTGGATCATAGCTCTGAGATGCCTTAGCTGGATGGTAGTGGCTTGGTGTCTGCTGTCAAGATGGCTTACTTACATTGCAGGCAATTTGATAATGGCTATTGGCAAGAGATCTTCCATGTGGAAGGCTCTTAGGACTGCTTGAGTTGTCTTCATGACATGGTAGCTGGGTTCCTTGAGAACAAGTGATCCAAGACAGCCAGCAACATCTTTGGATTCATTTTCTCATCAACGGTGGGTTATAGTGCTCTGGCTGTGGATCCAAACAACCTGATGCTGACACTAGCTATGTGACATTAACTTATATGAACATTACTTTCCTTAGCTATAACTTTGAGATAATAATACCTACCTTATAGGTCCCTCAATAGAGGACCTTTGTGGCAATGCAGGGAATTAGAATAGTCGTACTCTTAGTGAGTACACATGGCCAACACTGAACCTGCTGCTGTTACTATTATTATCACCATCACTGGTATGAACTGAAGCCCTAAAATCTAGCCATTAAGTTGCCCTTGACAGAAATAGTCTTCCTTCCTATTTGCCAAAAATTGCCATGACAGAAAAATTGGTCACAGATTACAGATATATCCCAAGTATGGTAGAAGGTTAAAGGTTAGAGAATTATAACCACATCTGTTTGATTATCTATATATATGCAGAGGATCTTTCATGCCGAATCTGTGTTCATGTAGATTTTAGTTAGGGTATGTGTCATGTAATATAACCCTGGAAGAAGCCAAGACACCACCCCCCCTTGCTGCCATCTTTTTTCTGCTTTTGCTTTTTGGTTGTTTTTTGTTTTTTGTTTTGAGACACCTCGCTCTGTCACCAGGCTGGAGTGCAGTGGCGTAATCTCGGCTCGCTGCAACCTGCGCCTCCCAGGTTCAAGCGATTCTCCTGACTCGGCCTCCCGAGTAGTTAGGATTACAGGTGTGCACCACCATGCCCAGCTAATTTTTTGTATTTTTTAGTAGAAACGGGGTTTCACCATTTTGGCCAGGATGGTCTGGATCTCTTGACCTCGTGATCTGCCTGCCTCGGCCTCCCAAAGTGTTGGATTACAGGCATAAGCCATGGTGCCCAGCCTTTCTTTTTCTTTTATTTTTTAATGATGGGGTCTCACTATGTTGCCCAGGCTGGTCTTAAACTCCTAAGCTCAAGCGACCTGCCTGCCTTGGCCTCCCAAAGTGTTGGGATTACAGGTGTGAGTCACTGCACCTGGCTGCCACCACCCCCAATCTTTTAACTTTTTATTTTAAAATACAGATTTACAGGAAGTTATAATGAGAAATGTACAGGGTGGTCCATTGGACCCTTCACCCAGTTTGCCCCAGTGGGAACGTTTTCTTTAACTATACTATAATATCAATTGTCAACCATCGATTTTCATTTAGCAGAAATTGACTGAGCAGCTATTATATGCTAGCTCTTTAACGTATAAAGGATTAAACTCTGACCTTTTGGGTTTCTGTCATCTCTCTGGATTTTCACTGTTACTGTTCTAAAAATATGTTTTGTTTTGGCTACTTATCGTTGACACTTATATTAGCAGTTATTTTAATGTTAAACATTATGTTATTTCTCACATTTATATTTGCTGTTTTAACACAATTTTTCATTGTGTTCCCATATTCCATTTATAATCTTCACAGTATCAGAACCATGTTGCCTGCATTGTCTTTTTTTAATCACGTGCCAGTTTTGCAGTGCTACCAAGTCTGGGTCTGAGAGGCAGCTTGTGTGACTCATTTACATACATTTCTGTTTATATTCCCCAAATTAATTTGCAACTTTATATTTTTCTTCCAATTACATGTTCAAAACATATTTTTAATAATTTAAGAAGGAATTTGTCATATGTAGGATTTAAAAACTGGCTCAAAAAGGAGAAGCTATTAAACAATAGCAGAAATCAAACAGTATGTAGGACTTTAAATGGTAATTGCTAAACATTTGAATGTTCCCAAAAATGTGAGTCTGTGTGTCTGTGTGTGTCTCTACATGTTATTCCACTAGGGACTTGCACAGATAGGTTTTGCACAATATCCTTGCTGTTATTGTCAGCCATAAACAAATTACACGTATTTAACAAGTTAATGTCAGATTGGCCAGGAGCCACTGGGAGGTGTGTACTTAGTGACATCAGCTGGCAAAGAGCCCTGGTAACAGGGAGGGTTGGAAGGGTAGTGAAGAGAGAGGAAGCAGGAGGGAGGGAGAAAAAGAGAGAGACAGAGAGAGACTGACTGTATCTGGGGATTCTGGCAAGGTGAAGAGCTGGTCTGTTTGGCAGGACCTTCCCATCTGGGATCCATCTGTGTTTCCCTGGAATGGGACAGGCAGCTCTAGTCAGTGAGAAATCGCAGATGTGAGAGAGCTGACACATGTCCAGCTAATGAGAGGAGGAGGAAGACTGGTCTCCGATTGAGCTTTGAAGATTAGGAGGAGAAAAAGGGGAGCTTTTAAATATCTATTTCAAATAAATTTGGTATATTTAAGAATCTGGATTGTTTATAATCTGGGCATTTGGGGTAAGTACATTTTTATTTAGTTTGGGGGGTTAAAGTGCACAATTCTCTCTGCCTTTTACTTCTTTCAAATTACGAGGATTTTAATGTTTCTTGATATTTGATACAAGTTCAGCCTTTCTCAGTTTTGTTTTAATGCTTCATTTTATTTGTGTTTCTATCTCATTTTTCTGTTGCCACCTTTATATTTGAATGTCATGCTTTTTTGAATGCAAGATTTAATTAATAATCAGATGTAATGTATGAATTCTACAGCTAGAAAAGTAGTCCCACAAATATTTCTGTAAGGCTTTCCATGTTGGATTGTTCTGTGTTGTTTAGAGGGAATTTTTTTTCCTTTTAGTATGCATAATACAAATAGGCCATGTTAAAAAGATGGCTCATACAACACTCTATTGTCAGATTTTATTTCAGTATATGCAGGCAAATTACAACTAAAAGAGATTGAAGCAAAACTAACAGCATCTCTTCATTTTAGATATATCTCTTTGTAATTTATGTTTTGCTCCTATGCTGTTTTCTTCTATTTACTTCCTACATATAAAATAAATAAGTAACATGAACAAATCTGACTTGGAATTGTGAGTTTGGGGTAGTCTTGTGATTTAGTAAATTCGTGTGCATATCACTATGTACTGTGTTCTGTAGTCCTTGTTAGTTTGTGATGCCTATTTTAGATTTTTGCTATTTCTTTAATATTTATATATTTTAGAGATGGGTCTCACTGTGTTGCCCAGACTAGTCTCTCAAACTCCTAGACTCAGGTGATCCTTCTGCCTCAGCCTCCCAAAGTGTTGGAATTAAAGGCATGAGCCACTGTGCCTAGCCACTTTTTGCCTTTTCCATGCATTGTACTCATGTTTTGCCTCTGAATCCAGGCCTCCTTTTCATGTTCTATGGCAAGAATGTTAAATTTGGGCGTTACACAAACTGTATAGCCATTATTCACTCATTCTTCATCTCAAGCAAGCCACTGTTCTCTTTGAATCTCTATTTTGTCTAATTCCTGATTCATGTTGTTATTGGGGAAATTTGTCTGGCACATAGAAAGCATACAAGTTAGTTTCAAGAGTCCTAGATGTTCACTCTTTTTGCTGTGGTGGGTTCCTAAACCTCTTGCATTTTTAACTTCAACTCTTGGTCAAGAATGGGTCTGGTCTGTGGTTCTAGTTTTCAAGGCACCCTTCCTCTTGCTGTACTCCTTTCCCAGATTGTCTGCATCTATTCTAAATGGTCTGTGTTATCTTCACCAAACTATACCAGAACCGAAGAATTTTGAAAAAGTCAATAAGCAGGAGTGAGGTACTGAATTGTACTGCTTTGTGACAACACTGATTAAATTGTCCTCCACCTCATGACTCCCTGCTGGAAAATTCTGTGTTTTTCCCCCCTATATTACAAGTCATGCAAAAATTTTCCATTTCTGAGATAGGAACTTTAAAAAATATTTTTATTCCTTAAAGTTCTTCAGCCTTTATTTATGTTAATTGGGTAATTAAATGGGCAGTATAGTATTACTCAATTTCTTCCTTCAGTTTTATATTTAGATTTCTTCAGGTGGAGGGGACTTTTTTCTTTTTCTTTTACTTTTTTTCTTTTTTTGAGACAGAGTCTCGCTCTTTTGCCCAGACTGGAGTGCAGTGGCATGAACTCAGCTCACTGCAACCTCCGCCTCCTGAGTTCAAGCGATTATTCTGGCTCAGCCTCCCGAGGAGCTGGGGTTACAGGCGCGTGCCACCACGTCCGGCTAAGTTTTTGTATTTTTAGTAGAGACAGGGTTTCACCATGTTGGTCAGGCTGGTCTTGAACTCCTGACCTCGTGATCCACCCACCTCAGCCTC
>NW_016107333.1:8241600-8256105 GCF_001604975.1 Cebus imitator | reverse complement strand
GGGTTTCATCATGATGGCCAGGCTGGTCTTGAACTCTTGACCTCAGGTGATCTACCCACCTTGGCCTCCCAAAGTGCTAGGATTACAGGTGTGAGACACTTTGCCCGGCCAGAGGAGACTTTTAAAATGGAACTTTTCCCAAGTTTTCTTTTATACCAAATTGACTAAAATGATTTCATAAAAATTTGGCGGTATCTGTTTTTATAGGTGCATTGTTCAGCAAGCATCTTTGGGACTTTTCTGTATACTTGAGAGGATATAATGTTTATACTGAATTCACATGGTACTCCTTCAGTGTGAAACACTTTCCATTGTAGCCCAGGAGACCTGAGTGGGAAGATAAGGACTTAATGCTAGTGTATTGCAGGATCGGGTCTACTACAGAGGGCTTAAAGGGAATTTCATATGACTGTGTGTCCATGCCAGGAATATTTCTGGTGCTAGAGTTTCAAGAAACATAATACATAAGAAATAATATGCATTTTAATATGTGAAGATTCACTCACTGTAAATAAAGTTGGGTGATTAAAAGTCCTGCCAGGACCAGACAGTTCAGGAGAGTACTGCTTGCTACAGAGGTTATAACCAAGATATATTTGAGTTGAATACTGGAGAAAATAGTGGTTCTTTCTGAAGATTATGAAAGCATCCTGAGAAGCTTACTGCTATGAAATGAGGAAATTCTCCTAAATTGGCTTCCAGTTAATGACCCAAGGATATTTTCATAGTGAGGGTCCTTGTTGGACTTGAGGCACATAATGCAATAATGCCAATCAACTGGAGATGGGGATAATGACGTTTAAGTGGCTTTGCTGGAACATCAAAAAATACTTCCGAGTGAACAAATCTATTTAATACATAACTGGAAAAATTTAAGTAGATCTGAAAGATTGGTTCATTAATGGTTGTTATAAGGATACTCGATGTTAGAAGTACTCATAAGTCCCCAGAGATGACCTATGGACGATATTAGGATTGGAAAGGATCCTTAGGATAACCTAGTCAAACACATTATTTTATAGATAAGAAAAGTTGAGGAAGGATAATGGGATGGAAAATAGTCTCCCTGGCCCAGAGTTCAATACCCTGGTTACTGACTGAGCTTAGACTAGAATTGTGTTGAGTTTCTAGGGCACCTTTTTTTTTTTTTTTTTTTTTTTGCAGGGGGTGGAGGGTGGGAGACAGTCTCCCTCTGTCGCCAGGCTGGAGTGCAGTGGCACAATCTCAGCTCACTGCAACTTCCACCTCCCAGGTTTAAGTGATTCTCCTACCTCAGCCTCCAGAGTAGCTGAAACCTGAAGCACATGCCACCACGCCCAGCTTTTTTTTTTTTTTTTTTTTCCTGTATTTTTAGTAGAGACGGGGTTTCACTATGTTGGCCAAGATGGTCTCGATCTCCTGACCTTGCTATCCACCCGCCTCGGCCTCTCAAAGTGCTGGAACTACGGGTATGAGCCACTGCGCCCAGCCCAGGACACCCATTTTAAGAATGTTTCTTTGAATTGCCTGTTATATGTGATAATATGGTAAGGGATTTTTATAAAAGGTGGTATCTCATAGAGGAGATAAAATGTACAGAAAATGGCTGGGCACAGTGGCTCACACCTGTAATCCCAGCACTTTGGGAGGCCAAGGCAGAAGGATCAAATCAGAAGTTAAGAGACCAACCTGGCCAACGTGGCGAAACCTAGTTTCTACTAAAAAATACAAAAATTAGCTGGGCTTGGTGACATGCACCTGTAATCCCAGCTACCTGGAGTGGCTGAGGCAAGAGAATCACTTGAACCTGGGAGCTGGAGGTTGTAGTGAGCCAAGATCATGCCGTTGCACTCCAGCGTGGGTGACAGTGAGACTCTGTTTCACAAAAAAAAAAAAAAAGTGTGAAAAGTAGTGAGTCTTGAATATTAGTACCAACTGAGGGAATCAGAGAACTTTCCTAAAGGAGGTAGCATTTGATCAGAATTTAAAAAGGACTGGAAGGATTTGGACTTCTTGTGTGGAAGGAGCATAGTGGCAGGATGGAAAAGTTCCCTTTCTTCTGGAGCTCAGTGCCTTAAATTAAACTTTATTAAATGCATAATTACATAGTATTCATTTTTACCATGTTTTGAAGTATGTCTAGCTGTTGCTGTCTTTCCAAATCCAAGATCGGTTGTTTACTTCTGAGATACTTATCTTTATGCATACATAGCCATCTTCTCTTTTATATGTGTGATTTATATACCAGGAAGCTGTGATTTAAAAGGTTTCTACCTTGATGGACTCTGGATTGTTCTATTTTCCCTCCAAGTTCAAGTCAGCGAATAAAGGAATAAGTGATGGTTATATCTTGCAGAAAAACAACCTCTTATAACTTGTGGTTGTATTTTCACTGGCTGTTGGACTTTCCAAACAGACTTTTGAGAACTATATGATGACACAGACTGATTCTGGGAAATTTAAAATGCATATGAATTTAATTTTCCTAAAGCATGCCAAAACCTGCAAAAGCAACTCTTTGTGTTTTGTTTAAAGCAACAGCTAGTGAAAATCCTGTTATCATTCAATCCTCAGCAGCTTGTTAGAGATGACTGGCAAGGTGGGATACAATTCTGTGTATGTGTATACATATTATCTGCAGTTGTCTCTCATAGCTGGATCTCTGCAGCAAATGGAGTATGTACAGTAGTCTCCCCTTAGTCGAAGTTTCACCATCTAGGGTTTCAGTTACCTGTGGTACAGTACAATAAGGCATTCTGAGAGAGAGAGACCACATTCACATAACTTTTATTGTAGTATATTGTTATAATTTTTAAAATTGCTGTTAATCTCTTACTGTGCCTAATTTGTAAATTAAACTTTATCATAGAAATGTATGTATAGGAAAAAACATAGTATATATAGGGTTTGGTACTGTCTAGGGTTTCAGGCATCTATTGAGGGTCTTAGAACACATCCCCTACAGACAAGGTGGGGACTACTGTGTTTTCATTTGATTGTGGTAGTTAGGATAGATGGAGAGAAGACGGTGAAAGATTGTGTGTGGGCTTTGACATTAGGCTGTGTAACCATAGCTAATTTAACCTTCACCTCTAACCTTCCTTTTTCTCAACTGTAAAATGGGAATAAAAATGAGTTCTACGGATTTAATTAGAAGCTAGCATGATACTTCACTATCATGCGATCTTATGATCAGCACTCAATAAGATTTCTCTTTCCATGTGATTTTTCCTAGTCCCCCTAAAACATTGGAATCACAGTAACTAAAAGACTTACTTAAAATGGGTGTCTTGGATATTTTTACTGTCTCACTTGAGACTGACAGAGAACCCACTTCCTTAACTAATTCTTAGTCTTGGGAGAAGGGTGCGTGTAGAGAATACAGCAGCCTTAAAAACTCAAACCTGTTGCCGTGTGGCAAGCTGTTAACGTTTGGGACCTTGCATCACTTACCCTGCTGGAAGAGCTGGGGGATGGGCTGCTTTGAGGGTGACAGATGTGTCCTCTGCTGTTGGCGGGCGCGTGCCGGCTCTGTCCCTCTGCTCCCAGCACCAGGTGCAGCCATTGTTCTGGCTGGTCTCTCTTCATCCGGCCTCGTCTGTTACTCTGCTCTTTCTAGCTCATTGTTTCTGTAGGAAATTAGCATTAAAAACCCATCTGAAACCCCCATGTCCCTCAACTGCAGGTGACTGTTATTGGCCCCAGCTGCCACCCTTGCGCTTGATTACTTCCATATGGGTCTATGCAAAGAAGTAGTAGCCATTTATTGATTTCCACCACAACCCCAACCTCTATTACTCAAACTATAATACCCTGAAATCTATTAGACCCCCCAATAGGCTGTATAGCTCAGTTGGCGCTACAACTGTGATGAACGTTTTACAAGCAAAACTAATTACACCCTTTTCCCCACCCCCATCACCTCCTCCCTAAATACTAAATGTAGAAACACCAGAGTGTCAAAAGTCGAATAGTAAATCTTTTAAATGTCTGGAAATGAATCTGTTTCTGAGTGGTAAAGCTTTTAGACTTTGGATGGGATTTTATGGAAAATTTTAGTCACTGCTTTAATATTTCATGCCACACCCGTAATATTCAAGCAAATTGTGTCTCATTAGGCCCCTAAGGTGGGGGTAGGGCACACAAAAATTTTCATCACTTGCTTTTTGGTTTATTAAATTTAACCCAATGGGCAGTATGTTAGGAAAGGGACCTAGCTTAAACGGATAATATGTTTTTTTGGGAGAAACCAATATGCAGTCATTATTAAATGCTTTAATTTTGCATGATTTTGTTGTTTGTCCTCTGTGTTTACACAAATAGTAGTTCTAGTTTAGTCATTAGAATAACTACCACAATGAGAAGGTCAATGTTTTAGACTTCTTTCTTCCTTCATCAGTAAACAAATTTAAGTGTTCTATTTTGGTTGTTAACAGGTAATAAATGCTCCTTCATTTTAAGCAGTGGAGAAATGGAAAGGTAGAGAAGTCAGTAAAGGGGAAGAGTTGAGATTTGCGACAGCCTTCTCTGACTCCAGATGAAGTGTACTTTGATTTGAAGTTTGGAGCTAGTACGAGTTTGAAATGTTGATTGGTTTTGCTATAGATATTATTGTCTTAAAACCCTAGATAGAAGTTTAAGGACAATCAAAGTTGTTACTGACTTGGATGAATTGTGTTGTGACCTTAACAAAATCAGTACCCCATCAGTGAAGGGTATTCTGATAGCCTTCACAAGTCAATAGCCCAGGAAGTCAAGAGAGAGGTCATTGATGTTTGCCTGCTGAGAGTTCAGCAGTGTAACCCAGTTTTAAAGTAAAACCTTGAGTTTACAGCATTTTAAATTAAATTATTTGATATTTAGGACGTTTAAAGTAACAATTTCAATGTTTTAAACTTAGCTGCATAGAGCTTTTCTCATTACTCTGAAATGTAGGGCCATTTCTGTTGGAAGAAATAACTGTCTTTTTTTTGGCTTTCTTCTTTCTTTTCTGTTTTCTTTCTTTATATTCTATTTCTTTTGGAGTTTAAGAAGGTACTAGAGCCAGGCCCTGTGGTGTGTGCCTGTCTCAGAAGGCTGAGGCAAGAGAATTACTTGAGCCCAGTCGTTCAAGACAAGCCTGGGGAACATGGCCAGATCTCATCTCAAAAACAAACAAACCGCCGGGCACAGTGGCTCACACCTGTAATCCCAGCCACAGCAGGTGGATCACCTGAGGTCAGGAGTTCGAGAGTAGCCTGTCCAAAATGGTGAAATCCTGCCTCTAGGCATGAGCCACTAGCTCAAGACTAGCCTGGCCAAAATGGTGAAACCATGCCTGTTATGAGCCACTAAAAATACAAAAAATTTAGCCAGATGTGGTGGTGCACATCTGTAGTCTCAGCTACTGGGAAGGCTGAGGCAGGAGAATCGCTTGAACCCAGGAGGGAGAGGTTACAGTGAGCTGAGATTGTGCCACTGCACTGCAGCCTGGGCACCAAGAGGGAGACTCCATCTCAAAAACAAACAAAAAAGGGTACTAGATTTGAAAAGCCTCTGGCAACCAGTGTTTTACCTGACAGCTCCTATGAAGGCAAGCCTCCAGGTAGAGCAATGTAATTATATTTAGAATAGGTTAGGATTTGTAGTATTTGACATTTTTTTTCAGAGATTTGTAATCTGCTCCTTCATTTTAAGCAGTGGAGAAATGGAAAGGTAGAGAAGTCAGTAAAGGGGAAGAGTTGAGATTTGCAGCAGCCTTCTTTGACTCCAAATGAAGTGTACTTTGATTTGAAGTTTGGAGCTAGTACAAGTTGGGACTGTTGATCAGTATTGCTATAGATACTATTGTCTTGAGGTGAGTACACATGCTGTTAGCCCTTCTTTTTGGTACTTAGGAAGAATGAGGGTTTTCTTCGGTGGACTTACTGATTCTTTCATTCTGTTATTGTACACACTGGGAAACATAGTTAAATAGTTAAAGGAGTTTATGGTCTAATGTGAGACTCATTTTCTTTTCATCTCTTTTAATTTTACTGAGTTGTCCTTTATCGTTCCTAGGGCTGATGCCACAGTGAAACTGGCATTAAGTTTTCTTGACCGTGAATGTGAACTTAGGTTTTCATAAGCAAATCGTACTTCTGTCTCCCTAAGTACAGAAGCATGACAAATAGCCACATGTGCTTTGTCTGGGCCCTAGGCTCCTCACTTGCCTTTCCCTAATACTGGCTGTTCTTCATGTCTAAAGTAGGGGAAGACAACAGACTTGGTTTGTGATTGACCTAGAAATGTTCATTTCCATCTTTATCTTAGAGAATGAATTAAAGTGTTTCCCTGCCTTTCCATCCAAGGGAATCATTTCTAACAACAAATCTTTTAAAGTGGGTCTGGAGGAGGGACAGAGAATTGGTGATTTGTCTTGGGAATTTTGTTGTTTTTTTTGGAGTCAGTTTCAAACACCTCAGTAAAAATGTTTAAGGCTCTTTGACTTTTTTGGTTTGTTTCATTTTAATGCACTACTATATTCTGTTTTCTCACATTTTATATGCACAAATCAATATATACTCTTAATTGGGTAAGCGAAAATAGTGGGTGAGTTTGAAGACATGTTTCATTTTTCTTATTTTGATGATAACTTTTAAAATTTTAATACGTACTTGACATAAAGTCTAAAATGTCAATTCATATATCCATCTTTTTCTTTAAGTACAGAGGTCTTAGAATACTTCAAATTCAGCTACTTCCTTTTTCAATATATTACTACTGTCGAATATTTTGTTTCCATTTTATGTGTTACACTCCCCACCAAAATAATAATTACTATTATTTTTTAAAGTTGATACTAGTTTAGGTTTACCAATATATTTCTTTGATCACATTGAATATTTACCACAATTTTTCCTTCTAGGTTAATTTTTCTTTCTACCAAATACATCTGTTAATAATTCTTGGAGAATCTGTAAGTAGTACATTTTTTGTTGATCTGAAGATATCTTTCTTTCACCTTTACTTGAATGATAGTTAAATGAGGTTAAAGTATAAAGGTTGACAGTTATTTTCCAGCAGCACTTGGGAGTGGTGATTTCTTTTCTTTTGTGTTTTTTTTTTTTTGTTGTTGTTGTTGTTGTTGTTTGTTTGTTTTTGCAAGCCCACAATGAACATCATATTCTTTTCTTTGTTTTTGAGTTGGAGTCTCACTCTGTGGCCCAGGCTGGAGTACAATGGCATAATCTCTGCTCACTGCAAACTGCCCCTCCCAGGTTCAAGCAATTCTCCCACTTCGGCCTCCAGAGTAGCTGGGAATACAGGCACCCACCACCACACCTGACTAATTTTTGCATTGTTAGTAGAGACGGGGTTTTGCCATATTGGCCAGGCTGGTCTCAAACTCCTGACCTCAGGTGACCTGCCCACCTCAACCTCCCAAAGTGCGGGAATTATAGATGTGAGCCACCGTGCCTGGCCAGGAGTGGTGATTTCTGTTGTTTTGGAGATTTGAAGCTGTTTTTTGTTCCTTTTTCAGTTATTTTCCTGTGGACTCATACAGTGTGTAGCCTTTTGTGTCTGGCTCCTTTCACTTAGCATAACATGTTTGAGATTCATCGATGTTGTTGTGTTGATCAATAGTTTGTTCCTTCTTACGACTGAGTAGTATTCCCTGGTCCTAGGAAGCCCTTAGCTAAATTTTAACCCCTCAGTTAAAATTGTATGAGAGGCCGGGCGCAGTGGCTATGCCTGTAATCCCCACACTTTGGGAGGCCAAGGTGAGTGGATCCCTTGAGCGCAGGTTTTGGAGACCAGCCTGGACAACATGGTGAAACCCTGTCTCTACAAAAAATATAAAAATTAGCTGGGCATGGAGGCATGCACCTCTGCTCCCAGGTACTTGGGAGGCTGAGGTAGAAGGATCACTTGAGCCTGGGAGGTCAGGGATGCAGTGAGCTATGATCACACCACTGCACTCTAACCTGGGCAACAGAGTGAGACCTGTCTCAAAAACAATAGCAACAACAACAAAAGCTTGTATGAGGAGCTGTGCATGGTGGCTCACAGTGGCTCATGTCTGTAATCCCAGCACTTTGGGAGGCTGAGATGGATAGATCACTTAAGACCAGGAGCTCAAGATGAGCCTGGCCAACGTGGCGAAAGTTTTCTCTACTAAAAATATAAAAATTAGCGGGGCATGGTGGTGCACATCTATAATCCCAGCTACTCTGATGCTGACAAAAGAATTTGCCTAAACCCAAGAGGCAGAGGATGCAGTGAGCCAAGATTGTGCCAGTGTACTCCAGCCTAGGTGACAGAGTGAGACCCTGTCTTTAAAAAAAAAAAAAAAAAAAGATTTATATGAGGAAACATCTCATAAATTTTAGAATAATATCTATAAATTAGATGATGATAGGGTATTAATGTTAATTGTTTTGATAATTGTACTATGCCTATATAAGTAAATATCCTAACTCTTAGCAATTACACACTGAAATATTTAAGCATAAGGGAGTGTAATGTTTTCAGCTTACTCTTAAGTGGTTTAGATAAAAATACAGGTAGATGGAGAAAAAGAGAGTGATTTTTATAAATGGATGAATTAATTGGTGAATTTAGCCAAATGATATTAAGGGAATTATTTGAATTATTCTTGCAAGATTGAGATTGTTTCAAAGTAAAAATTTTCTAAATTCAAATAAAAGAAAGTACTGAGTCGTAGAAGCCCATTAACAACAATAACAAAAAAATGGGTGTGAAGTTAAGTGGTTAATTTGGGACTGTCTGAAGAAGTAAATTGAGCTGAGTGCTAAAAAACATTAATGAAGTAGCTTGGTAGATATCAGAGATAAGAACATTCCAGTGCAAAGGCTCAATGATGGGAATGAACTCGATATATTCAAAGAATAGAAAAATGGTCAATGTAGGTATAATGTAGTGAATGAAGAGAAGAGGGTAGAGAGACAGGAGACAGAAGCTCATGTAGAGCTTTGTAAGCCAGTGCAAAGCTTTGTAATCCAATGAATTTAGATTTCATTCTGAGTGGAGGGTAACAATTGAATAGTTGGGGTAGTAATGTGATCTGATTTACATTTTATAAAGATCATTCTTCCTGTGTGGTATGGAGAAAGAATTTTATAGGGCATGGTTGGAAACAGCAAGACCAGAAGTGAAAAATGGCAAGTTTGGACCAGCTTTATGGCAGGGAAGATAGTAGAGGACAGATGATTTGGTATATTTTAGAGGAAGTTGAGTTTTCTGAACTTGTTGATGGATTGACTGTTGAGAGGGGGAGGAGTGTTTTCACATAACTGGCAAATCTGTCCTCCTTGTTATTCGTCCATTCATTTAAATATTTATGTGCCTACAGTGTGCCAGGCATTATTCTAGGTACTGGAGTTACATCAGTGAGTAAAGCAAAGCCCCTCCCCTTGTGGAGATTAAATTCTAGTAGAAGAGACAGGCAGTAAAGATGATTAATAAGTAATATGTGTGTAGCCTAAAATGTATGTTTATGTATATTTAAGATGTTTTATAATATAGTTACAAAAAAAATGAAAGTGCTAAAGAGAAAGAGAAAGGGTTTAAGGAGATCAGGTTAATTTGAGGAGGGTAAGGAGGGTCCTCACTGAAAGGTGATTATTTTAAGAATGCAAAGAGATGATGGATATAAGCATTCAGCACTGTATGTGACACATTGTTTCTCGCTTTTCGAGTACTTGTTGTTACTATTTTGAGACAGGGTCTTACTCTGTCACCCAGGCTGGAGTGCAGTGGCACCATCATGACTTACTGCAGCCTCGACTTCATGGGCTCAGGTGATTGTCCCATCTCAGCCTCCCAAATAGCTGGGACTAGAGGCGTTTGCCACCCTACCTGGCTACTTTTTCTCATTTTTTTGTAGAGATGGGGTTTTGCCATGTTGCCCAGGCTGGTCTCAAACTCCTGCGTTGGCTGCCCAAAGTGCTGGGATTCCAGGCCAGAGCCACCATGCTGTGCCCTGTCTAGATATTATAATGAAGATTGAGGATGATAGTTTTTGTGGAGCACAATCCTGACTCTGCCTGTGATGTTGCATTCATCTTTTGGAGCATAAGCAGATCACCAGGTGAATGTCTAAAGAATATGGAATAAGGTTGAAAGAAATACAGGTCCTGGCAAGGCAATGGAAAGATGCATGTGAAACATTCATTTCTAATAGAGGACTAATTTAATAACAGAGAAATATACTCTTCCCTAGAAACAATTTGCTTTCCCATTCATCTGTATGCAGAGGTTTTGAGGTATATACAATAAAAGACATTAAAAACAGTCCTTCAACCCAGTGGAGGATCAAGAGGTAAGGAATTTGAGAAGTGGAATGAAGCTGTTGCTCTTCAAGCTTGCACTAACCTACTTTCTTTTCAATTGAAACAAGCCTGTTACCCTCATTACTGTTATCTGGTTAGAAAACACCTACCTAGGAGAGGGCTTCATCTGGCATCGTGAATCAGGAAAGGTGTCCCTTAAAGAGATGATACCCGGGTCAGCTTGTGTATGAATGAAAGTTAGCCTGGAGAGAGAAGAGTCTAAAGTATGAGGTCAAAAGCGGAGGAAAGTAAGACTGGAGAGGTAACTGATGTCTAGGTTATAGATGCCTTCTCCACTGTGTACAGAAGCATAGACTTTATCCTATAGGTTAAAACTCTTATATAGAGTTGTTTTCTTTTTAAGCAGGGAATTGTGACTTCATTGGCATTTTGAGATGGAGGCTTCTGGGCAAAAGAATTTCATGGGGGGTAATCTTAGAGTCAGGGAGACTGTTTTGAGATGATTATGATCAGTCTAGTCAAGAGATGGGGAAGGTCTAAGCTTTGTCTCTTGTAGGTGAAATGGAAAGGGACAAAGGGTTTGAATTTGGGTTGTGTGATGTGACAAATGATTGGTCTTAAAATACAGATTTAAAATGAAAAGATTAAACTGATCACTGTTTTTTGGGCTTTTAACAAATGTGGCTGATAGAATGTTTTTGTGCTTTCAAAGGGAGCCTGGATGAATAAGCTTGGGTACTGTATGTATTTTATTAGACATTTGAAGTGGCAAAGTAATTTCTAAAATATTTCTAGCAACTTTGTTTCATTTCATCTGCAGGATGAAAAAGCAAATTTTGGGATTGTTGATTAAATTAGCAGACCATATGGTGTTTGCACAGACTCATTGCTATTTTTCTCTTTCAGGATATGCTGTTTTATCTGATGCCAATGTTCTAAAAACACTTATTTTCTAGTCAGCAGTAGGTGAAACAATTATTTCTAGTCTTTATGTTTTCTTCTTGATGCCTTAATTAATGTCACAATTTGTGAAGTGCTTTACCCTCCTTTTTAAAATTAGTTTAATATATTAAAAGATTAAAACTTCACATTTATTTAATGCTTCCCAACCTCTTTTCACATCATAGCATACATAGAAAGTGGAAAGTTCTAATTGGCTTTCCCAGTCTGAGGAAATCAGTATCTGAGTAAACTCATAATCATTCTTCACAACTCTCTAGTGTTGGTCCCTGGCACACAGTTTGGGAAGTCCTATATTGTATTGTAGTTAGTTAAGCGGAATTAGGAAAGAGTTATAGAGTCTTTCTTACCAGGGTTGTTTTTTTTCTTTCTTTCTTTCTTTTTCGCTAAAAGCCTAAATCACTACAAAAAAATTTGTTTTTCTTTTGATACGGAGTTTGACTCTTGTTGCTCAGGCTGGATTGCAACGGTGTGATCTCAGCTCACCACAACCTCTGCCTCCCAGGTTCAAGTGATTCTCCTACCTCAGCCTCTCTAGTAGCTGGGATGACAAGCATGCACCACCACGCCTGGCTAATTTTTTGTATTTTTAGTAGAGACGGGGGTTTCTCCATGTTGGTCAGGCTGGTCTCAAACTCCCGACCTCAGGTGATCCGCCTGCCTCGGCCTCCCGAAGTGCTGAGATTATAGGCATGAGCCACCTTGCCTGGCCCTAAATCTCACTAAATTTCCAGGTGTTATACTAGGAGCTATGGTTATGAGTTAAGAGCTCAAGGAATTCATACAGAGATAGGCACAGAAACAAATCACCTGTGGCATATGACAAATGACATCACAGAGGTATAGGAGCCCGAAGAGTCCAAATGTGGGAGGATTTAATTCTGTCAAGGTGTACTTGAGGAGTACCAGGGAGGAGTTGGAGTTAGACCTTAAACTAGGAGTTTCTAAATGTCAGAGACAGGGAAAGCAGGGCATTACAGGTGGAGAGCACAGCCTGTTCTATAGGCTTTCTGCCTGCTTAATGTCTAGCAGAGGTCTCTTCTTAATATAAAAGTAGATATTGGAACTTAGGAGTTTGCTCTGATGGCAGACATGGTTACTTGCCCTGCTAAAGTGCCTATCTACCTTCCATTTATGTTGTTTGGATTCAGTCTCTACTATACTATAACCTGATATTTGCATGGTGCTTTTAATTTTCAAAGCTTTTTATCCAAATAACAGCCCCTCAGGGATAGGAAACAGAAGCCAGCTGGTAGTATTTTTATTTTTATAGAGGAGAAAACTGAGACATCACCATCATATCAGCATTTCAGTTCCCAGATAAGAAGGTTTTTTTTTTTCATCTCCTGATTGCAAAGGGTGCTGTCCAACAGGAAGAAACTCCCCCAATTTTCTGGGCACAGCCCAGAGTGCTGACTGAGGCAGCCACCAGGAGGGCGCCGGCAAGGCAGACATCATGGCTGCTGATCACAGAGAGCTAACAGCTTGACATCTGCAGGCTGCAGCTGTAGATTTTTGCTATAGCACATCCGTATTTCTGCTCACACTTGTGAAGAATCACAGAGTTTGGAAGAATATGAGTTAAACCCTTCCAAGCGTATAAGTGTGCTCCATCTCTGGGAGTTTTATTCTGTACTGGGTGGAGTAGTCATGTGAGATCTTATAGCTTCTACTTTTCTCTGTTCACTTTGCCATGTTTAGTCCATCTTCCCTATCTCAGTCTTAATCTAATGCCAAAAAAAGTTGGAGTACTCCATAATAGATGACTTGAGTGGGTGCTAATTGTGTCGCTGAAATGTTTGCCAGAGAAATTGTTTTTCTAGCTGATTTTCTTCTGCCTCTATCTTTTAGTCTATTTGGAAAACACAGAGTACCTGGTTATGTTTTAGAGTGTCGTCATCATTTCAGTAAGCAGTGAACAGCTGTTGACCATTTTATGCTTGTGCCTATACTAAGTATTTATCCGATTTTCTAATATAACTGGCTTTTTTGAAATAGCAATGGAATAAACTTTCTGGATTGGTGATTGTGAGGAGGTATACCAAGAAGAGAAGGGTGATCTTGGTGTGGAGCTAACGTTTCTGAAATCGTGGCTTGTTTGTTCTTACTCCTTAAGGTACCCCATTGCCACTCCTTAAGCCCATTCATTTGACAGTGGGGCTTTTTGTCAGAAGCCTCTGTGATTGTCGGTTGGGGACATAAATGGGCTTCTACATAACAGCTTCTGTGTTTCAGTTTTCTAACTTCTCCATGGTGTGCTTCGGCTACAGACTTTGTATTTATGTTTATATGTTTGTGAAGAAAGACAGGAACTATATAGTAGAATGTGACACCTCTTTGAACTGTAATCAGTGTGTCTTATTAAATTCTTGGTCACAATATGTAAACTTCATTGAGTCCTACAATAATTTGTTCTTTTGGCATTATTTATTTTGCTATATATAGTATGGTCTCTGTAGCTCAGCAGAGCTGCCATTTCTTAGCCACATATAACTTGGGACATAATTTTTGACTTCAGTGAGCCTAAGCTTCTGGTTGAGTAAAGTGGTAGTGGGGAAGGTACCTTCCATTGTCTTAGTGTCATTTAAATAAGAAAATATTTTAGCACCATTCTTTGCATGTAATAAATACTTTGTTATTAAATAAATACATGAAGATGGAGAATAATGGTAGCTATTACTGTTACAGCTCTTTCCTGACTTCTGTTATCCTTCCCAGCAAGAAAGTCTTGTCCTATTCAAATCTTGGGTAAATATGAAACTTGCTTCATTATCAATGTGGATTGAGAATGTATATATTGGGTTCATGGGCATCTGAAGAAAGGCTTTTAAATCAGTTTTCCTTTATGGTCAGTTGGTCACAAATAACATCAAAATATCAATACTATTTCTTTTTTTTCTTTACAGCTGGCTACTTTGCTATTTGTATACCTAATTAAAATTTTTCCACTTCTAAAATTTTTTCTGGGGCAATTTATATATGATTAGGTTAATTTACATTGAGTATTAGTTTCTTTGGGAAACTAATAAGTTTTTAAAAATAGATCCCCCCAAAATGGTAAGGAGTTGAGCAGTCAAAGCTGTGAACAAATAGAGAATTTGGGCCTGAAGTTTAATACGGAAATGAGAAAATGATTTCGATTTATTTGTAGAAAGAACCATAATCAAGGAAATTTTCTTTTTTTTTTTTTTGTTTTGTTTTGTTTGAGACGGAGTTTCGCTCTTGTTACCCAGGCTGGAGTGCAATGGCGCGATCTCGGCTCACCGCAACCTCCGCCTCCTGGGTTCAGGCA
>NW_016107333.1:8234336-8240660 GCF_001604975.1 Cebus imitator | reverse complement strand
AAAAACTCTTTCGTAAGCTATTGTACAAAGACCTGGTGTGTAGAAATAGCCTGAGTGATGTCTGCATGTTGAGAAGATACCATAACATCTACATGTAGGATCTATTCTTAAAGGGAAGTATTGGAATGGGAGTGGTGGAATCCTTTTGCAGTGATTTTTAAAATATACAGTAAACATGCACAGATACTGTTAACCCAATGAGCATTGTTTTGTTTAGTTTCTGGGACAGAGTCTCCCTCTGTCGCCCAGGCTGAGTGCTATGATTACAGGCATAAACCACCATGCCAGGTCTGTTAGTTTTTTTTTTTTTTTTAATTAAAAAAAATTTTTTAAGAGATAGGGTCTCACTGTATTGCCCAGGCTGGTCTCAAACTCCTGTCCTCAAGCAGTCCTCCTATGTCAGCCTCCCAAAGCATTGGGAGTAAGCCACTGCACCCAGCATGTTCATTTCCTTAATCGTGTCTATTGATGAGCAAAAACTTTAATTTTCACAAAGCTCTAACTTAGCAGTCTTAAAAATGTTATGGTTTGTGCTTTTTTGCTTACCCACCAGGTCACTGGGATATTCTTCTATTCTGGATTTTTGTCTTTTTTTTCTTTAGATGGAGTCTTGCTCTGTTGCCCAGGCTGGAATGCAGTGGCACAATCTCACTGCACCCTATGCCTCCTGAATTCAAGTGATTCTCCTGCCTTAGCCTCCCAAGTAGCTGGAATTACAGGCGTGTGCCACCACACCCAACTAATTTTTGTATTTTTAGTAGAGATGGGGTTTCACCATGTTGATGAGGCTGGTCTTGAACTCCTTACCTTACACATTTTAGGCATATAAATTTTTAAATTTTAAGTCCTAATCGTATTTTAACTTTAGCAGCCTATTATGAAAACGTGGGCATTCTATGTAACTCAGTAAGAAATATCTAATGGTTGGTTCTACTTAATAAACAAATAAGCCAGTATGTACTATGTTCTGGCCACTGGACTTGGCACTTTGAATATGGCGGTGATCAAGATGAACATGGCCCCAGCTCTCTAAAGGGTTACAACTAAAGAGGCCGAGGTTGGCCTGTTTTGAAACAAAAATGGACAAATGATGCATTTCAGGCCTTGTGATGTGAACAAAAATTTTATAATATTCTTCATTATGCAGCAGCTGATAGCAGCATCAAAATTTGATAGGGGCTAGGCACGGTGGCTCACGCCTGTAATCCCAGCACTTTGGGAGGCCAAGGTGGGCAAATCACTTGGACCCAGCAGTTGGAGACCAGCCTGGGCAGTGTGGTACAACCCTATCTCTACAAAATACACAAAAAATTAGCCAGGCATGGTGGTATGGGCCTGTAGTCCCAAGCTACCCAGGAAACCAAAGTTGGAGAATCACCGTGAGCCCAAGAGATTGAGGCTGCAGTGAGCCAAGATCACACCACTGAATTCCAGCCTGGGTAATGGAACCAGCCCCTGTCTTAAAAAAAAAAAAAAAAAAAAAAAAAGATAAATTCCATTTGGGTAGGATGTATGTGCAGTATAAAGATAACATTGCTGTTTTTTGTTTTTTTAATGAAAATGTTTCCTGAAGCCATAGCAAACAGCATGAATATTGGAATGAGTATCTAAGTCTATCATTTTCTTTCTTTTTTTTCGGAAGCAGGAGGGAGATAAGAGTCTTGCTCTGTTGCCCAGGCTGGAGTATGGTGGCACGACCTCAGTTCACTGTAAACTCTGCCTCCAGGGTTCAAGCGATTCTCCTGCCTCAGCCTCCTGAGTAGCTGGGTTTACAGGTGTGTGCCATCATGCCTGGCTAATTTTTGTATTTTTAGTAGAGATGGGGTTTCACCATGTTGCTCAGGCTGGTCTCAAACTCCTAACCTTGTGATTCGCCCACCTCAGCCTCCCAAAGTGCTCGGATTATAGATGTGAGCCATCCATCGTGCATGTCTGTCATTTTCTTTGTTAGCTAATTTCTAAAGATTATTCATCTTTAAAAATATTCTTTGCAACAACTTGTTTTGATACCTGTGATTTGTACTGTAACTTAAGGTGTTTTTTTTTTCCTTTTCCTTTTTTTTTTTTTTGGTGTCGTCTTGGTTGTTTTATTTTGTTTGAATCCTGGGAAACCAGAGGTGTTAGCCTGTGTTTTAAAACTCACATTTGGTAGTGGTATCAACAGCTGTCACACTGAATAATTGTCATGTCATTATAAGGGTTTCTGTTGCTCACTAATCTGTAGGTATAAATCTGGATTTTAACCACGTTTGATTGGTAAAAATTAGTTCTTGTGAGATTCTGTGCTGTGTAGGCCATCTGTTCCCTATTCTCAAACCCAGAATGAAAAGTTAGCCTTAGAATTTGCAAGTCAGTGAACTAAGAGGTGTGTTATAATAGGAAGATGGGTTGACTGAAGTCTCTGGAAGTAAGTTGGAACGTGTATATGGGCACTGGTGGCAGAAACATAAGTTTATGTGGATATACTCTTCATTAGTGGAAAGAAATCTTAGTTTTCAGCTGATTTTCAGTGGTGGACATGACCCCAGACAGAATCTGAGATGATTCAGCTAAATCTTCCCTTTTTTGTCCCAGTCTGCTTGAGGTGTACCCTCCTTGAACTCTTGTCAACCAGCTATATCATGAACTCCTTGTTGGTTGGAATATCAGCTTCATGTTTGTATCTCAAACACTTAGTACAGTGCTTGGGTCATGTTAGACTTTCAATGATGCTGAGAAAATGAATCAGCACGGTAACTTCTTGCATTAGGAATGACAGCACAGGCTGGGCAGGGTGGCTAACACCTGTAATACCAGCACTGTGGAAGGCCAAGGCAGGCAGATCAGGAGGTCAGGAGTTTGAGACCAGCCTAGCCAACATTGCAAAACCCTGTCTCTACTAAAAATACAAACATTAGCCAGGCATGGTATTACCAGTTTCTTGGGAGGCTAAGACAGGAGAATCGCTTGAATCCAGGAGGCAGATCTTGTAGTGAACCAAGATTGCACCACTGCACTCCAGTGTAGATGACAGAGCAAGACTGTCTTTAAAAAAAAAAAGTAGGAAAGACAGCATTACTTTTTATTAAGGCCAATGTCTTACTTTCCCCATACTACCTTCTAGTTTTTGCTTATACATGTGCATACTCTTTTCATTTTATTTTCGTGAATATCCATTATATCTGGCCCTTTTGCATCATATCAAGGCCCTTTCTGTGTTGCTATTCTGTGTTTTCTGTGTATTTATCTCTCATTATTTCAGTGGAGAAGTAGACCCAGAATGTGCATTATTTTCATTAATATTACATACCATTGTTTTCATTAGATTGTGTTACCGTGTAACTATCCTTTATACAAGAACACTATTGTATTAATTTGAAAAATTAGTTGTTTTAGTTTAGTCATTATTAGAAAGTTGTGGGTACGTGATAATTGACCTTTCCCCTAGGGTCAAAGGCCAAGTCCCAAGCCATAACCTTGTCTGGGTTTCATTTTCTTTATCTGGGTAGACTGAGTATATGGCTTTCTAGTTTAAAGTTCTTCAACTTGTTGTTAACCTTACTTGGGGAGATGAAATGTTTTTTTATGAACCAGTAATTTTAATACAATATGTGATGTTTAGGGGCTTTTTTCCCTTTAAAGTAAATAATTTAGTAAATATATTTTATTATCTTGTTTTTATTATAAAAGGATAATTACATATAATTGAAAATGAATTATTTGTTGAATTGAATATATTTAAGTTCTTTTTTTTTTTTTTTTGACAGAGTCTTGCTCTGCCACCCAGGCTGGAGTAGAGTGGCGTGATCTTGGCTCACTGCAAACCTCCGTCTCCTGGGTTCAAGCAATTCTCCTGCCTCAGCTTCCCAAGTAGCTGGGATTACAGGCACCGACCACCATGCCCAGCTAATTTTTTGTATTTTTAGTAGAGACAGAGTTTCGCTATGTTGGGCAGGCTGGTCTTTAAAAAGTGCTGGGATTATAGGCATGAGCCACTGTAAATTCTAATCAGCTTCTTTAGCTGGCTTCTTAGAAGAAGTAATAGAAGTAATAAAAACAATAATATAGATGATGATGGTGGTGATGATGATTATACTAAAATATTTTGTAAAATGGTGTGCAGTTTAGAACAGGATTACTAGCATCATTTCCTGATGACAGAACAGGTTGGAGAGAGAGGCAGTCTTAATTGCTTATTTTATAGAGATTGAGCCACTATTTTGGTGTGTTTGTTTAAGTGTTTACTGTATACCAAAACATGATATCCTTTAAACTTCCAGTGGGATTTTGACAGGGTGACTGAGATGCCTTTTATCATACTACCAATTTGCTCGGATTGTAGCCCAGGGCATTTGGTCTAATTTGAGAGCATGTTTCCGTTTGTGCTGCTCAGATGGAGGACTGGGGTCCTCCAACCTTGTTTTTGTTCTGTCAACACTTGCAGGGTATTTTAAATAGCTGGTCCCATTGTTCCCTCTACCCAAACTACCTGTCAAAATTTTGGTTTTGAAAATGAGGTCACTATAGCTAGATCATATTGCCTATGTATGAAGAAAGACTAACATGTTAGGAATGCTTGGCAGTCCAGTAGGTGTCTAATAATTCTGGAGAAAACCAAATTTAGTCAAAAAGCAAATGAAAATATTTTATAAGCAGTGTTTCAAAATGATTCAAGGAAATTGGTATTTACCTGTTATTCCCCACCATGTCATCAATTCCATTTTCATGTCCTTTGAATACTGTGAGCATGTGTGTCTATTTTTTATAAATAATTGTAATCATACTGCATATATATAGGAAGTTCCCCCATATAGCGTTGTATTATATGCATTTCTCCAAGTGTTGACTGATCCTTCATAATTATAATTTTTAGTGCCTTCACAGTTCACATTGACATGCTGTTCCACCATTTAATTAACCATTTCCCTGTGGTATAAATTGTTTTCCCCTTGAGTTATTTTCTAAAGAACAAATTTCTTGGAGTGAGGTCACACAGTCAAACATTATGAACATTTTTCTAGCAGAGAAATGATTTTTTAACCTCACTAATTGAATGTTGGTACTTTGAAATACATTTATTTCTGTGCTTCTTTTGTCCCTAGTACATTAGTAATTGGATACTGGAACTAATGGAAGTGAACAAGCATATAGATAATCTAGAAAGCCTTACAGTCTTAACTGGAAATACATAATTATTTTCTCTCAAGTCACTGTCCCATTTTGTTATGCTTTGGCAGAGCAACCTAGAACTGTGGCAGAGTGATGGTTGAGGAAATGTGGGGAAATTGATATTAAAACCTTAGCCGTGGTAGATTGAAAATTAACTTTCGAAGCAAAGCTTAACTAAAGAAGAAAAATATGATTATTTCTTATGGTTATTGCTGAATTACAGGTTTATTCTTTTGTCCTTCTTTGCATCTCTCTCTCTAAAAAGGCAGCTAATTAATGAGTTATGGTAATTTACAGTGTGCGAAAGGACTGCCAGTATGTGCTCATGTGATCTGATCACCGTTGTGATTATTATAATTATCTCTGTTAGAGACATAGGAAAACTGAGGTTCCTGTTGATATTATTCTGCCAAAACAGTGGAACCTGCTCTTGATCTTATTCTATCTTTCTCTGAGGTTTTAAGCAGAACCTGGATATATGTGAACCATTTATATTCTATGGTAGATTTTTGCATTGGCTATGAGTTCAAAATAAATAAAAATTTTAAGATCTCTTCAAAGTTAAGAGATTCTAAATAATCAAAAATGCTTTTTGATTAAAGCATAAAGGGCCAAGGTGACATGTTTGGAAAGTATACATAGAAGGCTCTGAATTAGGAAAAAATCCTGTAATTCCACAGAGGTATGTGTTTTGACCCTTAATTTCTCTTTTCCTTGAAGGTTCATAATTAGGCCCCAGAAATTCAGAATTATCATTTTGGAAGCTATGAACTTGAATGATACCTTTATCAAAGCATATTGGAGAGTTTTATGGAATTGTCTCTACCTAACTCTGAAGCTCACTTATTTTATTTTATTTTATTTTATTTTATTTTATTTTATTTTATTTTATAGACAGGATCTTACTCTGTCTCCCAGGCTGGAGTGCAGTGGTGCAGTCACGGCTCACTGCAGCCTCAACCACCCAGGCTCCTGTGATTCTGCCACCTCAGCCTCCCGAGTAGCTGGGACTACAGGCACGCACCACCAGGCCTGGCTTATTTGTTGGTACTTTTTATAGAGATGGGGTCTCCCTGTGTTGTCCAGGCTGGTCTCAAACTTCTGAGCTCAAGTGATCCTCCTGCCTTGGCCTCCGAAAGTTCTGGGATTACAGTCATGAGCCACTGCAACCAAGTT
>NW_016107333.1:8215353-8234314 GCF_001604975.1 Cebus imitator | reverse complement strand
TTTTTTTTTTTTTTTTTTTTTTTTTTTTTTTGAGATGGAGTGTTGCCGTGTTGCCAGGCTTGAGTGTAGTGGAGCAACCTCCGCTAACCACAACCTGTGCCTCTCTGGTTCAAGCGATTCTCCTGCCTCAGCCTCCCAAGTAGCTTGGACTACAGGCACGCACGACCATGCTCTTCTAATTTCTGGACTTTTAGTAGACATGTGGTTTCTTTCACCATGTTGGCCAGGATGGTCTTAGCCTCCTGACCTCGTGATCTACCCGCTTTGGCCTCCCAAAGTGCTGGGTTTATAGGAATGAGCCACCACACGTGGCCCTGCACCCAGCTTTAATTATATTTTCTTAACTGGACCTGGGTGGAAAATAGGTTGTATGTGTCTAAGACAAAAATTGAATTACTTTACATGCATTTCATTTTAACGTTATGTCTGGGCTGTTTTGGCATTTAAAGCTGTTAATCTCAACTCATGATTTCTGTCCCAAGGAAAATGAGAGTCAGATGTTCACATCTGGACCATTTGTTCCAAACATTGTTTCATTCAAATAGTTGAAATTGCATTAGAAAATTTTGATATCGATGAAGTCAAGAATTTAGAGTGAATCATTGAATCCTCTTATTGAAGGGGAAGATCAAAACCTCCAACTTAATATAGAACTATAGACTGAGAGAACTATTATTTTTGTTGATTTTTTCTTGGACAACGTTACCAAGGTGTGATTGACATGTTAAAAAGCTTACGTATGTAACATATACAACTCCATGCACTTGGGAATAAGTACACCCCTGTGAAACCATCACCACCAAAGTTTCCTCTTGACCCCTTTATTATTATCATTTTTTTGTGTGTATATACAGTATGTTGCTGTTTTAAAGCATGCATTATTAGTCTTTGTTTTAACTTTGCTCAAGTGTTCATTAAAGTGATAAACTTGCTGAAGCAAAAGTGAACATTTTGAAGTATTTTTTATAAATAGAGTAGAAACTTAGGTGCAGATGAACAAATATATATAAATATAATATATAGATAAACAAATGAATAATGAGCAAATACATATGTTAATGTAACATATATTAATATCATATATATGTCAACCAAAAAAGTAACATAACCATTCAGTTCATAGTATTTCTTTCTTTTACATTCATTTTTGGCCTTTTTGAAAGATGTATGCTACATTATATTTTCCTTTATTCCTTAAATTACTGTAAAGAACAACACCTCTATACTTAAGATTAGTACAGGCTAACCAAGTAAGGTTGATCACACAATGCAAGGATAGTTCAACATTAAGAAGCTGAAAAGGGCCAGCGTGGTGGCTCATGCCTGTAATCCCAGCACTTTGGGAGGCTGAGCTGAGTGGATCACTTGAGGTCAGGAGTTTGAGACCAGCCTGGCTAACGTGGCAAAACCCCATCTCTACTAAAAATACAAAAATTAGCTAGGCATGGTGGCGCACACCTGAAATCCCAGCTACTCAGGAGGCTGAGGCTGGAGAATCACTTTGAACCCGGGAGGCAGACGTTGCAGTGAGCCGAGATTGTGCCATTGCTCTCCAGCCTGGAGGACAGAGTGACACTCCGTCTCAAAAAAAAAAAAGCAAAAAAAAACCAAGAAGCTGAAAGGAGGGAAAAAAAACCACCCCATTTCCATTAATACATCCCTTACCCTCAAAAAAAAAAAAAAAAAATAGCATTTGATTAAGCTGAAGACCTATTTCTAATAAAAACAAGTTTGTGGTAAGTAGGAACTTCAAGGTTATACATGCAAAACGTGGCTTAAACTAGAGCTGCAACATAAAGGTGGTGAAGAACAGCAGAGGACAGTTGGAGTTGTGGGAGATGCACAAATGAATACCTCTGGCATGGAGCTTCAGGATTGGAAATCAAACACTAGAAGCCCAGCCAGGCACAAAGAGCAGCCAGTTGCTGAGGGAATATCTCTCTTTGTCTTCCTCTGATGTTGAGATGTTTGATAGTCCCATACCCCCAGTGCATTGTAATAAAACACTGTATATGCATCTTACAGTCCTCAATGATTTAGGCCCAAAAAAAGATCAGTTAAGAGAATTACCTTTATTTTGTTTACTTTCAAGAAAGGAAGAATAATCCCAAACTTGATTCTTGATTTCTCAGCCTGAACAGTGTAATGTAAGGTTATAGTTGTCCAGATTTCCAATGAAACAAGTAAAGATGAATTCGTTTGTCATAGGTCTGTACTATAGGTTGTTCTGTTTTTATTTCACGTGATTGTAAACAACAACCCTGGCAGCTGGACAATATTGAATGATTTTTGTAAACAAGGAAGCAGACTTTGAGGAGGAAGTATCCCCACTATCAAAGAGCTAACAGAGCCTCGATTTGAATCCTGATCTGTGTGAATCCAGAGCCCATGTTTTTTCTACTACTGCATCATACCCACATCAGAGCTGTTAAACTGAAATATATTGTAAGCAACAAATAGAGGCCACATATGTAATTTTAAATATTCTTGTAACCTTATTTTTTTAAAAAAAGAAACAGGTGAAATTTCATTGATGACATGTTTAATATATCTAAGAAATTTCAATATATAATCATCAGAAAATTATTAATGAGATACTTTACTTTTTTTTTTTTTTTTTTTTTTAAAGTATTAAGTTGTTGAAACTTGGTGTCTGGCATGGTGGCTCATGCCTATAATCCCAGTGCTTTGGAAGGGTGAGGTGGGAGGATCACTTGAGTCCAGGAGTTCAAGACCAGCCTGGGCAACATAGTGCGACCCTATCTCTATCAAAAATTAGAAAAATTGGCCCAGTGCGGTGGCTTACGCCTGTAATCCCATTACTTTGGGAAGCCGAGGTGGGCAGATCACCTGAGGTTAAGAGTTTGAGACCATCCTGACCAACATGGAAAAACCCTATCCATCTCTACTAAAAATACAAAATTAGCCGGGCTTGGGAGTAGGCACCTGTAATCCCAGCTACTGGGGAGGCTGAGGCAGTAGAATTGCTTGAACCTGGGAGGCCAAGGTTGCAGTGAGCCGAGATCACACTGCTGCACTCCAGCTTGAGCAACAAGAGCAACACTTCATCTCAAAAAAAAGGAAAGAGGACCGGACACGGTGGCTCACACCTGTAATCCCAGCACTTTAAGAGGCCGAGGTGGGTGGATCACAAGGTCCAGAGATCGAGACCATCCTGGCTAACACAGTGAAACCTCATCTCTACTAAAACAAAAAATTAGCTAGGCGTGGTGGTGGGCACCTGTAATCCCAGCTACTCGGAGGCTTAGGCAGGAGAATTGCTTGAACCTGGGAGACAGAGTTTGCAGTGATCCAGGATCGCGCCATTGCACTCCAACCTGGGTGACAGAGCAAGACAGAAAAAAAAAAAAAAGAAAAATTAGCCGGACATAATGGTGTGCACCTGTAGTTCCAGCTACTTGGTAGGCTAAGGTGGGAGGACTGCTTGAACCCAGGAGGTTTAAAAAAAAAAAACAAAAATCCGTAATCCTTTTTTTCCTGTCCATAAAAAGCTTCCAAAAAGTAGTTAAAAAAAAAAAAAAAAAAAAATCAAACCCTAAGCTAATTTGTTTTAAGTACCATTTGGCCCAAACAGAGGGCTTAATTAGCGAAAACTTTTAGAAACCAGATTGAGTTAAACACATCTAGCTTTGTTTTTAACTTGGCCCCCCAAAAGCTATGTGCATGTCCCAGGAATATACTTGTCCTTTAATTAGGCACAGTAATTTTCTTTAAATATTTGACAGTGGTAGGACCCTAGAATAACTCTTTCCAGTTGATGGCCATTGCCAACATCTTCTTAGTTACCTGGCAATGGCATGTTCCATCTCTGCAGCAAGGCAAAGCCCTGGGTACCAGAGGTTCCTTCACAGAACGTAGGTGTCAGCCAGCCATGGATGTTGTCCTGTGGCTTCTCATAATGGAAGAAAGCTAGATCTTTGGTTCCTACTACTTCTGAGCATGAGGTTTTTTTTTTTGTGGTTCTCCATCTCAAAGCAGAAGCTGATGGGCTGAGTGGGCTGTTCTTTAGGCTAGGGGAACATAAGAACTTAGTTTTTCAAATATTAAGGTACTTGGAGCCAACTGGTACTGGAACCCAGACTCTTTTAAAGATGGATGAGGCCGGGTGTAGTGGCTCATGCTTGTAATCCCAGCATTTTGGGCAGCCGAAGCAGGTGGATCACTTGAGGCCACGAGTTCGAGACCAGCCTGGCCAACATGGTGAAACCCTATCTCTACTAAAACTAAATAATAATAAAAAATTAGCCGGACGTAGTGGCAGGCACCTGTTGATCCCAGCTACTTGGGAGACTGAGGCAGGAGAATCGCTTAAACCTAGGAGGCAGAGGTTGCAGTGAGCCAAGATCACACCATTGCACTCCAGCCTGGGAAACAAGTAAAACTCTTTTTTTTTTTTTTTAAAAAAAAAAAAAAAAAGAAAAAGATTGATGGAATAGTTGGGCACAGTGGCTCACACCTATAATTCCAACGCTTTGGGAGGCCTAGCCAGGTGGATCACTTGAGACCAGGAGTTCAAGACCAGCCTGGCCAACATGGTGAAAACCCATCTCTACTAAAAATACAAAAAAGTTAGCCGGGTGTTTTGGTGCATGCCTGTAGTCCCAGCTGCTGAGGAGACTGAATTGCTTGAACTGGGAAGGTGGAGGTTGAAGTGAGCTGAGATTCCACCGCTGCACTCCAGCCTGGGTGGCAGATAAGTCCAGCACACACAAAAAAAATTGATGAATAAATATGTACAGACAGAAAAGAAAAATGTTTATCAAATCCAAGTTAACTGAGATGGTAATATGATTAAAAACAATTTTTTGAAGTCACAATTAGCGTTGTGGTTACCTTACGGGACTGGGCACATATACCTTTGCATTGGACAAACTTATTTTTGCTTAATAGAATATAATTAAAATACAAACGTTAACAGCATTTTAAAATGTACTACTTTTCTTTGAGACAGAGACACTCTCTGCTCTCTTTTGCTTCTCAAACTGGTCTTCATGATCTTCAGGTTGCTACAATCTGATACTCTCCCACATCCATTCTCACAACATTTCTACATTTCAGTTACGGGGGAGTCTTCTTGTAAGTCATGTTAATTCTGTGCTTATACTAGCTCCATTTCCAAAACTCCCCAGAATCTCTAGATACATTTAAATCTTCCCCAGCACACTTGGTCCAACATGTTGCCTCAGTTTTCATTGTCACCAAGCCTAGGGCACAGCAAGTAGTGGATTGATAACAAGCGTTGGTTGATGAACATGAAAAAAAGTGACATAGACCGGACACAGTGGCTCACACCTGCAGCTCCAGCACTTTGGGAGGCCAAGGCAGGCAGCAGGCAGATCACCTGACGGCAGGGGTTTGAGACCAGCCTGACCAACATGATGAAACCTCGTCTCTATTAAAAATACAAAATTAGCTTGGTGTGGTGGTGCATGCCTGTAATCCCAGCTACTCTGGAGACTGAGGCAGGAGAATTGCTTGAACCCGGGAGGTCAAGGTTGCAGTGAACCAAGATCATGCCACTACATTCCTAACTTGGGTGACAAGAGTGAAACTCCATCTCAGAAAAAAGAAAATACATACATATATATACATATATGTAGAATTATGCTGTGTAGTTAATGCATGATGTTATAAAAGCACAGTTGTAAAAAGGTTATATTTACTCTAATTCTAGGCCACAGACTATTCAATTAATTCATGCAACATAGCCAGGCAGTGTAATACATGCATGTAGTCCTAGTTACTTGGGAGGCTGAGGATCACTTGAGCCCAGGAGTTTGTCAGCCTGGGTAACAAAGCCAGTCCTTGTATCTTTTGGGGAGGGGGGGAAGGAGGGGAATTATGCAACATTACTTGACACTAGGGAGACAAAGTAAGTATGAAGATGGAGTTATATGAATAGGTCACTGCTACTTAAAACCCTCAAAAATACATGTACTATTAATGCATTGTTATGCATATAAGGAAGACAGAATAATGTCATATACATCATGACTCCATTAACTGTGCTAACTATAAAGAAGCTGAATATCTACATTTTTAATTGTATACTAATGCAGACATTATATCATTTGTTGATATTAACTCTCTACGTAGGCTTTTCCATTGTAAAGATGCTATATTTATCCAGATCCACCCACCCCCCACATACACACAGAGCTGTTAGTCTTTCAAATTGAAAAATATGGCCGGGCACACTGGCTCATGCCTGTAATCCCAACACTTTGGGAGGCCAGGCAGGCAGATTACTTGAGGCCAGGAATTTGAGACCAGCCTGGCCAACAAGGTGAAACCCCGTCCCTACTAAAAATACAAAAAGTAGCCAAGCTTGGTGGTGCACGGCTGTAGTTCAGCTACTCAGGAGGCTGAGGCAGGAGACTCTCTTGAACCCAGGAGGTGGAGGTTGCAGTGAGCTGAGATCATGCCACTATCATCCAGCCTGGGTGACAGAGCGGGAATCTTTAAAAAAAAAAAAACAAAACCTATTACATAATAAATTGATAAATATAAATAACACTTTTATGATAAATATTTTCCACAGCAAACATTTAATAGGAGTGACACTTTTTCAGTTTTCTAAGTTTCTGACTAGTTGTTTTTTGTTTTTGTTTTCCCCTTGGAGATGGAGTCCCACTGTGTTTTTGAGGCTGGAGTGCAGTGGCAACAATCTCACCTCACTATAACCTTCGCCTCCCAGATTCAAGTGATTCTCTAGCCTCAGCCTATCAAGTAGCTGGGATTATAGGCACCCACCATGATGTCCAGCTGATTTTTGTATTTTTAGTAGAGATGGGATTTCACCGTGTTGGCCATCCTGGTCTCAAACTCCTGACTTCAGGTGATCCACTTGCCTTGACCTCCCAAAGTGCTAGAATTACAGGTGTGAGCCACTGCGCCTGGCCTTCTGACTGGCTTTTAATACAAGATAGCTGGATTCTTATATCAGCTTCTACATTGATCGTGTAATCTCTGTGAAAAGCTACTATTCACTCATGAAAGAGTAAAAAGTATACATGACCTCATGTTACCACAATTATGAAAATTGTTTTGACCTTTCCTCTTCTCCTCCCTACACATATCCCAGAGAGTCTCCAGGACCCCCAACGGTCTCAAGACCATATTTTAAGAACTGTTGAGTAGATCATGGCATTCAAGCCAAGGTAAAGAGTTTCTGTTTTATTGTAAGAGCAATAGGAAGCCATTAGAAGAGTTTAAATAGGTCTGTGGCATGATCTGTTCTAGGCTTTTAAATCAGTATTTTGGATAATAAATGAATGGACTGAAGGAGTTAAAGGCAGAAGCAGCAGTCAAGCTGAGAGATGACAGTGGCAAAAGTTTAGCAGTAGAGATGGGAGACATGAAATATTGTGATATATTTAAGAGCTGGACTGTCAGGATTTACTGCTATATTTATTCTAGAAGGTTCTGTGTTCCAGAGGCATTTATCACAAGAGGTATCAAATGTTGGAACCCAAGAGACCTGGCTTTTTGAATCCTAGGAAAGCCGTTAACTAGCTGTGTGAGAAATTGATAGTGTTTTTCCCTGTCTCCAGAAAAACATGTGAGGGTTATATTTGGCCAAGAAGACTAAAGTTAGCTGATTCTTGAGTTCTCTAACTTGGGCTGCTCATGTGTGGCCAGGGCAGTAATGTGACACAGTGTCAAGAGGTTGGGATTCAGTTGATTTCTATTGTGGTAGGGGTAGCTTCCATACAAAGGCAGGAGGCTAATCAAATTTAATTTAAGTCTTTACTGTTTGTGTGAGAAATAATAAGTTGGTTGAGACCTGAAACAGATGGTGTGCAGTTGGAGTAGATATATGATTCTAAGTAAACATTTGCTGGAGCTGGGAAGCAACAATCCATATTTTACTTTTCCCTATTTACAGTATCAGGTCAGCTGTGTTGCTACTGCTTTTAACTTGCATTAATGTTATCAGCAGAGTTTTGATGTTGGCAGGCAATTACAATATATCTTTAAATGCTAAAATCATTAGCATTGGAAGAGACCCTCAGCATGTAGTGGTGTAATGATTCTTAACGCATTCCTGGTAGATAGCTGTCTAATAATACCTTATACTTGAAAAATCTTATACAGAACCTTTTTTTTTTTTTTTTTTTTTGAGAGAGAGAAGGGGTCTTGCTCTGTTGCCCAGGCTGGAATGCAGTGGCACAGTCTCGACTCAGTACAGCTTCTGCTTCGCAGGCTCAGACAGTCTTCCCAAGGAGCTGGGACTATAGGCATACACTACCACACCCAGCTAAATCTTTGTATTTTTTTTGTAGAGGCCAGCTTTCACCATGTTGACCAGGCTGATCTCGTACTCCTGAACTCACTTGATCCACCCGCTTCAGCTTCCCAAAGTGCTGGGATTACAGGTGTGAGCAACCATTCCTGGCCTACAGCACTTTTTAATCTGCTACTTTATTTGCTTTTTAACACCTCCTTTCCTCCATTTTACAGAAGAAACCAAGGCTCTGGTGTGACTTGTCTAGGGTTCCACAGTAGCTGATAAATTGGCAGAAAGATCAGGATTCTCAGTTAAAGTTTCATGCCCAGTTGTCTTTCTTCCATGTTAGCCTACCTTTGAGTATTCAAGAATATAAATCTCTGGCTGGTCTGAAATTTAGCTCTTTTGCCAAACTAACCTTTTCATCTCATCTTTTGCTGCATACAAGCTTTTTATATTTATTGTATATTCTGTTTCAGCTAAGAGATGGTCTTAAATCTAGGGAGTAAGGAAAATTCTGTATTAACTCTTTCCTGGCTTAAGGTAGTATAGCCACTGTATTTGTCCCAATTAAGTTCTGCTGCAAGATCTATGTGCAGTCGCTTAAATGTTAATATATCGTTTGTTACAAATAATATACTTGTTCTTACCTTCTTTGTTCCTGTATTCTTTCTGATAATTCGATAAAAACAAGTTTTCAAATAAGTAGGTTTAAAATGGCATTTTATTAATTATGAATCTAATCATCATAATAACCTAAAGAGCTAGCTTGTATTCCTATGTTATTTGTATATTTAGTATTGAAATTCACAATGCTTTAGCCAGTATGGGCTTAAAAAATAAGTTTTAAGAAAAATGAAATTCACAGTGCTTACAGCCCAGCAGGTGATACTCTTTACTTGGCTTCTGGTTTTTCCCCTTATTTCCTTGGCTTTTCTTTTTCTGTCTCCTTGTTTAGTGTCTTTCATGATTTCTAAGAATTGGAATACCTGGAGAGCTGTACCCACTTCTTCTAAGATACCTGTTCTCAGGCTTCATGTAGAATCTATATGCCATTATTTGAACACATTTAATCACAAACTCAAGAGTTTCACACCCAGGCCTCAGCACCACACTTTTATATCCAGCTACTTATCCTGCATTTCTATTAGACCATCTACTGGGCATTTCAAAGGTAATTCTGAAATCATGCCCAGCTAATTAAAAACAATTTTTGGGGGCTGGGCGAGGTGGCTCACACCTGTATCGTAGCACTTTGAGAGGCTGAGGCAAGCTGATCACCTGAGGTCAGGGGTTCGAGAGCAGCCTGGCCAACATGGTGAAACCCTACTAAGGGTTTCAATAAGGGTCTCTACTAAGAATACCCAAATTAGCTAGGCGTGGTGGCACATGCCTGTAATCTCAGCTACTTGGGAGGCAGGAGAATTACTTGAATCTGAGAGACGGAGGATGCAGTGAGCCAAGATTGCACCACTGCGCTCCAACCTAGGTGACAAAGTGAGACCATCTGGGAAAAAAAAAATGCCAAGCTCAAGAAATCGTTCTGCCTTGGCTTCAGAGAATGCTAGAATTACAGGTATGAGCCAGTGTGCCAGCCTGTATGAGATTTTCTGATATTAAATTATCCTTGTTTTTGTTTGTTTGTTTGTTTGTTTTTAATAAACTTGATTGTGATTTTCTAAGGAATACATAGCTGGATTTGATTTCCTTATTTCTTCTCAGCTTTATTGTGGTATAATTTATGTACAATAAAATCTACCCATTTTGCTGTATATAGTTTGAGTTTTCACTGTTGTATTTCAACATTAGAATCATTATATATAGAACATTTCTATCACTATAAAAAATGTAATTTGGGCAACGTGATAAGACCCTGTCTCTACAAAAAAAAAAGAAAAAAATTTAAAAGAAAATTTTGCTGGGTGTGATGGTACATGCCTATAGTCCCACCTACTTGAGAGGCTAAGATGGAAGATCATTTGAGCCCAGGAACTCAAGGTTATAGTGAGCCATGATTGCATCACTGCACTCCATCCTGGGCAGCAGAATGAGACCTGGTCCCAAGGGAAAAAAAGGAAGGTAACCATGCTCTCTAGCATCCCTGCCTTTTTACATTCAGTTTTTTCCCATCAGTTCGAGATAACCACTGATCTGCTTTCTGTAACTAGTTTTTTCATGTCTAAAGTTTCACATGCATGGAATAATACAGTATGTATATTTTTTTAAATCTAGCATCTTTTATTTACCCTAATGCCTTTGTCGTTTGTCTGTGTTGTCTGGTTTATCTATCAGTAGTCTGTTCGTTTGTTGATGTGTTATAATTTGTGGTTTGCTGATGACTAGTACATTGATCATCTTATGTGCTATTAGCCATTTGTAAATAATTATTTTGGGAATTATCTCTTCAAGTCTTTTTTTTTTTTTTTTAACACATTCTTGAAATTCAGTTGTTTGTTTTTTTCAAGTTGTAAGAGATATTTATACTGTTTTTTTTTCTGTGTCTGAAGTCTCATGGCAGTGATAGAAGACAGAGAAGTCATAGGGAGGAAGTTAGTATATTCATAAACCAAGTGATCCTTTGTAGATATGTTAGTCATCTTTGAGGTTCTTCCAAAAACCAGGTAGACCTAAGAGATGTGCCACAATCTCTGTAGGTTTCCAGGAGTTTTATTCTTGTATAGATGAGATCACTAGTTATGACATTGAGACAGAGAGAGATTAATTTTACATTTAGAAAGCTGAGTAAAAGAATCCTTTCTTCTCCAGACACTTAATTTTCTGCCCCTTTTTAAATGAAGGTAGAATTACAGTATTCTCTCTCTGTATTCTTCCTTTCGTTCTGATATTTATTTTGTTTCTGTAATCAGCATGTCCCTAATATGGTTAGGTACTCTTCCGGTCTTTTACAAGTGTTATATGCTTTCCCCCAAAAAAATATGAAAATAGCTTTTTTTGTTGTTGTAAAAGGAAGGGATAAAAAGCACCATGATCAATATAGAAGTAATTTTAATTAGAAACTAAACAAGCCTGCAACTCTTAGTCCTGCCTCCCAAGACAAGTACCTCTGCCAATTTGTTGTATATCCTTTCTAGCTTCTACAAGTGTGTGTGTGTGTGTGTGTGTGTGTGTGTGTGTGTGTGTGTGTGTGTGTTGTTATTCTATAGTTCCTTTATGTAATTGGTACCCTACTTTAATTTACTGAACTGGATTGGATAAAAATAAGACTAACCAAGAGTTGAGACTCTGTTGGAAAAGCAAAGGACATAGTGAAAGCCATAGATGTCAGTTTTTTGTTTTGTTTGTTTTGAGATGGAGTTTCACTTTTATCTCCCAGGCCGGAGTACAATGGCATGATCTCGGCTTACTGCAACCTCTTTTTATAGTTCTTCAGTAGGTACTTAGACTCCCAAGTAGCTGGGACCACAGGTGCATGCCACTATATCCAGCTAATTAATTTTTTTTAAAGACATGATCTCGCTCCATTGCCCAGGCTGGTTTTCTAGCTTTTTAAATCGGTTATAGCAGAAGTCAGTAAACTGTGGCGCACTGTCCATTTTTTGTAAATAAAGACTGATCAGAACACATGCAAGGCCATTTATTTGTGTATTGTCTACAGTGTGCTACAACAGAGCAAAAACATACTTACAGTCTTGCCCTTGGCAGAAAAAGTTTCCTGATTCTTGAGGTATAAGAATTATAAATTGTTTTTCCAGTATATGTATAAACATGGAATGTAAAAAATTAATTTTTTCTATCATTAGTGTTAGTACGTGTTAAAGTATTAATTTTATTTCAATCGTGCGCTATCTTCAAAGGCCCTTATACTTTCTGGCTTTGCTTTGCTTTGCTTTGCTTTGCTTTGCTTTGCTTTTGTTTTGTTTTGTTTTGTTTTTTCTTTTCTTTTCTTTTGTTCTTTTTTGAGATGGAGCTTCGATTTGCTGCCCAGGCTGGAGTGAAATGGCGCAGTCTTGGCTCACTGCAACCTCCGCCTTCCAGGTTCAAGTGATTCTCCTGCCACAACCTCCTGAGTGGCTGAGATTACAGGTGCCCACCACCATGCCCAGCTAATTTTTTTTTTTTCCCAAGACAGAGTCTCGCTCTATTGCCAGGTTGGAGTGCAGTGGCGCAATATTGGCTCACTGCACCCTCAGCCTCCCAAGTAGCTAGGACTACAGGCGTGTGCCGCCACGCCCAGCTAATTTTTGTATTTTGAGTAGAGATGGGATTTCACCATGTTGGCCAGGATGGTCTTGATCTCCTGACCTCGTGATCCGCCCACCTTGGCTTCCCAAAGTGCTGGGATTACAGGCATGAACCACCGTGCCCAGCCTAATTTTTGTTTAGTAGAGATGGGGTTTCACTGTGTTGGCCATGTTGGTCTCAAACTCCTGACCTCAGGTGATCTGCCCGCCTCAGCCTCCCAGTATGCTGGTATTACAAGCGTGAGCCACCGCGCCAGGCCTGGAAATTCTTATTATATGACAATTACATATTCAAAACATTTATCTATCCTCGGCAGTGGTTGAAGAGAGCCTGTGGTCTAGCTGTGATACCACCTTTGGGGGCACTATTCAAACTTTCCATGTGCTACCTGGAAAGCCCATGTAACCTTTCCAGCTAACACCTTAGCAGTGTGACTTGCCTGGCTGTCATACATGGTAATGTTTTTGTTTCTTTATTTTCCTAATGCTATATGTCTATCTTTCCCATAAGTGAGGTCCCTCCCTGCCTTTATCTCTGAACTTCCCTAAGGCCTAGCAAATCCAGGATGCTCAAGTAAATTGAAATCTGGAGAACCTCAAAATTCAAGACCAAATTATTGGAAATAATCCAGTTGTTCATTGATAAGGGATTGTTTAAATGAACTGTGGTACCACTTCAAAATGTAGTATCATACGTTGTTTTTTAAAATTGTGGAATTAAGAATTCCAGGACATACTGTGATATTAGAAAACACAAAGAATCAAAAAAATAAGGAACATGATAATTTGTATGTGGTGTAGATCAGTTATCTATTCCTACATAACAAACCATGTCAAAACTTCATGGCCTAAAATGATAAGCCTCCCCTTACCTTCTATTAGTCTCATCAGCCCACCGCAGCATCCCAAAGTGTTGGGATTACAGGTGCGAGCTACCACACCTGTCCTGGAAGTCTGATTTTTTATGAAGAAATGGATTTAATGGCTTCCTTGGCCAGCCTTTTTTGGACTGATCAGTGTTCCTGTCATTACATGAAAGATCTCTATATGGATCTTTATAGATAGCTCTAATATAGAAAGATCTATGTTCTGTATATTTTCTCAGTGATGATAAACAGGAACACTTGGCCAAATCTCCTTCTTACCCACACAGCATAAACATCTCAAAAGTGGGGTAAACTGTTATTCTAATAATTTTTTTTTTTTTTTTTTGGCGATAGGGTCTCGCCCTGTCACAGAGGCTGGAGTGCAGTGGTGTGATCACAGCTCACTGCCGCCTCAACCTCCTGGACTCAGGTGATCCTCCCACTACAGCCTCATGAGTAGCTGGGACCACAGGCATGTGATAACACATCCAGCTAATTTTCTTTTTTGTAGAGATGGAGTTTCCCTGTGTTGCTCAGCCTGTTCTCAAACTCCTGGGCTCAAGCAATTCTCGTGTCTAGCACTCCTCCTGTCTCAAGGTGCTTGGGATTACAGGCATGAGCCATCGTGCCCAGCCATAGTTCTAATATATTTTTAAATCTGATTCAAGGCCGGGCGCGGTGGCTCACGCCTGTAATCCCAGCACTTTGGGAGGCCGAGGCGGGTGGATCACGAGGTCAAGAGATCGAGACCATCCTGGTCAACATGGTGAAACCCCGTCTCTACTAAAAATACAAAAAATCAGCTGGGCATGGTGGTGCGTGCCTGTAATCCCAGCTACTCAGGAGGCTGAGGCAGGAGAATTGCCTGAACCCAGGAGGCGGAGGTTGCGGTGAGCCGAGATCGCGCCATTGCACTCCAGCCTGGGTAACATGAGTGAAACTCCGTCTCAAAAAAAAAATAAATAAATAAATAAAAAATAAATCTGATTCAAGTAAAACATGGGAGAATATACCCCATTGTTATATCCATTATGGTATCCTTCATACAACTGTGTTGAATTATCCCCAGGGACAGATAAAGAATACCACTGTCACACAACTAGTGAGTGATGGAGCATTCTTCACATTAGGCTCACTTTTTGCCTCAACATGCTTTCTCCTTGAGACCTATAAGTTTTTCTTCTTTCCGGTTGCTTAGGAGTAGCCTTTCCCTTCAGGTAATGGCATTATTTTTTATCTTGTATTTACACCTCTGCTCTTTGCCAGTCTCTAATTTTTAAAAAACCCTCAAAAGCAATTTGTAATGATTTGTAAATGCCCTTGTTTGTGGGCAGTTTATCATAGATGATTCTTCTCAAGTAGGATGTTTCTGGGACGTCTGTCTGTAATACAGTGGTTTCTCCTTAGCCCCAAGGAATATGTTTCAAGACCCCCAGTGGATCCCTGAAACCATGGGAAATATCGAACCCTACATACATTCCTTTTGCCCCATAACTGAGCCCATATTATGCACTATGGCTGTAACGTTTGCTGTTTGAGTTGCAACAGCAAACGAGCACAAATTTCTTTTTCCTTCTTCTTACAGTAGATGTCGGCAACTGCAGCATATGATATTTTTTTTCTCTTTCCTTATGAAGTCCAGAACTTCCACCTTTTTACTTAGTACTTTACAGCTTCACTTTGGTATATCTGTATTGCCAGCATCACTGCTCTTTTACTTTGGGGCCATTATTAAGTAATATCAGGGTTACTTGAACCACAAGCACCGCAACACCACGACAGTTCATCTGATGGTAACCAAGACAGCTACTAAGTGACTTATGAGCGGATGGTGTATACTCCAGACAAAGGGATGATTCACATCCTAGGTGGGATGGCATGAGATTTTATCACACTATTCAGTATGGTGCTCAATATAAAACTTATGAATCGTTTATTTCTGAAATTTTCCATTTAATATTTTTGGACCTTGGGTGACTGTAGGTAACTGAAACTGCAGATGAGAGGGAGACTGCTGGTTGTTCAATGTAACTTTTCTGTGGAGCTACAAAATAGTTCTCTTTAGTTTCATCTTTGATTCTTTAAATTCCTGTGTAGGAAAAAAATATCACTGCTGTCACACAGAGAACTGTTTATTACTTTCTTCTTTCATCTGTTTTCTTTTTCGTGACATGCTTAGCAAGTTGCACACAGTGAAGAAAGGATTCAGACATACTTTTCCAATTTGACTTCCAAGTTCTTTGGCTTCCCATTGTTTAGGTGTTGAACTGTCAGTGATTTTGGTAATACATGTGGTCATATCTGTGTTTTATTTTTTAATATATACACATATATACACACATGTATTTGTAATACATACACATACACAAATAAATTCAGAATAATCAAAACGCAAAATCATGGGGTGACTAAATTGTCAGTTACTTTGAATTTAGATTTGAGTTGGACACTTATGACAAAACTAAGGGTTATTTTGGCTTCCTGGGACTAAATCTCCCCCTGCCCTTTTTTTTTTCTTAATGACATTGTAAAACCCTTTCAAAGCAGGGACTAAGTCTTTATAGCTGTTTGATATCCTAAGCAGTAGTGTTTATGGACTCAAGCCACAACTGAAGGAAAGGAATTTCTTCTTCTCTGAGATTGAAAAGACTTCAGTATATGATTGGTTCTTTCATGGGATCCAGCTAGAATATAACACATAACTATCAGTTTCATAAAAATTCAAAAAGGAAGTCACCGTGACTAGGATGACATAAAGGCATGTCATAGCTTTCTTCCTGCAGGGACTTACTATAATCCTACTGTGACCCCAAGCAGAGGGTTAAAATGCCTACTTTGGAACATATCCTTTTCCCATCATCTGAGCAGCTGCTGAATGTATCATCTTATAGACCACTTGGATAGATCTCACTCCATGAATGGCATTCATGTCACCTAGCCTCCAACAAAAATACGACTTCACATTGTATTTGGTGATTTTGCAGCAATTAATTCTTGGGTCATTCCATACAATATCTCTGAGGTTACATGGATACATTGTTGATAGTATACCCATTTTCCACTGGCAACAGATGTTAATATTAACTTGGTGGTGGTCACATACCTAGTTAATAGTATGTCCAGAATTTGACACCAGGAATTTTGTATTCTAATCATCATTCCTATTTATTAAGCACCTTCTTTATGCCTTGCACTGATTTAGGCATCATCTTTAATCATTACATGTTTCCTGACAGGTAGATCTTACTGTCACTCATTTTACATACATTGAAAATGAGGCCTGGAAAGGTGAAATGAATTGGTAAAATTCACATGTGTTGTAACAGAACGAGAATTCACACCAAATCTCTCAGTCTTCATACCTGTGCTTTTTCTGCTTTATTTGCTTGGAACATGAAGAAAACACTACTGATGTAGGTTTTGGGTGGTGAGACGAAAAGTATCAGTGTGTAAACCATTCTCTAGCAGGTGGATTTTGCCCACTATCAAAGCTTTTGGTTGGTAAGAGCACAGAATTCAGTGTTCTGCAGTTGGGCTGTTCTAACTTTTTTATTCTCCCAAGTGCTGAATGTTAAAACTCATCTCACTGCTAAGACCTCCTCAAGCCTTTGGCACCCTTGCTATAGAGCCAGGTGGTCTGAAGAAAGGCTCCCTCTAGGTTGTTGCACACTGTACACAGCACATTACAGTGTGAGACAACCATCAGTTCCTTCCTTTCCTTCTCCCCCACCCCTCCAGAAAGCTGAGCCCCAGATGGAAGAGCTGGAAATGTGTCAACTGTTCTCTGAAGGACATTGAGAAAATACTGCCAGGAAGAAAAGGCAAGCGCAATAGCTCATTAGTCCACTAATCAGACAGGACAACCATCAATTTCACAAAGAAAATGTCCTGAACAGGGAGATGGGAAGGGCTGGCAGAGTGTTGCCCGCATGGTTCTGAGAACTGCACATTTTTGTCAGTGGATTTGTAACTTGGAGGCATTGCTTTCTTTATTGACTTTATTTATTATATCCCTTTACAAAGTATGGCCACTGCAAACTGAAACAGAAAAATAGTATTTGGAGATACTTTTTTTTTTTATTATAAAGTATCTCATCAATGCACAAAGATGTTCCTTGTTGCCAGGATTGTGAACACTCTTCTATGTGTTGTCTTTATAGCTGCGTTCTCACAGAAAGAAAACAGAACTTAACATTCTCATTTGAGCCTTTGCTGCCCATTTTTTGCACTTTAATTTGAATTCAGTAGTTTTTGCAGAATGAATGTTGGGTACTTAAGTGAAAAGCTTAGAATTACTGTGAGGAACATAGCACAATTTAAAGGTGATTATGGTAGCCCTGGTCCTATTATTAACCAAGTATGTAAAGAGTTCTCTTTGATAGGGAAAAATAACTTCTTAGATATATTAGAATATTACTCGTTGGTATCAAGTCTGATTCCTGTTAGCTCGGATCTACCAAATTGTAACATCATGAAGTTTATCTAATTTATCTTAATGGAATTTTGTTGACATTTAGTGTTATCCAACAGCTGCCTATTATTAATTGTTCCCATGGATGAAGTAGCATCTACTTAATGTAGAATCAGCTCTACTTTTCATCTTTTTGAACAATATATAGCATGAGTGACATTTACATGCTTGAGGTCAGAGAGGTTGGCTCCACCTCTTTTTTCCTACTTGATGTAGTTGATATGTGTATGTGTATATATATGTGTGTGTGTGTGTGTGTGTGTGTGTGTGTGTGTGTGTGTGTGTGTATATATATAATCTGGTATGTCATTATTAATGGTGAGTTTTTTTGGTTTGTTTTTTTTAAGATGGAGGTTTGTTCTGTTGCCCAGGCTGGAGTGTAGTGGCACATCTCGCCTCACTGTGACCTCCGCCTCCCAGGTTCAGGCAGTTCTCCTGCCTCAGCCTCCCAAGTAACTGGGATTACAGGTGCCCACCACCACGCCTGGCTAATTTTTGTGTTTTTAGTAGAGACTGGGTTTCACCATGTTGGCCAGGCTGATCTCAAACTCCTGACCTTAGGTGATCCACCCACCACGGCCTCTGAAAGTGCTGGGATTACAGGCCCAGCCTATTAATGGTGATTTATATACAGCTGATTATGATTTTATTTTCATGTCATGCAGTTGAGGCCTAGGTCTAGATAGTTCCCATGTTAGTTTTTCCTCCTACTAATTTAATTCATTTATAAGGAGAAGTAAAAAAAAAAAAATTGCATTGAGGTAAGCTACATTTGTAACCTGGTTTCTTCTTTCTCAGCCACTATCTAGAGACTGCCAACTTTCAGTTCACGCCACCTCTTGACCCTGTTTCCTCATTTTAGTTGCCAGGGTTGAAGTAACAAAGTACCACAAACTGAGTGGCCTAAGACAATAGGAATTTATTCTCTCACAGTTCAGAAAGCCAGAAGCCAAAAATTGAGTTATCAGCAAGGTTGATTCCTTCCCAGGACTTCAGAGGACAAATGTGTCCCTTGCTCCCTCCTGGCTTGCTGGTTGCTGGCACTTCACAGCCTGTAGATGCATGACTCCAGTCCCTGCCTCTGTCACCACTTAGTGTGACTGTCCTCACACCGGCTTCCCTCTGTATATGTGTCTGTGTCTATGTATCATCTCTTTTTTTTTTTTTTTTT
>NW_016107333.1:8197431-8215128 GCF_001604975.1 Cebus imitator | reverse complement strand
CAAAGTGCTGGGATTATAGGCGTGAGCCACCGCGCCCAGCCTGTCATCTCTTCTTTAAGGACACCATTCAGATTGGATTTAGAGCCCACCCAGATAATCTAGGATGATCTCCTCTCAAGATTTTTAACTTAATGACATCTTCAGAGACCCTTTTGCCAAATCAGGTAACATTCCCAGTTTCAGATGTTAGGACTTGGACATATCTTTTAGGGAGTCACTATTCAGCCCATTATACTAAGTATGTTCACAGTCCTCTAGGAAAATAAGTTGATATTTCAAATTGTTGTCTGTTTTTTGCAAACTTATAGAAAACTCTAACCTCCATTTCTCTGATTCTTTGCAGTTGGTCCTGAGAAAAGGGTGCCAGCAATGCCTGGATCGCCTGTAGAAGTGAAGATACAGTCCAGATCCTCACCTCCCACCATGCCACCCCTCCCACCAATAAATCCTGGAGGACCGAGGCCAGTGTCCTTCACTCCTACAGCATGTGAGACCTCTTAGTTACTGGTGTTTGTAGTTCAGAGTAGACATTTGGATCTAAGAGATTGACTTGCATGAAGCCTTTCGTATATATTATTCAGTATTTTCAAAGTGCTATTGAAAACATAGACACAGATATATTATTTCTGGTTGTTTCTTTTATAAATTACACCCTCTGCAAATAATACTTAGCTTAGTTATTTGGATATTTAGTTGTTTAAATATTTTGTTTTCATGCTCTTTGGTAACTTTTTATTTCCTTGACTCTAACAATAATGAATTTAAATTATTATATTGACTTTTGGGATTCAAAGTAAGTTTTCCAGAATTACAGAATTAATTCTAAAAGCATTCTAGTGCTGTCATTAAGGCTCTTTACAAAAGAGGATATTGTTGTATTATTTTACTAGGGCTGCCATAATGAAATACCACAGACTGGTGGTTTAAACAATTTATTTTTATTAATTTTCTCACAGTTCTGGAGGAAGAATGTAAAGATCAAGGTGTTGGCAGGTTTGGTTTTACCTTGGCCTTGCAGATGGTTACCTTCTCACCATATCCCCACATGGCCTTTCCTCCATTTGCGTGTATCCCTGGTGTCTCTTCCCCTGCTTATAAGGACAATAATCGTATTGGATTAGGGACTACTCATAATACCTCTTTTAAACTTAATAAACTCTTCAAAGTCCTTATCTCCAAATATGGTCCTATTCTGATATACAAGGAGATAAGACTTCAGTGTGTGAATTTGGCCAAGACTCGGGCAGAATTCAGTCCATAACCATTATGTTAGCTAATAATATATGTAACAAGATATTCAACTTCACTAACCATCAAGGAAATGCAAACTAACACCCAATACAATACCATTATACATGCACCGGGATGTTCAAAATGATGCCAAGTTTCGATGATGTATGGAGCAACTTGAACACTCATACAATGCTGGTTGGAGTGTAATTTAGTACATCCACTTTTGGAAATTGTTTGGCTATGTGCACTAATGCTGAATTTCCACGTACCCTGTAACTGAATGATTTCAGTCCTATATATCGATAATCACCAAAATAACCCCAAATAAACTTCACCTTAAAATCTGGTATACATACATGCACATATATGTCTTTTCTTTTCTTTTCTTCTCTTTTCTTTTCTTCTTTTTGAGATGAAGTCTTGCTCTGTCACCCAGGCTGGAGTGCAGTGGCGCGATCTTGGCTCACTGCAACCTCAGCCTCCCAGGTTCAAGCGATTCTTCAGCCTCAGCCTCCCAGGTAGCTAGGACTACAGGAATCGGCTAAGTTTTGTATTTTTAGTAGAGACAGGGTTTCACCATCTTGGCCAGGCTGGTCTTGAACTCCTGACCTCGTGATCTACCCACCTTGGCCTCCCAAAGTGCTGAGATTATAGGCATGAGCCACCACGCCCAGCTGCACATACGTGTCTTGATCTTCATTTGAGTTATGCCTTTCCATACACATGCTGCCGCCCCCAGTTCACGTTGACACTCTGCAGAGCTTTTGCCTCTAAACCAGAATGTACTGCTATTTGTGGAATGCCCAAAAAGTGTCAGAGAACTGAGCCAGATGCTATATGTATTGTTTTATTTAAATGTTATTACACAAGCTTGCACACTGTCCTTGCTCAAAACTTTGTGTTTTGTGTGTAAGAGAATGTAAGATGTACAGCGTTAATTGGAAGTTTATTATTTTCCCAAAACATTTGAAATTGAGTAGCTGGCAACTGCAGCATTCAGTTTGAGCCAGAGTGAATGAAAAGAAGTACAATATCACTTTTTAAAAATTCTAATTTCTATCTCAAAGTTAAACAGACCTAGACATATATACTATCTTGAAAAGAAACAGATTTAAATCTTGGCCATCAATCAGATTTCAAGATACACCCATAGGTACATGTATATATAAATGCAGCCCTTTTCACTTCCATATTTGGCTGCTTGGAGGTGGATGTTTCATTTCAGAAAATGCGATCATACAGTTTTTACTAAAGAGACTACGAAGAAACCTTCCTGTGCATCAGAGTAGCTAAAAGCATGATAATGTGTTATTTTTGTGGGTTCCTTCAAAAGGGAACAGCTTGCCAATAACAATTGACCTTTCTGTGAAAACAAAGAAATGGCAGACCATTGCAACTAATTTTCTGGATTGCTGAGATTGAGTGTTGAACCTTCTTTCTAGTAGCTTTAGTAATTTCCTTTAATGGAAGACACAGAAGAAAATTCACCCCCTTTCTCAGCCTGTTAGCCTTTTATACAGTGAATCATTCAGCAGCATTTTCCTGAACACTTACCCTTTGCTAGCAAATGAACAAAGCAAAAATATACACAGTATACACAGTTTGTAAAACTTAATTACAGTATGGACATATGTGTTGTGTAGTATATTAGTCAATAAGGCAACAAAAATATAGAAATAAGCATAGGTCGGGCGCGGTGGCTCACGCCTGTAATCCCAGCACTTGGGTAGGCTGAGGAGAGCAGAGCAGATCACTTGAGGTCAGGAGTTTGAGACCAGCCTGGCCAACATGGTGAAACTCTGTCTCTACTAAAAGTACAAAAAATTAGCTGGGTGTGGTGGTGCAAGCCTGTAATCCCACCTGCTTGGGAGGTTGAGGCAGGAGAATCGCTTGAACCCTGGAGGCGGAGGTTGCAGTGAGCCGAGATCACACCACTGCACTCCAGCCTGGGTAACAGAGCAAGACTCTATCTCAAAAAAAAGGGAAAGAAACAAGCATAATTTGGGAAGTAAAATGATGGAAGCATGCACATAGGCAGCACAGAGATATAGTGAATCCACTAAGGCTGACCTTCAAGTGGAGCAGCAGCAGCATGTGTCAAAGAATGCTCCTTAATAGAGATGATACCTGAACTATATGGAATGAAAAAGAGCTTGCCAGGTCAAATGTGAATAAGGTTCAGTGTAAGAAGAGGGAACAGAGATGGTTAACTGTGAGTGGCTTAGAGGAAGTAGAAAGGAAGTGGAAGAATTTTTATAATTAATAAGTTTGTTTTTGGTAAAATATGATTAAATGTCATTTTTCTAAGCTAGGTAAAGATTAAATGATTGACTCTTTAAATATTGCTTAAGTCCTGTATTGTTTCTTATGTTTTTAGATGCAGTTTCACTTTAATAGTTTTTTAAAGCTGAATATGATTAAGTGAAAATAGGATGACACTTAGGTACTAGATCAATTAGGTTTTTACTCAGTGCCAACAAGAACATAGCTCAGTGCCAGGCACAGTGGCTCATGCCTGTAATCACAGCCTTTGGGAGGCCAAGGCGTGAGGCTTGCTTGAGCCAGGAGTTTGACACCAGCCTGGGCAGTATAGTCAGACCCCTTTATCTACCAAAAAAAAAAAAAAATAGCCGGACATGGTGGCACATTCTTGTAGTCCCAGCTACTCAGGAGACTGAGATGGAGGGACGCTTGAGTGCAGGAGGTCGAGGCTGCCATGTGCCAAGTTGGTGCTGCTGCACTCCAGCCTGGATGGCGGAATGAGACCCTACCTCAAAAAACAAAACCATAGCTCTAGGGTTCTTTTCCAAATTAAAATTATCAGGAAATGACTATTAAGAACAAAATAGGAAAACTAATTAATCAATGTATTATAATTTGAGCAAAAATGTAGAATGGGAGTGTCCTGCATGGAATCAGGAAGATTCCTTATTGAATGACCAAGGATTTGGCATATTAATCTAGCACCGTTAAGTCAGAGAGTTACTTGCTTTAATGGACATGAGTATTCTGGATGGCCAAAGAGATGGGTATCTTATTGTAGGAATAAATCGTTAAATCAGTAGGCCTAAAAAATATCCCTCACATTATCATAACTCCTTTTTCTGGTTTCTTGCTCACATGCTACCTTCTGATTGACTACCTGCTGTTTTTGGGATCTTGAAATTGGGAAGAAGATGTGATGTAAAAGATGGATATGAGTACCCCATCACTGGAAAGAGCTATTGGACGAGACCCATCTCAAGTACTACCTGTTGCAGGAAGTCTTTCTTAAAACTGTGGACCCCTGCCCATGGCACCTGTAGAGTTAGATGTCCCTTATTGCTCTTGGAGCACTCTGCTTTCTTTTTAAAACTCCAATGTTACTCTGTTATCACTTTTATTTGACAGCAGTCTCATTAAGGACAGAACATGTTTTGCATACTTTTATAACATGTGCTTTACAAAATTTAAATGAACAAATGAAGGAGAACACAAACAAGAAAAAATGAACAAAGGTCCTGTTGTTTTGCACGTAACCTGAGTCTTTCATTTTGGCTTTCTTTTAGTAAGCAATGGAATCAACCATTCTCCTCCTACCCTCAATGGCGCCCCATCACCACCACAGAGATTCAGCAATGGTCCTGCCTCTTCCACATCATCTGCACTCACAAATCAGCAGTTGCCAGCGACTTGTGGTGCTCGACAGCTCAGCAAGTTGAAACGCTTTCTTACCACTCTGCAACAGTTTGGCAATGACATCTCCCCTGAGATTGGGGAGAAGGTGCGGACTCTTGTTCTTGCACTGGTGGTAAGTACAGCCTCACTGTTGTTGTCAGCTGCCTGAGTATGTGGCTTAGATCCAAAGCCAGCAGAGAAGTTCTAGATATTTCTGCTCATTTTCAAACCCATAGTAATATGGCAGATGCTACAGACTAGACTAGTTATTGAATAACTTGTATAAAACTGTTTAATTGTAGGATTTTTCTTTTGAGACAGGGTCTCACTCTGTCACCCAGGCTGGAGTACAGTGGTGCAAACACAGCTCACTTCAGCCTTGATCTTCCAGGTTTAAGCAATTCTCTTGCCTCAGCCTCCCAAGTAGTTGGGACTATATGGGCGTGCCACCATGCCCAGCTAGTATTTTTATTTTTGTAGAGCCGGGATCTCCCTGTCTTGTTCAGGCTGGTCTCAAACTCCTAGCTTCAAGCAATCTGCCTACCCCAGCTTCTCAAAATGCTGGGATTACAGGCATAATGTTTAATTGTAGATTTTATATCAATGCTTATCAAAGAAGCAGTCAATGATATTTTCTTAATTCCCAAAACAACTTTGGATTTTTCTTAAAACTGGTCTCAACAGGCCCACTGGTGTCCAACCAAGTTAATGCAAGGTTTTGCAGTTTCATATATTCAGTGCCTCGTACATTGTTTCCAAACCAAGGAGAGTAGGGAAGTAGCAAATTTAATTTTTAAAACAATAATTTGTAAAATTACAAGTTTCATGGACTAAATAAATAGTATCAAAGGGATTGAATTGTTCAGCTCCTTGTGCATATAAACTTGCTTAAGAATTTGCAAGATACACATAATTTTTCTTTCTATATTGCGCTTGGTGAACCTTGGTATAAAGGGGTAATTTTCTGACTTTGACAACTGGGTGGGGTTTTATTCTCAGTATTTATAAGGGAAGTACTACCAGTTCCCAATGTTTCTAGTTGAATTCTTTAAGATTTACCTCCAGTGAAAGCATTCTGTGCTCCTTTGTGTATGTTAACCCCTTCTTCTGGGATAGAAAGATGAATCACAGCACTAATCCTTGAAGTTGCTGTTCTCCAAGTGTGATCCAGAGACCCCAAAGATTCCCCAGGATCCTTTCTGGAGATAGTAGTAGAATAAAGGCAAAAGTAGATAGAATCCAACTGATTTCTATTATGCTAGACATTAAAGAGACTTATAAATTATAAAACAGTGCCACTCTTCTTACTTTGAGAAAATACAGATTTTAAAAATCACACCTCAGTCTGAACCAATACAGTTATTTTGTATTTTATTTAAATTCTCAGCTTTAATTTCTGATATGGTAATGTAAATAAATGCAATCCATATAAATTAGAAGAATTCTGAGACAAAACAGCCTTAAAAATTTTCCTCAGTCTAAGTCCAGGTGTGGTGTCTCACGCCTGTAATTCTAGCACTTTGGGAAGCCAAGGTGAGAGGATTGCTTGAGTGCAGGAGTTCAAGATCAGCCTGGCTATATAGTGAGTCTCTGTCACTACAAAACAATTTTTCAAAAGTTAGCTGAGTATGGTGGCACATGCCTGTGGTCCTAGCTACTCAGGAGGCTGAGGTGGGAGGATTCCTTGGGCCCGGGAAAGCTGTGTTTGCACCACTGTACTTCCAGGCTAGGTGACTGAGTGAGACCTTATCTCAAAATATAAATTTAAAAAATCTCTCAGTCTATTATGAAAGAACTTGCATACAAGGCAAAATGCAATAAATGACTTTGTCATTTGTGAGGTTTCATCCTTGTTACCTATGAGTAGAGCTTGTTTATTTTCATTGCTATAGTGTTTTATTGTAGGAATGCACTACAGTTTACACTTTGGACTATGTGACATTTAAGTCATTTGCAATTTGGGACAGTTTTGGCATCTCCAGCATCATCCCTATGTTTTGAGGTTTGCCAGAAGGAGTCACAGGACTCGACATACAGTTGTGCTCACAGCTAAGATCAATTACAGATGCATAGTAAAGAGACATAGTTAGATCATAAAAGAGAGAGACACACAGGTGGAGTCCTTATGCTCTCTCCCTCGTCTGAATGGTAACACAAGAGTGCCCTTTCCCCAGCAACAAAAATACAGCAACGTATATGCTTCTGTCAAGGGAAGCCTATTAAAGACTCAGTGCCCAAAGTTTTTGTTGGAACCTGGTCACATAGGCACTTTTTGCCTAGCACCTGCCAAATTTTACCCTCTTATCGGGAAAACCTGTGTCTAGCATGAACCGTCTTGTTCACAGAACTACTCTACACACAGTCACCCTTATTGGTTAGGGAAAGTATAGTTCTTTTTTATTTTAAATCTATTTATTCCTCAAATTTTAGACTACTATAGAAAAATCTTACTGGATCTAAAGTAAGGTCATTGGTCTTAAATGTCAAAATGAGCTTGAACATAATTGGAAACAAAGCAGACATCAAAATGTTATGATGATTCCAGCAGCAAATTACTTCAAGTATTATCTATTCTTAAAAATAATTTCAAGATTAAAAGTAAACATGTCAAAAATTCATTTCCAAAAAATGTGAATCTTTTTTTAGTTATGAAAAGTATATGTAGGTATGTTCAATTATTTCTTTTAAATGGCCACACGGGTTAACTTTTTTTTCCCATAGTAAAATATACATTACAGAAAATACCATTTTAACCGCATTTTAAGTATACAGTTCAGTGGTTCGAAATACATTCATATTGTTTGTCCTGTTCACCGTTGTGTCCCTGTTCAACCATTGTGTACCTAGAGCCTATGAGCATCACAGGGTTAAGGAATTTATGCAGTTGCTTTTTTTGAATTGTGATGAGATTTACTGTGTTAACTATTTTTAGGTTTACAGTTTAGTGATAAGTATATTCACATTATCATACAGCCATCATCACCATCCATCTCCAAAACTCTTTTCATCTCGCCAAATTTTGCCAATTAAACAATAACACCCCATTCCCCCCTCTCCCTAGACCCTGGCAATTAACCAATCTACTTTCTGTCTCTTTTTACTACTCTAGGTACCTTATATAAGTAGAATCATATTGTGACTACACTATTTTACTTAGCTCAATATCCTCAGGGTTTATCCATGTTGTAGCATACATCAGAATTTCTTTCCTTTTTAAGGCTGAGTAATATTTCATTTTATGTCTATATCACATTTATTGATCTGTTAATCCCTCAGTGGACACATGGGTGCTGCCACCTTTTCAGTTAAGAAATGTTTTAATACTGTAGGAAGGCCAACCTTACAAGCAGGCCTTTCTAAGGCTAGCAGTTTTAGGCCTACTGTGTTAACTCTTTTTTGTACAGGGCCATTACAAATAATGCTCCTGTGAACATTCTTATACATGTGTGGAAGCATCACACACACAGTGGAATTATGGTTTCATATGTTGTACATATATGCAAATTTAGTGTTGAGTGCCATATAGTGTTCCCAAGTGTTATGCCTCTAACCTGCTGATGTTTTCTTTAAGATTGATATTAAAAGTATATATAGATTTAGGTGAGGATTGAGGGAGAAAATGTGTTTGTTAAATACAGTACTTATTATTGCAAGAAAAATTTAAAACTTAGCAGACTAGGTATAGCAGGCACTACCTTCATTTGATGATGGCTTTACATGTAACCAAAACTCTACAGCAAGCTTCATGTTTAATGGTGAAATTTTGAAAGCTTTTCCTGTGAGATTAGGAAGCACCTAAGGATATCTGTCTTCTATTCAGTGTAATCCTGAAGGTTCTAACCTAGGAAATAAGATATAAAGATTGGAGAGACATAAATGAAACTGCTATTTCAAGGAGAGTTAACATGTTTATAGCATTAAATTTGCCTATTCAAGAAAGCATCTTCATCATGTCTAGTCCTTTATTATGAAAAGTATGGCCAAGATTTTGGTGGGCATACATAAGTGGAACAGTCTTTCAGGTAGCAGAAACTTTATTTAGCCACGTCAAAGAAAGGCCACGTAGTTGGTGTGGTAGTGTGTGCCTGTAGTAACAGCTACTCAGAAGGCTGAGGCAGGAGGATCATTTGGGCCCAAAAGTTTGAGGGCAGCCTGGGTAACATAGCCAGACCCCCGTCTCTAAAAATAATGGCCACATAATTTAGTAGGGGGACTTCACCTGTTTGCATTCTGTGTCCATGTTGTGTAAGAAATAAGGTACTGAGAGTCCCTAACTATACCCAGAAGGGCAAGCCTGGGCATATTCCACTTTAAGGTAATGGTAAATGTTTTGTGCTTCACCTTCTTATTTGGAGAATGTTTGGCAATGTTTCTGGTACCATTTGTCCTAAGAAAATGATAAACAGTGTGCACCAAGATAACCAGTTCAACATTAAGTACCCCCTCCCTCATTGAAACTAACTAAAAAGTCTGTAAAACCCTGAGTAAAGTATAATATATCTGTTTTGGAATATGATGTCATTAAAAATCAAGTCTCATTCTGGTTCAGAGGCAAGATAGAAAGGCATACTTCTCCCTATTCCTCTTAATAAATGGCAAAAACCCTTGGACATTGCATATAAAACAAAAATAATTAGACCCTTTGCCAGGCATGGTGGAGTGCGCCTGTAGACCCAGCTACTTAGGAGGCTGAGGCAGTTGGATTGTGAGCCTGGGGGACAGAGCAAGACCCTATCTCTTTAAAAAGAAAAAGACGACGACGACGATAACCACTCTTAAAGGTAGAGAGAAAAGGGCAGATTCACTCATGGGACCCACGGGACTACGTAAGCAGTGAGTTCCCTAGGTTTTGTGTTTTCCTGACATATCCCAGACCAGGATGTGCAGAAAATGAAAATGTTAAGAGTAAGCGTAAAAACCTAGGTAAATAAATAAACTTTCCTTAGCTGGCACAGTGGAGTATGCCTGTAGTCCCAGCTACTCAGGAAGTAGTCTTTCCATACATTATGAGACCTGATTGCTTCCTTTGCAGTAGGTATAAAAGAGTACCATTGTCTTACACTTAGTTTTTATTCCTGATTGCCAGAATTACAGGTTTCTTTGGCTGTATTGTGCAAATGTCATATACTTAGAACAGATACACAGTTCACTTTAAAATAATTTTTTTTGGTATGAAATGTGGGAAAGTGTTCAAACATTTTCCTCTAACATGTTTAAATTGGACATACCACTTTTCCCTGAAGGAAAATATCTTAATGTTTACTGAATAATAAATATGATATATTTGGAAAATCCAACATAATTGCATACTCAGAAATACCTGTTATTGTGATTATTCTTCCAAGCATTAAATATATGATATGATATGCACGTATGTTATTTTTATAAGTGGATTCTTAGAAAATATAATCTTCTGTTTCTGGTTTTCCACTTAACAGTGTTGGAGATACCTTTTCCACATTAATGCATATAAATCTACTCTACCACCTCCCCCCATAAGTGTTCTGATACATGACTCTTGTAATTTTAATGTAGCTTCCTGTTGGTAGATCTATATATTCCACCCCCCTACACCCCCCAGGTTTTTTTTTTGGTTAGGAAAATATATTGTAATTGTGAGTAAGTTGCGTGTTACATACTATGTTTTTGAACACTTGGAAAGTTTGTGAAAGTAAATTTCTAGAAATGGTAATTGCTCTTTCAGGGGAGCATGTAGGGATTCAAAATAATCCTCACATTTTGTCTTGTTTTGTTTGTTTTAATTTGTTATCCTACATAGTTTTATGAACTTTGAAGAAAATATTTTTATTTGTTCATTCCCCTTAGCAGAGTTGCTGAGTCCCATTCCTAGTTTAAGGCCTAGACTTTTGAGAAAACACAGATGTCGGGCACCCTTCCAGAGAACAGTAAAAGCTGAGGGTTTGCCTGTTGGGAGTTACTCTAATACGCATAATGCATACAGGCCACTTGAAGGTAGAAGGCAAACTATTGTTCTTTTTTCTTTTGCTTTTTTTTCGGACTTCCTATTTCGAAGATTTGGGGACGTTATACCAGGAGGTGGGGGGCAGAACTTGAAAAAGAAATGAACTTTTGAAAAAATGTGACTCTGGGTTATTGAGTCCAAAATGTCTTGAAGTTGACATCCAAGGTTGAGTCAGGATCTCTGTAACAGGAAACGTTATAAGCTTGATTCCCTGTGCCTGAAGTGACTTGCAATGAACCCCTCAATATCGGGCCTGAGTGTCTTTCTTTATGAGTAGTAAGAAAGGCAGTGCCCTATTCTGCAGCCTAGGCTGCTGGGCAAAGGGGAGAATTTGGATTTGAGGTGTTGGTGAAGGGAATCAAGGAGCGTGAATTTCTGTCATAAGAAACCAGTATGGTTTACCTTTGCCAGGCTCAGAGTTCATGATAATGTTCCTGCAATTATCCTTTTCCTTATGATTTAAAAGAGTTCACACCTGTAATACCGACCTGGGAGGCTGAGGCAGGAGGATAACTTGATCTCAGGAGCTCAAGACCAGTCTGCACAACATAGCAAGACCTCATCTCTACTAAAAATTTAAAAAATAGAAAGGCCATGTGTGTTAGCTCACGCTTGTAATCCCAGCACTTTGGGAGACCGAGGCAGGCAGATCATGAGATCAGGAGTTTGAGACCAGCCTGGCCAACATGGTGAAACCCTGTCTCTACTAAAAATAAAAAAATTAGCCAGGTGTGGTGTCAGGCATCTGTAATCCCAGCTACTCAGGAGGCTGAGACAGGAGAATCACTTGAACCTGGGAAGCGGAGGTTCCAGTGAGCTGAGACTGTGGCACTGCACTCCAGCCTGGGCAACAGAGTGAGACTCTGTCTCAGAAAAAAGAAAAAAAAAAAAAAAAAAAAAAAAAAAAAAAAAAAAAAAAAAAAAAAAAAAAAGCTTGGCATTGTAAGTTTTTGGAGGTTGAACGAGGTTATTTATCTTTTCAGAACTCAACAGTGACAATTGAGGAGTTCCACTGTAAGCTCCAAGAAGCCACAAACTTCCCCCTTCGTCCTTTTGTGATTCCATTTCTCAAGGTAATTCAATAAAATAATTACTAAATATAATTTATCTTCAGTATCTTCTCAAGTTCTTCTAATCCCTGTTACGTGATTTAAATCAGAGCAGTTTGCCACATTTTTAGATCTTTATTTTTGGCTGTTAGAGAGGTCTGAGTGCAGTCAACAGATAAACCTCAGATTTCATGAGATGAGAACTGCAAAAGTCTTATGTTGTGGTCTGTGTGCAGACACTGCTGGTAACACACAGGAGTAGCTAGCATAGGAGAGAATGGGAGGTGCTTGGGCTGGAAGTGTGAAGGTAGAAGGGAGGTAGAGCTCCTAACAGAAGAAATAACTGCACACTAATCTTTTGGGTACAGTCAGAGTGTGAAGAGTATGGTATCTGAGAAGAGGGCTGTCGGACAAAAGGCAAGGCCTTTGCAGTTTAGACTTACTCTAAGGTCAGGAGAGGATGTGGGAAGACAGTGTTTGTGTCTCCCCAAACCCAGTTACTGTAGTTTCTAAAGATGTCTTCTGCAATAATGTTTTCCGGACCATAACTTTTGGAGAGATTGTTCTGCATTATCATGCTTAAATGATAAATGAAATGAGATAGTGTTTTCTTTACATGGAATATAATCTTTTTAAAAAGCTTTTGGCCGGGGACAGTGGTCCACACCTGTAATTCCAGCACTTTGGGAAGCCAACGCAGGTGGATTGCTTGAGCTCAGGAGTTCGAGACCACCTGTCCAACATGGCAAAACCCCATCTCTACCAAAAAATACAAGAAAAATCAGCTGGGCAGTGGCACACACCTGTAGTCCCAGCTACTTGGGAGTCTGAGGCAGGAGAATTGCTTGAACCTGGGAGGTGCAGGATGCAGTGAGCTGACATTGTGTCACTGCACCCCAGCCTGGGTGACAGAGCAAGACTCTCTTTAAAAAAAAAAAAAAAAATTATTTAAGAGTAAGCTGCAAGACCAGGTATGGTGGCTAATGCCCATAATCCCAGCACTTTGGGAGGCCAAGGCGGCCAGATCACTTGAGGTCAGGAGTTAAGAGAACAGCCTGACTAACATGGTGAAACCCTGTCTTTACTAAAAATACAAAAAAATTAGCACCTGCCTGTAGTCCCAGCTACTCATGAGGTTGAAGAAGGAGAATTGCTTGAACCTGGAAGGCAGAGGTTGCAGTGAGCCAAGACCATGTCACCACACTCCAGCCTGGGTGACAGAACAAAACTCTGTCTAAACAAAGAAAAGTAAGCTGCAGACATTATGCTTTTAAATACTTGAATACAGTTATCAAATCAGGAAAGTAACATTGATACAGCACTGTTATCGTATCTATAGACCGTATTCATACTTCACCACGTATGCTGCTAATATATTTTACAACAAAGAAAAGCTTGGGAGGGAGCTTAGTTCTGGATCTAATTCAGGACCACTCGTTGCATTATTTGTCATGTGTCTTTAGTCCGCTTTAGTCTGGCACACTCACTCAGCTGCTTGTGATCTTGACATTTTTACAGATTACGGCATAGTTACCTGGATTTGGTTCTCTCTGATGTGTTAGTATGATTAGAATCATTTTCCAAAAAAACTGTACTCGGCTGGGCTCAGTGGCTCACACCTATAATCCCAGCACTTTGGGAGGCCAAGGTGGGTGGATCATCAAGAGACCAGCCTGACCAATATGGTGAAACCCCATCTCTACTAAAAATACAAAAAATTAGCCAGACATCGTGGCATGCACTTGTAGTCCCAGCTACTCAGAAGGCTGAGGCAGGAGAATCGCTTGAACCCGGGAGGCAGACGTTGCAGTGAGCCGAGGTTGCACCACTGCACTTTAGCCTGGGTGACAGAGCAAGACTCCATCTCAAAAACAAAACAAACACAACAAAACAAAAAATTATACTCAATTGTTACTATATTTTGAATTTTGTCAATATTTATGGAAATTTGTTTTCTCTGTTTTATGAGTATCTGTATAATATCTTTAATTTCGCCTTTTAACAAAGCCTAAAAAATTTACTATCTAGCCAAATAAATAAGCCCCTTTTACTTTACCTTTCATTTCCTAAGAAAATGTAATAGCATCAGACAGATAGGTCATCTTACAAAAGTACTAATACCAGTTTTTAAAAACTTTATATTGGAGCACAGCAGATACACAGAAAGAGGCATAGGTCTAAGGCGCACAGCCTGTATCACGGCTCTGTTCTCACGGCGTCAAAGCCCTGGCTGCTCTGAGAAGTCTGTGGCACCTTCCTGAGCCCTGAAACAGCTGTACTGGCTCTATCTTGATCTCCTTTCTGTGTGTCAGATCTGGCAGACAATTATTTCCCCAAGACTCTAGAATTAAAAAAGATTTGTGAAATTTGTGTTAATAGGAAATAATTAGCATGTTTTTTATTCATCATGGGACATGTCACAAGTGTAAAGATCTGACATGGTGGTTTTTTTTTTTTTAATTAAGTTTTTACAGTTGCAACAAGATTGAGGTTATAGAACAGACTTTAAAAGAATTTTATATAGTCAAATTCCCTATTCTTAACTCTGTTATTTTGGAAAACAGCATGAGGTAGGTTGTTATGGCAGCTTTTTGGCTAGCATTTGGGGTTTTGTCAATTTATTTCTGCTTTAAAACAGTCACTAATTATGGTGCCTGCTAAATTAACCCTCAGTGAAGGGATAGCTACTTGCATGTATTAAAACTCTCCTTTCACTTACTCATTTGTCCCTTGGGTTTAAGCCTTTGCTTATGAGCTCAGCCTGCATTGCTTTTAAATTTGATGAGAAAAATATAATTTCTACTTTATGGTTTTTTTTTAATAAAAGACATGGGAAAAGTAAATTCTGTATATGAAGGAAGTCAAGTTCTGAGCTTTAAAAGATGTATGGGTTTTAAAATGTGATTTGTTCCTATTATAGGTTTTCTAAATATGAGAGACAGAAAAATATCTAATGAATTATCTTTTTACATTTTACATCACTCCCAATGCTCCTTTTCAAACTCCCATGTTTCGTAATAATCACAGTTTCTAGAATTCCATGGCAGCTCTCATATAGAACATGAAGGAAGGCTGAGTAGTGCTATCAGAGATGGGCTGGGATTCAGAAGAGAGAAACCAGGGCTTGGAATGACACCCACATAGGCAATAGTACTTCTCTCACTCACTGAAGTCTTCAGAAGTGTGTGTTTTAAAATTACTATGTTCAACAACGCTTTATTGAACTTTGACTCTATACTAGGCTGTAAAGGTAAATAAGGTACAGTCTCTTCCTTAAGCAGATTTACATCTGGTTGGGGCAAGAAATAACTGAACCAGTAATTCAAGTGTCGTATAAGAGGTGTCATACTCACAGAAGAAGCATGTGAAAATCAGACTGCCAAGGAAAAGAGGGCTTTTATCTGTATCATCTACTTCATGAAAGCGTTTGAGGTGCTGAGCCCTGTTGTATAGGGCCCAACACTGAGAAAACTGCCTCTTCCTTTCAAGGCCAATCTGCCCCTGCTGCAGCGAGAACTGCTGCACTGCGCTCGGGCAGCCAAGCAGACCCCATCCCAGTACCTGGCTCAGCATGAACACCTTCTGCTCAATACAAGCATTGCATCGCCTGCTGACTCTTCAGAGCTGCTCATGGAAGTACATGGAAATGGGAAGAGGCCCAGTCCGGAGAGGTGAGCAGATGAGCTTTGCTGTCCTTGTCTTTCTGGAACCACAGTGTCCTTTCCCTTTGCTTATAAAAGAAAGAGAATTTGATTGCTGTGGTTATAATGTCTCAGACTTCTATTGAGACAAGTTCTGGCTCTATCGCCCAGACTGGAGCACAGTGGCACAATATTTGTTTACTGCAGCCTCTGCCTCCTGGGCGCAAGCGTTCTTCCCACCTCAGCCTCCTGAGTATCTGGGACTGCAGGCACGTGCCACCATGCCCAGCTAATATTTGTGGGGTTTTTCTATTGTTTTGTTGTAGCTGTTGTTTTTGTTGTTATTGTTGGAGAGATGGGCTTTTACCGTGTTGCCCAGCCTGATCTCAAACTTGTGAGCTCTAGAGATCCACCTGCCTTGACCTCCCAAAGTGCTGGGATTACAGGTGTGAGCCACCATACCCAGCCCAATGTCTCAGGCTTTCTATGGTTATTTTTGCTTTTTTCCAATACCAAGCTGCAGGATACATCTAAAATCTATGAGAGTAGCTTCTAGTCATGAGCGTTTTTCAGAAACTCTTCAGATGCCTACATACCCAGTGAGAAACTCTACTTTAGAAAATTTATGGGTCTCCTGTTCGAGAAGCCTCAGAAATACAGTTGTACCTTTTCTTGGATGCTGTTCATAGAAAGAATTAAAAAATAAAGAAATACAATCTGCCAAATGTATTTTTTCCCTTTTTGATGAGAGAATTATTATTTTTGACAAACTCTTTTTTTTCTGATGTGAGAAGTCTCGAAAAAGTATAGCAATTATTAATACTTGCCAGTGACTCATTTTTACTGAGATTAAAATTAATATGAATTTATTTTGGAAAGCTCCCTATGAGTGGCTATCAAAGGCGGCAATAATTTAACAATAGTGGATAGGCTTTAATGACACTTTTTAGAAAGTATAAAAAAGAAAAGTAGAAAATTTATTACAGTTGAATCTGAGTCACTGAAAACCCTGCCAGTACACAATTGGACCCACTGTTAATTTGACTGGCTTTAAAAAAATAAAAGACCCAATTGGATTTGTTATATGAGCCTTTTTTCTCCCATGCAGTTTCTTTCCAGTAACTCACCTTCATAGTAACAAGTTTGACCTTAATACTTTCCCAAGTATGGCTGAACCCATAACTCAGGAAAATGCTGTCATCTCCTTAGTCACTCCTTTGCTTCATGAGGGTTAATGTTTCTGTTCGGTTATAGATGGCTTTGACCTCTCTTTTCAGGCTGGTATCAGTCAGCAGTTTATACGATATCCCTGGCCCCTGAAGACAATTCAGTTCATGCCTCATGTTATGCCTTCCTTAGAGTCTTCCTGTTTATCCCAGTGCATATCACAATACCTAACGCATAGTAGGTGCTCTGGAAATGTCTGCATGTACACTTGTTGACAGGCTCAGATATGCACTTCTGCTTCTTCCACAGGAGAGAAGAAAATAATTTTGATAGAGATACAGTTGCTCCTGAGCCTCCTGCCAAGAGAATATGTACCATCAGCCCTGCTCCTCGGCACAGTCCTGCCCTCACTGTGCCCCTCATGAATCCTGGGGGCCAATTCCATCCTACCCCTCCGCCTCTTCAGCATTACACCTTAGAGGATATTGCAACTTCTCACCTGTATCGGGAACCCAACAAGATGCTAGAGCACCGAGAAGTTCGTGATAGACACCACAGTCTTGGTGAGCAATCTAAGCAGCATGGTAAATTCAGATTGGATTATTGGATGTCTTTCCAACTCAGTGATAAAGTCAAATAATACCATGATTGCTTTTTTCCACGATTGGATAAAAACTTTGGGAGGCTGGCTGGGCGCAGTGGCTCACACCTGTAATCCCAGCACTTAGGGAGGCTGAGGCGGGCGGATCACAAGGTCAAGAGATCAAGACCATCTTGGCTAACACAGTGAAACTTCATCTCTACTAAAAATGCAAGAAATTAGCCAGGCGTGGTGGCATGTACCTGCAGTCCTAGCTACTCGGGAGGCTGAGGCAGGAGAATCACTTGAACCTGGGAGGTGGAGGTTTCAGTGAGCAGAGATCGAGCCACTGCACTCCAGCCTAGACAATAGAGCAAGACTCTGTCT
>NW_016107333.1:8186551-8197421 GCF_001604975.1 Cebus imitator | reverse complement strand
AAAAAAAAAAAAAAACTTTGGGAGGCTGAAGGGGGTGGATCACCTGAGGTCAGGAGTTCAAGACTATCCTGACCAACGTGGTGAAACCCTGTCTCTACTCAAAATACAAAAATAAGCCGGGCATGGTAGCACGCATCTATAATCTCAGCTACTTGGGTGGCTGAGACAAGCGAAGTGCTTCAGCCTGGGATGCAGGGGTTGCAGTGAGCTAAAATCACGCCGCTGCCCTCCAGTCTGGCAACAGAGAGAGACTTCGTCTAAAAAAAAAAAAAAGGCCAGGAGAGTTGCTTGAGCCCAAGAGGTCAAGACTGCAATAAACCATGATGGTGCCACTGCACTCCCTCCTGGGTCTCAGAATGAGACCCTGCCTCAAAAAAATTTTTCAAAAGGTTTTAAAATTAGGCAAGAAAGATGCAAGATTTTACCTTGTAGGTGAAAGTCCATGGGTGTTTAGGTTAGGAGGTGAGCATAAAATCTTAGCTCTGCATCCTAACTAGCTGTGTGATCTCATGCAAGTTGCTTGGGCTTTCTGAGCCTCTGAAGAGTATTCTAAATGGAGATAACACTCCCCCTTGGGCTGGGTTGTTGTTCCATTTGGAATACCTGGCACATGGAATACCAGAAACCATTAAATTTAGGAAGAAACAAAAGAAACCTTAACAAACGTCTTCTGGTTTTGGACAGTGTTTTGTCATGTACTCATACACATTTTCTGCATAAGGCTCTTCGGAGTATAACTGCTGAGCATCTGTCAGGGCACAGAACCAAAGGGCTACCAGCTTCCAGGGTTTCCCTACATTTCCGTTTGTGGGTTACCTTGTGGAGTAAGAAATTATAACATATTTGCCCTCACTTCCTCTGACTTAGGCTCACTAGCATCTTTCAGACACTTGACTACAGTGGGACCCCTGGTGTCACATAGTGGGGTGGTAGCTGAATAGGGAAGGCCATAGCCCCATGGTGTTCTCAGCACCAATGTTTACTGAGTCATAGCTACCACTTAGATTGTGTTGTACTTACATTGTCTGATTTTATCCTTACAGGAGTCCCAGGCAATTGTTATCCCTTTTTACAGATGTAAGATGAAGCAAATGTGGCCAAAATCAATAGCTAATAACTGGCAGAGACAAAATTCATACCTCAGTTGTCTTATACCCAAGGCTAGGATGCACTGGCAATATGTTACGATACCTAGCCTAGTGTTCAACCCCTGTCACTCTTATGCCTCTCTCTTATCTATTAAAAACTGGCTTGCTTTGGTTGGAAACAGCACAGTGGGGGGGAAAAAAACTGGCTTGCTAATGGTTTCTTCTGTACATTTTTTTTGCCAGTTTGACTTGAGAAAGAAGTATGCTAAAAACTGCGTTTTTTCAAATTTGTGGGTTTTTAAAAGATGGGGTCTTGCTATATTGCCCAAGCTGGACTCCTGGACTCAACATATCCACCTGCATCAGCCTCCTCAGTGGCTCGGACTATAGGCATGCCCCACTGCACCTGGCTTTTATTACTACCTTTTTTGACAGATTGTAAGGATCACAAAAAACTCAGTATATACTGAAATTAACAGATTCTAACACTAATACTTTCTAGTCACCTATAAATTCAGACTGGTAATAGGTGTGTTGTGTTAATGACTCAAAGACTAAGCACTGTTGCTGTACGTGACATGAGTTCTTTAAAATAGTAGACAGTTCTATTGGTATATGCTTAATTCACACAGTTGTTCCATTCCTAGAAATTTCAGTATATATCAAAACCTTCCCCACTAAAAAAATTTTTGTTGAACTATTGATAATATTAAGCTGTTTCCAAGTGGTTGTACCAGTACACACACTAGTTTGGGTGGTTAATTATTCACATTGCACCACATCCTTGCCAATACTTAGTAGTATGTGACATTTTTATTTTTCCAATATGTTAGATATGAAATGCCATGTATGACATAACCTGTTTATTTCTTTTACCTGTTTTTCTTTAGGGCTATTTTGTGTTTTACAATTGATTTGTTGGAGTTATTTATATAATCTGAATATAGTGATCCTTTGTTGGTTATAATGTCATTTTGTGGGCCCCCCCCACCCTATTGTGAATCATTGCCTTAGTAGTGCGTTTAAAGTTATTGTGAATGTGTGTGTATTTACTTGGTAGAATTTGATTCTATTGTGCCTTCCCTGCTATCTTCAAATTTAATCTCTGATTTCTAATAGGTCTAAATGGAGGCTATCAAGATGAGTTGGTAGATCATCGTTTGACAGAAAGGGAATGGGCTGATGAATGGAAACATCTTGACCATGTAAGAATCTTATAGTGTTTAATTTCCCTAACTCTTTATTACTTTTTAGATGGAGTCTCTCTCCGTCACCCAGGATGGAGTGCAGTGGTGCGATCTCAGCTCACTGAAACCTCCACCTCCCAGGTTCAAGCAATTCTCCTGCCTCAGCCTCCAGAGTAGCTGGGATTACAGGTGTATGCCACCATGTCCAGCTAATTTTTGTATTTTTAGTAGAGCTGGGGTTTCACCATGTTGGCCAAGCTGGTCTCAAACTCCTGACCTCAAATGATCTGCCCACCCTCAGCCTCCCAAAGTGCTGGGATTATAGGTGTGAGTAAGTGCACCCAGCCTACTTTTGATTCTTAATGCTACCATTAATTAATGTGGCATGCATGCTTGAAGTGAACATAACCATAGCCATGACATCCTTTGCTTTTAATAAAAGCTGGTTTAGCTAGTACTCCCCCAGCTAAGGAATTACAAAGTCACTCCCATATTTTTATGATGGGATGATCACTTCAAGTCAGAAACCAAATAAAGTCATGTAATATATAAGGGTTAAAAACAAAGGTCTGTAGCCAGGCGTACTGGCACATGCCTGTAGTCCCAGCTACTCGGGAAGCTAAGGCAGGAGGATCTCTTAAGCCCAGTAGCCAAGACTTCAAGTCTAGTCTAGGCAACATAGCAAGATGGGATTTATTTTGCATTTGTTAATTGTTTATCAAAAGAAACTTTTTTTTTTTTTGAGACGGAGTTTCGCTCTTATTACCCAGGCTGGAGTGCAATGGCCCGATCTCGGCTCACCGCAACCTCCGCCTCCTGGGTTCAGGCAATTCTCCTGCCTCAGCCTCCTGAGTAGCTGGGATTACAGGCACGTGCCACCATGCCCAGCTAATTTTTTGTAGTTTTAGTAGAGACGGGGTTTCACCATGTTGACCAGGATGGTCTTGATCTCTTGACCTCGTGATCCACCCACCTCGGCCTCCCAAAGTGCTGGGATTACAGGCTTGAGCCACCACGCCCGGTGAAACTTTCTTTTTAATTTTTTCAATTCTGCTCCTTCTGTAGTAAAGAGAATTGTTTTTTAGCCCACATATTCATGTTTCCTAGTTTTGTAACACAGGTTAGTAACAAACATCTAGGTAATTCAACCCCCCAAAAGTGTTTATATTCCAAAATTATTTTGTACTCTGAAAGATACCAGTCTTCCTCATCTCATCAAAATTTATAATTTCTATAGAAATCTGTGTATGCCTTATGTTATGGTTCAGCCGCAGCAAACATACAGAGAGTGGCAGCCCCTAGGGATGCAACAAATGCTGCAACAACATGAAATCATAGACAGTTGGTCAGAAGGCCATGCATCTCTGGTTTTGTCCAAACACTGGAAGCCCTGGTAGTTATTGTCCTCGATAGGTATGTCAATCAACCTCAACACCAGTGTCCTTCCTGCTGATGGAGAAACAGACGGCAATAAAGGGTTTCAAATGTGAACTTGATATTCCTAAACCATCAGGAACCTGAATTCCTTATATTGGGTTGGCCTGTCCTGGATTTTCCCTGTTTGTTGTTTGAATGCTTTCATCTCATCTCTGCCTGCCCTCCTTTCTGACTCAGGCACTGAATTGCATTATGGAAATGGTAGAGAAAACAAGGCGCTCCATGGCGGTTCTGCGGCGCTGTCAGGAATCAGATCGTGAAGAACTCAACTACTGGAAAAGACGGTACAATGAAAACACAGAGCTGAGGAAAACGGGGACTGAGTTGGTCTCCAGGCAACACAGCCCTGGGAGTGCAGATTCCCTCAACAATGGTAAGGGGAGAGTCTGCAGGGAACCCAGAATAAATGTCAGCCTTTAGAGCCCACCAGTATGTCACGGAAGGCTTTTTCTACTTTACTTTAAAGGAAGGTGGTACTCAATTGTGGATTTAGGGAGACTCAGGTAATTATGAAGAGTAAATGAGAAAATATATGAAGCCCCTGGCATGTTTTGGTGTGTGGTGGTTGGGATGGGGGGTGTTTGTTTTGTAGAGACAGGGTCTTGCTATTTTGCCCAGGCTGGCCCTGGACTCCTGGCCTCAAGTGATCTTCCTGCCTCAGCCTCCCAGAGTGCCAGGATTATAGGCCTGAGCCACTGTGCCCAGCCTGGTACTTGGCATGTTCAAAAAATGGTAATTCTTCTTCATAGAGAGTATTTGTGATTTTGTTCTGTCTTTAACTCTCTCTACATATATGTGTGCTAGGTGTTGGTCAAAGAATGTTTGGTTGTCAAATTCAGCCTGGGTATCAGATATTCTAGGCACTCTTGTGTCATCACTTTTATTTCTCACAGTAGCTCTAACAGTGTTTATGCACCTTCCCTCCTCCTGTCCCCAGCACACTGTCCGGGAAAATACCACTCAGTCTACCATGGCCTGGTGGCCTCCTACAAAAGGGTTTATTGTACTACGCTGGGTTGTCCCCTCTTGCCTTTCCGAGTCTGAAGCAGAAGCAATCCACAGTACATCCAGCAAACCTCAATTACTCCTCTCAAAATGTTCCAGCACATTCACCCAATAACTGAGAAGGTACCCTATCCAAAGGCACAGCTGAGTGACAGGCCATCTGTGATCAGACTCTTTTCCCACCTACTCTGAGTTCCCAAATGTTCACCACAGAGAATGAGTCTCTTATGACAGACCTAGCATGTTCCATTAAAGACAGCTATTAGTGTCTCAAAGACTGTAAGGAAAACTCAGCATTTTGGGCGGCCCAAGGTAGGCGGATCACCTGAGGTCAGGAGTTTGAGACCAGCCTGGCCAACATGGTGAAACCCTGTATCTACTAAAAATAAAAAAATTAGCCAGGCATGATGGCAGGCACCTGTAATCCTAGCTACCCCGGAGCTGAGGTAGGAGAATCACTGGAACCTGGAGGGGCGGCAGCTGCAATGAGCCAAAATTGCACCACTGAACAGCCTGGGCAACAGAGCAAGACTCCGTCTCAAAAAAAAAAAAGTCTTGTGTTCGCTGGGCGCAGTGTCTCATGCCTGTAATTCCCAGCACTTTGGGAGGCTGAGGCAGGTGGACCACTTGAGACCAGGAGTTCAAGACCAGCCTGGCCAACATGGCAAAACCCTGTCTCTGCTAAAAATACAAAATATATGGTAGCGCATGCCTGTACTCCCAGCTACTCGGGAGGCTGAGGCACAAGAATTGCTCAAACCTGGGAGGTAGAGGTTGCAGTGAGCCGAGATCACACCACTGCACTCCAGCCCAGGCAACAGAGCGAGACTGTTGCCAACAAAAAAATTATATAAATAGATGAAAGTCTTGGGTTATGCAGAAATCCATGGTGTGGATACTTATTTTAGTAAAGTGGTTTGGTAATTTAGAGAGAAATTGATGAGAGGCTTTGGATGGCATTATTACTTTTCCCATTTAAATTAATGCAGTGTAAGTTCCCCTACCTGAAAATTTATGATTCACAGTGTTTTCAGAACAGATTTTGCTCAGACAGCAAGGAATGTATTTAGGTGTTTATTAAAGGATGCATAAATAAGTGCAAAAACCATAAGGAAAAGAAGAAGATGCTTATCACAGAGATCAGAAGAGTTTCCTCTGGCTGTGTGGGTGGAAGGTGCAGAATTAGTGAGCTCTAGCTATGTCTTTGGACTATTCTTAGGACAGGATTGTCAGTCTGGCTAGCATTATTTAAATATTACTATGGCTTGCCATTACTTACCTCTTAGGGATTTGTGGTTGCTGGTACTGTTCTCTTTCCTGAACTGGGGCTTATGATATTGTATATTAATATTTTCATTAAATTGCATGTTAATATTTTATGAACTTGTCAGCCATGTAATATTTTGCAAGTAAAAAGATTTATTTATTTATTTATTTTGAGACTGAGTCATGCTCTGTCACCTAGACTAGAGCACAGTGGTACAATCTCAGCTCACTGTAACCTCTACCTCCCGGGTTCAAGCAGTTCTCCTGCCTCAGCCTCCTGAGAAGCTAGGGTTATAGGCACATGCCACCATGCCCAGCTAGTTTCTGTATTACTTTTTTTTTTTTCCTCGTGATACGAGGTTTCACTCTGTCGTCCAGCCTGGAGTGCAGTGGCATGGTCTCGCCTCACTGCAGCCTTCGCCTCCTGGGCTCAAACAATTCTCGTGCCTCACGCTTATGAGTAGTTGGGATTACAGGCATGCAATCTACCATGCCTAGCTAATTTTTATATTATTTGTAGAGACAGGGTTTTGCTGTGTTGCCCAGGCTGATCTCAAACTCCTGGCTTCAAGTGATCTACCCACTTCTGCTTCCCAAAGTTCTGGGATTATAGGCATGAGCCACCATACCCAACTGAAAATTTTTAAATAGGGAAAAAATACTTATTCGGCTATCAATTTTTCCTCAAAATGAGAGTCGACCTCACATTCTGGGCCATTCTCTAGACGTCATGATTCTGAGGCTCAAAATCTGAATATAGTCCGGCTGTGGTGGCTGACGCCTGTTATCCCACCACTTTGAGAGGCAGAGGCTGGTAGATTGCTTAAATTCAGGAGTTCGAGAACAGCCTAGGCAAATATAGTGAAGCCCCATCTCTACAAAAAATAGGAAAATATGCTGAGCGTGGTGATATGTGCCTCTAGTCCCAGCTACATGGGAGACGGAGGTGGGAGGATGCTTGAGCCCAGGAGGCAGAACTTGCAGTGAGCTGATATTATGCTACTGCATTCCAGCCTGGGCAATAGAGCGAGACCCTAGCTCAAAAAAAAAAAAAGAAAATCTGAATATATATGTTGAACAAGTTCAGTAAGCAGGCAAGTTTGGGAAAACTGCATCTAGTTAAGCCCACAGCAGATGGACCCCATCTACTGTCACAGGGCTTCCAGGCAGCTTTTTAGTGGCATGTGTGCACAATTAAGGGTGACCACTCTCTGGAGGTAGGCCTCTACTTTGGAGACTGAAATAAACAGAAATCAGAATTAATAGTACCTTTTCAGGGCAAAGAAAACTACCAAAAATGTAGCATTGTTAATACCTCTGGCAAGAAAAAGAGAACATTCCCAGAAATCTACCCAAGTCATATATCCAAATCATGAATTTCAAAAAGAGTGAACAGAACAAGTAGAGAGGATGGAATATTGAAATAACTCCAAAAAATTACCAAGACCTGCAAGATAGTTCCAGGTTGAATCGCAAGTAGACAACACAGGAAAATAGACTTAGTCATTTAGCATCATTAAAATAAGATGATTCTGAAGGAGAACTATTCTAATTTAGAATTCTACACCTAACCAAAATAGTTGTTAGATTAATAGCCTACAATTTTTTAATTTTTATTTATTTATTTTTTTAAGAGATGAGGTTTCACCATGTTGGTCAGGCTGGTGTCAAACTCTTGACCTCAGGTGATCCACCCACCTCGGCCTCCCAAAGTGCTAGAATTACAGGCATGAGCCACCGCGTCTGGCCTTTTTTAATTTTTGTTTTTTGAGATGAAGTCTCACTGTCGCCCAGGCTGGAGTGCAGTGGCACAATCTCAGCTCACCACAACCTCCGCCTCCTGGATCCAAGCAATTCTCCTGCCTCAGCCTTCCTAGTAGCTGGGACCACTGGTGCGTGCCACCATGCCCGGCTAATATTTTTTTGTATTTTTAGTAGAGATGGGATTAGCCAGGATGGTCTCTATCTCCCAACCTCATGATCCGCCTGCCTTGGACTCCCAAAATGCTGAGATTACAGATGTGAGCCACTGGGCCCGCCCAATAGCCTATGATGTTTTAAAAATGTACCTCCTGCCTGCCCTTTCTCACAGTATCTACTATAGGATACTTTTACTCTGTGAAAGTAAATCAGAAAACGGGAGACACTGAATTGCTGAAACAGGATCCAAAACGAGGAAGGAAGGAAAGGAATCCCTAGGCCGGTAAGGGAGAGCCCTGAGCATTAGTGGCAAGGCAAGCCTAGAAAGCACCCAGTTCACGCTGGAACAGCCCAGAAGCTTGCTGGAGATTTCATTAAGAAATGAAATTTATAAAATGTTTACACCCAGGAGGAGAATTTGAGATTCTAATTCTCATAGAAGTAGATTCTTAAAGAAGTAATTATATAGCGGCCTGGAACAATGGCTTACACCTATAATCCTAGCCCTTGGGGAGACCGAGACAGGAAAATTGTTTGAGGCCAGGAATCCAAGAAACCCTGGAAACCCTGAGACAGTGAAACCCTGTCTGTGCAAAAAATTTAGAAAGGAAATTAGGTGGTCATGGTAGTACATGCCTAAAGTCCTAGCTGCTCGAGAGGCTGAGGCAGGATGACCTGAGCCCAGGCGTTTGAGGCTGCAGGGAGCTATGATCATTTGCATCACTGCACTCTAGCCTGGGTGACAGAAGAAGATTCCCCTGTCACACACAAAGTAATTTGTAAAAATGCTGCCTCTCCTCTCCCCACGTTATTCCATAGGCTTAATGGTTAACAGTGTATTCTTGTAGAATTTTCTATATACATATTTAAAGATAACATTTTCTAATGTTTTATTTTGAAATTTTTGAAACACATAGAAATATTGAAAGAGACCAGCCTGGCTAACATAGTGAAACTTCATCTCTACTAAAAATACAAATATAATAGCCAGGCATGGTGGCACGCACCTGTAGTCCCAGCTACCACCCAGGAGGCTGAGGCAGGACAATCACTTGAACCCAGAAGGCAGAGCTTGCAGTGAGCTGAGATCACTGTGGATACTAATGGAATGTGGTTATGAAGGAGAAGGATCAGTTATCAGAAGAAAAAGCCTCTGAGAGTCTAGTTTCCTTTTCTTTTTTTTTTTTTTTTTTTTTTTTTTTTTTTTTTGGACAGAGTTTCACTCTTGTTACCCATGCTGGCATGCAATGGTGCAATCTCTGCTCACTGCAACCTCCACCTCCCAGATTCAAGCAATTCTCCTGCCTCAGCCTCCTGAGTAGCTGGGATTACAGGGGCCCATCACCGTGCCTGGCTAAGTTTTTGTATTTTTAGTAGAGACAGGGTTTCACCATGTTGGCCAGGCTGGTCCTCTTGAACTCATGAGCTCTGGTGATCCACCCATCTGCCTCAGCCTCCCAAAGTGCTGGGATTACAGTGTGACCCACCACTTCCAGCTGAGACTCTAGTTTTCTTAGTGAACCAATTGAAGATCATAACTTCTGTCTCTTTCAGGTTTAGAGATATAAGAACCATTGCTCTGGCTTCTGAACATAGAGTGAAAATATCCCTAGCTTCCGGGCTGTCCTGAGAGACTCCTTTAGTGTCAAGTGCTTCTTGCCTTTAACTTTTGTCAGAGAAATAAAATGCTGAGGACTAGGCAGATGCACAGGATATGACCAAGGTCATACTGATAACTGAAGCAAGGTGGCTTTTCCTTGGTTGTCAGGTTTCCCCAAGACCCCACAAGTAAATAAGTGTTTCTTACGTTATTTTCTTATTGTATGAGTCTTATCTATACTCAGACCCTTTCTCCTACCGGTTTTTCTTAAGTTGATAATGATGTACTACTTGTTCCTTCACTTATGTTTCTGTGGCTGTTTCTGTCGTAGACTTCTCCCTGTGTTTATTTCATGGATCTCAGTTTCTAGGTGTTTCACAAATGACATGAATTAGGAACCTGATCTATGTTAGAGAGAGCTCTTTTGTTTTCCTTTTATTAGCCATGGTGATGGCACTCCAGAGAGCCCTGTCTCACAGAAAGTATTAATACTATCAAAATTTTAAGCTTGCTAGCCTGTACAAGGTACCCTTTTGGGGCAATGAAGATCTTCTGGATTAGATAGTAGTTATGGCTGCACAACATTGTGAATGTACTAAATGTCACTGAATTCTACAGTTTAAAATGGTAAATTTTATGTGTTTTACACAGTTTTTTTTAAAGCTCAAAGAAAGTAGTACCCAGATACTGACAACATTAAATTGCTTCAGTTTTCATACTTGATAAGCAATAGAACCGTTTTCCAAAAAATATGTTGTATAACACCAGGCATGGCGGCTCATATAATCCTAGCTATTCTTGACGCTGAAGTGAGAGAACTGCTGGAACCCAAGAGTTCAAGGCTACAGTAGTGAGCTATGATTGCACCACTGCACTTCAGCCTGGGCGACAGGCAATAATACCCCATCAAGGTTTTTAAATTATATTTCAAAATCACAATAAGCATATATGACAAGTCACCCTCCACCCCTGTGTCCTTCCCAGCAAACCACTGATATGTTTCTTTGGGGGAAAAACACATATTTTGAAATGCAGCATTTCAGATCATAGTTGTGTTGGTTTATTTATTTATTTTTTTGAGACAGAGTCTTACTCCATAGCCCAAGCTGGGGTGTAGTGGTATAGTTGCGGCTCACTGCAGCCTTCGCCACTGGGGATCAAGCGATTCTCTTGCCTCAGCCTCCCAAGTGGCTGGGGCTAGAGGCACGCGCTACCACACCAGTTAATTTTTTTGTATTTTTAGTAGAGACAGGGTTTCACCATGTTCCCTGGGTGGTCTTGAACTTCTGAGCTCAGGCAATCAATCCACCCACCTCCCAAAGTGCTGAGATTACAGGCGTGAGCCACCACACCAGCCTGTTTTTTTT
>NW_016107333.1:8170951-8186490 GCF_001604975.1 Cebus imitator | reverse complement strand
TTTGATAGTTTAATACTATAGTTTTCTCTTTATTTTTTTAAAACCACTTTTTTTTTTCTTCTTAGTTCAGTTCATAAGCTAAGACACTTTAATGGAAACTTCCTTAAATCACATGTAAGGATTCAGAATTGCCAAAGACAAAAGCTATATTCCCTGACACATATGCAGGGCAGTGCCAGAAACCTGTGCATGGTGGGGACTGTTGAATTAGATATGGACATACACACACATGCATATAAATATCTGTGTGCACAGGCCAGGCACAGTGGATCACTTGAGGTCAGGAGGTCAAGACCAGCCTGGCCAATATGATGAAACCCCATCTCTACTAAAAGTACTAAAAGTACAAAAATTAGCCAGGCATGGTGGTGTGCACCTGTAGTCCCAGCTACCTGGGAGACTGAGGCAGGAGAATCACTTGAACCCAGGAGGCAGAAGTTGCACTGAGCCGAGATCGCACCACTACACTCCAGCTTGGGCAACAGAGCAAGACTCTGTCTCAAAAAAACAACAACAAAAAAATCTGTGTGCACTTAACGTTTATACATTTATATTTTAGGGAGTACTGTACCTTAAAAACACATACATGTTTATAGGGGAGAAAATTAGGACATAATATGTAAATAAAAAGAAGAAAGTGAGGATCACTTTTAATCTCACCACTTTGAAATGCTGTTAATTTGATGGAGGGGTGTGTTTTAAAACTAAATATTTACTGTACTATGTTATAATCTGATTTTTAGCCCTTATATGAGAGTTTTTTTTAAAACTAAATGAAATGTATGTTTGAGTCTAAGTGGTTAATGAGAAATCTGATCAAAAATAAAACTGCTGATCATAGACAGCTTCTGACCTTATGCTTTTTATGTCTCTTCTGCAGATTCTCAGAGAGAATTCAACAGCAGGCCAGGTACAGGATACGTACCTGTGGAGTTTTGGAAAAAAACAGGTATGTGTCTTACTGCTCGTAAATCATGTGTACTCACTAATTTGTGGGAGCAGAGAACAGATAACTGGGCGGATGGTTGGTAACTGAGTCTTTTGGTTGTGTAATAACCTGCTCCTCAGAGCTCTAGGCTCCTGCCTGTCCGACCCTGGCTTGTCCTGCATGTCTCCCCGACTTCCTGTTTTGTTACTTTGCAGGTCATGAGTTTGGAATAGCTCCCTCCAGTCCCTTTCACACTCTTCTACTGGGTCATGCCGAGGTAATAAGTACCTGTCGGCATGCCCTGTTTCTGGGCCAGTGGCAGAGTTCATTTTGCCTGATCTCTTCACTGGCACCTACAATACACTGTGTTCACACTGCTGCCACATTTGTGCCCAAATTCTGCTCTAGGCACAGCTCTGTAATTCCCCTGTGCTTTCTTTCACCTTCACCGTGCCACCATAGTCATAGCTGTTCTTGGTAGGCCTCCTTTTAACAAGAATAAGAAGGGTGGGGACAGCCTATTCTATAAGTTCAGGGATGAACGTCACATCTCTAACGTCAGCCTTATCCAGATACTAGGATTCTTTTCCTTCTTGCCTCCCCATCCTAGTTTCATTTTTTTAAGTCCAATACAATTTTTGTTTTTTTACTACGATAAAATTTATTTTCTATAAAAATGTGATACCTACATTCATAAAGACTGTTTTAATAGCATCAAGACAGTAGTAAATAAAGATATGAACAGACACATTATACTATGAGAAATACAAATAAACATTGCAAAATATTTTTCCTTACTAGTAGTCAAGATAATGTAAGATAAAGCATCTCTGATAAATTAGCCCTCGGTTATTGACAATTTTAGACCTTGTTGATGACACTCAATAATTGATCAGAGGCTTATGTAAGAAATTAACGGAGTACCTGCAAATTCTTGGAGTCTTTCCTCACTTTCATGCCTTTGAATGTTCCCTTTCAAAAATGGAGTAGACTTAAACACAAAGTATTAAAGAAGCAACAGTGTGAGTGGGGTGTGGTGGCTCACACCTGTAATCCCAGCACTGTGGGAGGCCAAGGTTGGCAGACCTAGCTGCTTGGGGTGCTGAGGCAGAAGGATCGCTTGAGCACAGGAAGTCAAGGCTGTAGTGAGCCCCTGTGTTGCTGCACAACAAAGTATTATTTCACCATTAAAAACAATTTGGAAAACTGCATGTGACTTGTAAAAATCCTTGCAGTTGACAATGGGAAAATGTATATTATGTTAACAAGAAGTGGGATAAAATTTTGGGAAATGAAGATCATCATAAGGTGGAGAGAACAATTACTATACACAAAATCTCTCTCTCTTTTTTTTTTTGAGATGTATCTCTGCTTCACCACCCAGGCGGGAGTACAGTTTCACAATATCCCAGGTTCAAGTGACTGTCCTGCCTTAGCCTCCCAAGTAGCTGGGATTATAGGCACCCACCACCATGCCCAGCTGATTTTTGTATTTTTAGTAGAGATGGGGTTTCACAGTGTTAGGCTGATTTCAAACTCCTAACCTCAGATGATCCACCTGCCTTGGCCTCCCAAAGTGCTAGGATTACAGGCGTGAGCCACCATGCCTGGCCACAAGATCTCTTTAAAACTAGTGACTTTATTCATGTTGAAAAAGCACTGGGGGGAAAAAAAAGCTAGTGACATTGATTACTTGGGAGATACTTTTGGTTAACTTTGGTTAAGGGCCCAACTTTGGTGCTGGTCAGCTAAATTTGAGTCCTTGTTCTGCTTCAGTGCCATCTATGACCTTAGATGACCTCCAGCATGATATCTAGCCAAAGTGAGATGATTACTAATTCATGCTTAAGCTGAGGAGTTAAAATGTACCTGAGAGCACTGTTAACGCTGGCTCAATAAGAGGGATCTAATAAGACACCTAAGGAGGTTTCTTGGCCTCTGGGGTGGAGACTTTCTCTCCTTAAGGCCAGAGCCATCAGATGGAAGGTTGTTTCATGGCAGCCTGGAATTCTGTGTTTGAACCTCCCTTGAGCCTGTGCCATGTGCAAGAGGTAAACCGTGAGGGAGTTTCCTTAGGCTTCTGTATTGTCTGATCTTGTGGACTCAGGACTAAACATTCACATTCTCATTGGGCTGAGGCTCAAACACATGAACGTGTTATTTGCGGTATCTACACTAGGGAAATCAAGCCAGGGCATTGGTGATGGAAGGAAGTGATCAGGAACCAGGTAGGATGATGGTAAGTGGACAGGACTTAAAAGTCGAGGGCTCCTGGCAGTCTGCTCAAATCTATGTTTTAGCCCATGTTTCTCCACCTAGTCTTTTCCTTTTTATTTTTTGGCAGGGATTGGAGGGAGGGGAGTGGTGGCTGCGGGCCTCTTAGCATTATTTAATTTCCTCCCAGCCATTTTCACCTAGATGCTCTGGAGGCACCTCCGCTTTCTCACTTGCCTCCACACTAGCTTTGTGTGGACTCTCCAGTTCATTTGCCTAGCACTGCCATTCTTCGCTTTCACCTCCGCATCCAGGCCCCTCGGTGCTCCCAACCTTTTTCTGCCTCATCCCTTCCTCAGTGCCACTGACTCCTGCTTAAATGCAGCCTCTTCTATCAGTTTAATCATTGCACCAGCCTCCCAGTTGCTATCTCTGTCTTTAATCTTCCCTTGCATAGAATCCTTTGTGAAGTTTCCTTTAGAAAATAAGGTCAAGCTGGGCAGGGTGCCTCACTCCTATAACACTTTAACACCAACACTTTGGGAGCCTCAAGTTGGAGGATCACTTGAGCCCAGGAGTTCTAGACCAGCCTGAGCAACATAGTGAGACCTCATCTCTACAAAAAAATTTAAAAATTAGTGGAGTATGGTGGGACATGCCTGTAGCCCTAGTTACTCAGAAGGCCGAGGTGGGAGGATCATGTTTCAGAGGTCAAGGCTATAGTTTGCTGTGATCACGGCTGTGCACTCCAGCCTGTGCAACAGAGCAAGGCCCTGTTTTCAACAAAAAAAAAAACGAAGGTCAAATTTCTTAGTCTGGCACGCAAGACTTTGCAAACTCATTTCCATCCACCATCTCAACCAAAATACATTGTCTTGATTCTCCCCTGCCCACTGAAGTGCTGATCACTTTTCTCCTTGGAACTCTATTCTCTTATAGTGACATAACATGTCATGAGTGTGGCCTGTGTCTAGTGACCCATGTCCATAGTCCTAGCTCAGTGGCCACCTCCATCCACGTACCCAGCCAGCACCTACATGGATGGATGCATGACTATGAATATCATGTATTCCTCCCTGTGTAGTTTTAGAAAAGATCATTTTATGTCAGCTCTGTCCTTTCTTAGAAATGCTGTGGGGTGGGAGGGAAAAGATTTCTCGGCCAGTTGATTTTACTGTCACTTTCTTCTAGAAGAAGCTGTGAATAAGGTGAAAATTCAGGCCATGTCAGAAGTACAGAAGGCTGTCGCTGAAGCAGAGCAGAAAGCCTTTGAAGTGATTGCAACAGAGAGAGCACGAATGGAGCAAACCATAGCGGACGTCAAGCGACAGGCCGCGGAGGACGCTTTCCTCGTCATCAACGAGCAAGAGGAGTCCACAGAGGTCAGAGCTCTGTTAGCGCTAGGGGCCGGGGCAGGCAGCTGGAGTGACCACGCCCGCTGCCCTATACGCTGAGCAGGAAGACACAGGCAGTCTGTTCTTGAGCTCGAAGATGATAATTTTTATCCAGTGCCAGAAGAGTTTTGGTTCTCACATTAAGACTATTTTACGTGCCAAGATCATAAATTATTACATCATATTTTTACACACATACACATGTATATAGAGAGAGAGGCTCAGTGTATTGGTTAAAATTTTGGGAATTCACCCTAAAGACAGAGTTTGTGTAATTGCACAATGATGATGATGACCAGCATTGACAAAGTTAGCTTACTGTGTGCCAGACACACAGCGAAGTTGCATATTTTCTTTTTGAGTGTCACATTGGCCCTATGAGGTGGATAATGTTGAATCTCTAACTCACAGATGAGGAGACTGTGGCTCAGGGCATGTAACTGATATACTCCCTCAGTGCTGAAGTCAGGGTAGAGGAGTAAGAAAGTGCAGGGTCCTTTAGCATCTAGAATTTTTAGAAATAGGATAGCTGGCTTGTGGACTGAAGTAACAGGTTGGGTATATCTGCCTGATTGCCCAGGACTTGGTGATGATTCTGTACAGGACACTTGGATACTACAGTGAGGAGAAAAATCACAAACTGAAACGAAGAAACTTGTACCAAAACATTCGAGCAGCCCTTTCAAATTTAATGCTGTTTTTCTATAACTTTCATTTTAGTCATTTTTTAGCTTTAAAACAAGAAACAAGTTTCTTTCTGTAAGTAGGTAGATCTCATCTACTGGATGGGAGACCGGCTGTCTTTGGGACATTCTCTTGAAGTTAAGAACTCACTCTTAACCCAGGGTGGAGTGCAGTGGTGCAGTCTCGGCCCACTGCAGCCTCCACCTCTGGGTTCAAGTGATTTTCCCACCTCAGCCTCCTGAGTAGCTGGGACTACAGGTGTGTGCCACCATGCCCTGCTCATTTTCATATTTTTAGTAGAGACGGGTTTTTGCCATGTTGGCCAGGCTGGTCTCGAACTCCTGTCCTGAAGTGATCTACCCGCCTTGGACTCCCAAAGTGCTGGGATTATAGAAGGACTTTTTCTTTTAAACAAACCGTAGAAATGTTATTTTCTTGTCATTTATATTGTCCATTTCAGTGTCTTACTGTCAGGCATAGCAGTGTGCAGATGAAAATGCCTAAATACCATGTGGGGATCACCGAGGGTGTGGTGAAGTAACTTACTATAGCTATTCAATATAGATACTGTGGGTTGTGAGAAAACAGTCTCTTGCTTATAGAAAATATGAATTTAAAAAAAGAGAGAAAACAGTCTATTTAACCCCCTCCCTTTTCCTTCTCTCCTTTTTCTTTTTTTTTTTTTTTTTTTTTTTTTTTTTTTTTTTTTTTTTTTTTTTTTTTTTTTGTGTTTCGCTCTTGTTACCAGGCTGGAGTGCAATGGCATGATCTCAGCTCACCGCAACCTCCGTCTCCTGGGTTCAAGCAAATCTCCTGCCTCAGCCTCCTGAGTAGCTGGGACTACAGGTGTGCGCCACCATGCCCAGCTAATTTTTGTATTTTTAGTAGAGACGGGGTTTCATCATGTTTGCCAGGATGGTCTCGATCTCTTGACCTTGTGATCCACCCATCTTGGTCTCCCAAAGTGCTGGGATTATAGGCGTGAGCCACCACGCCCGGCCTCCTCCTCCTTTTTCTTTAGAATTTTTTTGAGGCTGGGTGCAGTGGCCGACGCCTGTAATCCCAGCACTTTGGGAAGCCAAGGTAGTAAGAACACTTGAGCTCAGGAGTTAAAGACCAGCCTGGGCTAGATGGCGAGACTCCATTTCTGCAGTTGGCTGGGCATGGTGTCACACATCTATAGTCCAGCTACTTTGGAGGCTGAGACAGGAGGATTGCTTGAGCCCAAGAGGTTCAAGGCTACCATGATCGTAACACGGCACTCCAGCCTGCGTGAGAGAGCAAGCCTCTATCTCTTAAAAAAAAAAAAAAAAAAAAGAAAAAAAAAAAAAAAAGGTGACGATGGCAAGATGAGGGGGGGAAGAAAAGAGAATTGTGGCCGGGCGCTGTGACTCACGCCTGTAATCCTAGTACTTTGGGAAGCCGAGGTGGTTGGATCACCTGAGGTCTGGAGTTCAAGAAAAGAGAATTGTGCCAGGCACGGTGGCTCACACCTGTAATCCCAGCACTTTGAGAGGCTGAGGCGGCCGAATCACCTGAGGTCAGGAGGTCAAGACCAGCCTAGTCCCCCATCTCTACTAAAAGTAAAAAATTAGCCATGTGTGGTGGCAGGTGCCTATAATCCCAGCTACTCGGGAGGCTGAGGTAGGACAACCACTTGAACCCAGGAGGTGGAGGTTGCAGTGAGCCAAGATCATACCATTGCACTCCATCATGGGCAACAAGAATGAAACTGCCTCAGATAAAAAAGAGAATTGTTTTTGAGAGTGATATATCTGTTCTCTTCTGTGTTTAATTATTATGTATCTATAGCCATCCATATCAGTATCTGTATTTGTCTGTATTTATCTACTTTTATCTCTGTGTTTTTATCTGTCTCCGAAGGAAAACTATAGCTTTTGGCTAAGAGCATATACATCCTGGGTCTGGACTGCGTAGGTTTAAATCCCAGCTCTCCATTTTCAGAATTGTGCTTTTAAAGAATTGTAATTTTAAACAAGCCTCAAAATGGCCTCCAGGTGAGGTACACACCAGCACCTATCCCTGCAAAATCACTTTTCAAAGCAGGGAAGGGACAGAGAGCCTGTCCTTTGGATGAGTTTGCATTGGACTAAAAGGGCTGATTCTCGTCCATCAAGAATATTCATCCAGAATATTCTCATTGAAATTTAGCAGGTATCCCTGGAGTTTCTTGTTCATCTTCTGAAAGGTAGTTTGGTATGGGGGAAGAAGGAGGCCAGGACTGGAGGTTAGGAGCCCTGACTTCTGGTCCCACTTCCCTCTCACACTGGCAGTATACTCTTAAAGGAGTCAGTCTCCATCTCTGTTTAATGAGTATAGCAGCTCCTATCCTATTGGTCTGATAATTACTAGGGAACAGGCATAGTAGCCCTTGCCTGTAATTTCAGCTCTTTAAGAGGCCAAGGTGGGACAGTCCTTGGAGGCCAGGAGTTCAAGACCAGCCTGGGCAACATAAGGAGACCCTGTCTATACAAAAAATTAAAGAATTAGCTAGGCATGGTGGCACACGCCTATAGTCCCAGCTACTCAGGAGGCTAAGGTGGGAGTGTGGGAGGATCTCTAGAGCCCAGATCAAGTCCAGCCTGCACAACAATAGCAAGACCCTTTCTCCAAAAGAAAGTAAAAAAAAAACAGCAGCAGTAGCTTTGGTTAAGTCAGATTATCAGTAAAAATAATAAAGATTATTTCTCTAGTGAGAAGTGCAGTATCAGGCAGGTGCCTGTAATCCCAGTACTTTGGGAGGCTGAGACAGGCAGATCACTTAGGCCCAGGAGTTCAAGACCAGCATGGCCAACATGGCAAAACCCCATCTCTAGTAAATATATATTTTATATATATAAAAATACAAAAATTAGCCAGGCGTGGTGGCACATGCAGAAAGGAGCAGGATAAATGTTTGTCTTTACACGTGGTCTTAGGATAGATGGCTATTGGGGGAGACCCTGGCACAGAATTTGGTTTGGTTTCTGACTATTAAAATCTGGGTCAAAAGATGAGTCTATGCCTTAAGCAGAAGAGATGGCTACCTGTCCTAGGCATGCTTCATTTCACTGTTCCTGTCATCCTGCAGGTAAGTAGTTTTCTTATTTTACAAATGAAGGAAACTCAGAAAGGTGGTGTGTATTTCTCATAAACAGCAGTAGAGGGAGGACTTGACCACAGGTGTATGTAGCTCCAAAGCTGGGGTTCTCTACATGCAGCCCCTTGCTTTACTGTGCAGGGGACGAATGCCAAGCCTGCCCCTCAATCCCAGCAACCACTAACTGGTACCTGTGTCTTGCAGAACTGCTGGAACTGTGGCCGCAAAGCCAGCGAGACATGCAGTGGCTGCAATATCGCACGATACTGCGGCTCTTTCTGCCAGCACAAGGACTGGGAGCGGCACCACCGCCTCTGTGGTCAGAACCTGCATGGCCAGAGCCCCCACGGCCAGGGCCGGCCGCTGCTTCCTGTAGGCAGGGGCTCCTCTGCCAGGTCCGCCGACTGCAGTGTGCCCAGCCCAGCCCTGGACAAGACCTCGGCAACCACCTCACGTTCCTCAACACCTGCCTCCGTGACAGCCATCGACACCAACGGCCTCTGAGCCCCAGACTCTAGTTACCCTGATGGCCACTCAGTACCACAGAACGTTTGGACCAAGGGACTGGCTGTAGGAACCCATGCATGTAGCTGCTGGGTCATCAGCAAGAATTGGAGGCAGGAAGAGTCCAAGCCTGAATAATAGCACCCACAGCCTCTCTGGGCACTTGCCGTCTGTGGAGCCAGTGTGCCATTCTCTGCACATGCCCAGCCCCACTGCCACCTCCATGGCTTTCCTGGTTGTTCCTCTCCCCACTGAAGCTGGCTTAGCCAGTTCCTTCTCAGTGTAGACCACCAGCTCCCCTCCCCATCTCCTTGAGTCAGCAGACTTTTGAATGTGCCCAGCTAGGCTGGAGGTGGCAGGCAGCAGGCTGGTGGAGGAAGCCCCTCGGATAGGGAGAAGCCCCCTCACCCTGAACAGCTCCTTCAGCCCCATCTCCACCCTCAGCAGATGACACTGGTTGGCCTCATGGGGACTTGGGTAAGCAACAGGCGGCACTCAGGACTCCCTTCTCAACCCTGCTGTTCAGACTGGCTCCGATCTCAGAGTCCACAGGAAAGATGTCACTGTTGCAATAAAAGCACCCATAGTAGCAAAAACATAAACAAATAAAACTTCCCGCACATCACAGATGATTTTGGACAAGCTTTTCCAGCCTTACTGGCTACTTTAATTTGGGACCCGTCTTTTTCTCTTGATTTTGCTTGTGCAGAAAATAGTTTCCAGCGCATGGATTGGTCTGAGAGAGAATGAGACTCAGTTGTGGATAGTCTGTTCTCTCTGAGCATGTTGGCCAAACTAGTATCGTCAAATTACTGAGTGGATCATCTCATGGAAATACAGACCTTCTCCCACCACTTGGCTGTTTGCACAGTCGTCTTGTTATGTGTCCTTTTATCTCAGACCACACACATCTGGACTGCTGTGGGCATATTCTGTCCGTGGGCTTTATTTGGTACCTGCTGAGCCACAGTTGTCCTGCTGGATATGCTGTGGCAGGTTGGTAGGACTCGCCCCCGCTGTCAAGGCCTGGTCTCATCTGAGCAGCCCTTCTGGACCTGAAAGAATTCTTCAAACCTCATCATTTCAGGTCATTACACCTACTAAGTGGATTTATTATCAGGCACGAAATTTCTCTTTCCTTCTCTTGTATTATCCGACAGCTCATCAGAAAGGTTTCATGAAATAGAACCATTTTGGGAAAAGCTGACCAATTTTTCAAACGGGACATCACCTATTCTCTTTTCAGAATGTTAGGAACTGCCTCCTACATTTCTTTTGTTTTTTTTGTTTTTTTTTTTTCCAACCAAGTCCTGCTCTGTCACAGTGCAGTGGCACACAGTGCAGTGGCACGACATTGGCTCACTGCAACCTCCACCTCCCAGGTTCAAGCCATTCTCCTGCCTCAGCCTCCCGAGTAGCTGGGATTACAGGTGCCCGCCACCACACCCAGCTAATTTTTGTATTTTTAGTAGAGAAGGGGTTTCATCATGTTGGCCAGGCTGGTCTCCTGGCCTGTCTTTTGGGGTTTTGATGGGAGTCTTGAGGACCCCGACCCTCCTGCTCTCCACCTTCGAGCCTCCAGCATCCTCTCACACCCAAGAATCAGTTGGATTAAGTTTGATTGGCCCTTTTCCAGCTGGCCTTTGAAACACAGGTTGAATCTCCACCTTCTGTGCACTGACCAGAGTCTAAAATAAAAGCTGTCAGTACCGTAGAGGAAAAGGGATCCACACAGCCTTGTTGCATACAGCTACATCTTACTTTAAGAATGTCAAGTCCCTAATTTACTGTAACCAAGCATTTTCAGTCTTACAAAGAAACCTAGTACATGACACCTTTAAAATGCCTAGATTTCCATTGCCTAAAGTGAGGTATGACCAGGGAATGAACCGCAGAGGATCATGTTACTTTGCTGTGGAACACACAGGACCCACAGTTTTCCAGTCCTAATACATTGGTATTCTCCCATCCCCACCTGCCTCATTAAGCCTCAGCCCTTGGTGGAGAACCCTGACTAGGGGATGGAGTCAGTACCCCGGACAGTGCCATATTTCCCTAAGACTTGGCTGTCTGACAAGGAGGTCATAAGCCCTCTACACCAACTTACTGGTTTTTCATGGATTCATTGGATGAACACCTTAAGCCGGTTTAAAAAATCTCCAGTGGCCGTAAACCTACCCAGGGTAGCACATGCTTTTACTGGTTGGAATAAGAAGCCAAAAGCCAACAAAATAATATTTAGCAACCCCAGTGCCCATTTCTACAGCTAAGGCGTAGGTTTGGTGTGCAGAGCCTGGCCTACTTTAGTGGGCTGTGGTTCCTGTGACAGTTTGGTTTTCTAAGTCTTTGTAATGCTTTTCCATCTTGCTCCTGTGCTGCCTAGAGGCTGATCTGCAAACCCGGGCAGTATTCCACACTGAAGCTCCATTGATAAACCTTTGGCTGTGTTAATTCTGGTCAGTTTCACACAGAAGTAAGGAGGGCCTCTGTCCAGGACTCCCTATTCACATTTCAGGAATCCCTTTCTGAAATTCTTCAACTCTGGTCAGGAGGAGGAGCACCAGTGGAGCAGTGCAGGCAGCTAGAGGTGCAGGAGCGAGTCCAGGTTCCTTGCATGGTTTCCAGCCTCTGTTGACAGCACCTCAGCTACCAGGTTGGGAGTGGAAGTTCAGGCTACTTAGAGAACTGACCTCCATGGTTAATATTTGCAGTGGCAAAAGGCAGAGAGGGGCTGGACCGAAAAGCAAATGCGACATATGAATGGCCATCAGCCAGACATGTCTAGGATGAGACCAGTGCTTAGCGTCTCCCGCCAACGGCACTGATGTGTTCTGGGACATCATGGTCTCCTGCCAAGTGAGGAATTACTGCAGGAACCAGAGAAGACCAAAGATGCCAAATGTCCCAAGTGTTTTGAGGGCTGGGTTTCACATCTTTGATTTTTTTTTTTTGGGGGGGTCCCCACTTGCCTGCATCATGCCTGACTATCCAGCAGTAAAGGTGACTCAAGAAGTTTAAGCCCAGGCCAGGCAGTCCACCTCAGGAGGTGGGGGCACTCCACACTGGGCCCTGCAGTTCCGGGGCTGGTGCTCTAGCAGATCCGCTCAGGCCCAGTTGGGTGACCATGTGGTCACAGATCAGGTGGATTACTTCTAGGGCAGTGCTGGGTTCATCTGTCAGTGGGTCTGAGTCTGGAAACAGGACACATCTTCCCACCACAAGTCCACACCTGGCCTCAGCTGCTGCCCGCTCTTTGCAGCGTGGACTTCCTTTACCCATTGGGACCAGAAGGTCATCAGGAGTTCTTACTGGTGTCAACTTGACAGCTCCAGCTTCCAGACAGAAAATCCACTCTGCTTTGTACAGCCCTGTTCCAGAGTTAGTGAGCCTCAGCCTCATCACCTGCTTGCAAAGAGTATAGACGTTCTGGGTAGTTCTAGAGGATATCTCGGCAAGTGCATTTGAAGGTTCAACACAGCTGGAATCGTTTGGCAGTGAGCTTTTCAGAATGACTGGACGGCCATCTGTCCTGGAAATCGTAGAAAGGATTATGAATTGAATACATCACTGAAAATAGAACGCTTCATGGAGGCTTTCTTCAGAACTGAACTAGAAACAAGGTTTCCAGGCTCCCAGGTCAGAAGACCAAGCCAACCTCCTTAGATTATTACTTTTTTTTTTAAGCTGTTTGCAGAGAACTGGGTGGTAGCAAGACTGAATCAAATGGAAGAAGAGCCAATGGAGCGTGGACTGTTGAGCACGGGCCAGATGGCCAGCTGTCGAGAGCAGCCCTGCCCAGATTCTGGCAGGGGCTGCACCAGCGGCTTCACAGGACCCTTCCAACTCTGGAGTGTCTGTAGTTCTTGTAAACCAAAACATTGACTACCTGCCTCTTTGCCCTCGGGCATTGACATGCTCATTTCCAAAGATGATAGTGCAGGTGACCTTTTCCATCGTGAGCCAGGAGAAGGTTAGGAGGCCTGAGGGGTGGGTCTTAGGTCCCCTCCTCCCCCTCCACAGCCCGAGACGTGGAATTTCCCTCACAGACCCCATCTGGTCGGGCCTACGGCTGCCCAGTGTACACTCAGTGATGCTTATACCAAATAGGGCATGTGCGCTGGAGTCTGTCAGGGACAGCCTGTCCCTACCTTGGAGTCGGCAGAGACGCAGCAATAAGTATTAGGCAAATGATTGAAAGGGCTGCTGGGCTGAGAGGCCTTCAGTACCCTTAACGTGGCTTTCCAAGTTCCTGACGAGGCTACAAAGGCTCCACTCATAAAAGAAAATCAATGTAAATAAATGGAAAACGAAGCCTCGATGCGTGGTTTTTAAAGGGGGATGACGAATGTGAAACCACCCACAGAACGCGTTAGAGTCTGGTTTTTCTGTGCTTTGTCATTTTACTCCGATAGGAACTTTTGTTACTTAACTCTGTGCATAACTTATTTAATGTACTGTATAAACGAACCAAAACTGTTAAATATGTATCTAGTTTGTTCTACTTAAAGTAGTCAATAAAAAGGCTATATTCCTTTTCTGCCTCAAGCTGGAATGGAACTGGGAGGGAAGGTGGTCCCTACACTAGCCTTGCCCTAATTCCCAAATTCTTGAGGAAGCGGGAGAGAGCGGCCCCAACTGGTTCTAGTCGTGACCTGAAGAGCACCCAAGGAAATGAAGCAGGAGGTCCTTGCACCCCACGGACCTGGAGCTGTCCCCTCTGGGAAGCCAGCTGCAGCAGCTGGTCACTGCCCTGTGGGGACGAGGTCCAACCAGGCTGGCTTTTAGAGCCCACCGGTGGGCCTGTGGTCAGGGCCAACATCAGCTTTCAGACGACACTCCTCGTTACTCCTTCTCAAGTGATTTTTTTTGGTGGAGGGGAGGGTGTCTACTGCCCAGGCTGGAGTGCAGTGGCACTATTTTTTAACTCTTCACCTCCTATTGGGCAATTGGATCGCGTTCGAGTTTTCTGGTACGACATCTCCTATGCACGTTCTTCCTTTGCATGATTTATTTCCTTAGGATAATTTCCCAAAGTGGAATTTTTGATACTGAACATTTCTTGGACCCTTGAAGTGTTCAAACTACTCTCCCTAAAAGCCCACCGTTCCTTCCAGCAGCCCTTTGTGGTACTTTCCATGGCCCTAAGCCTGGTACAGGCACACCTGTACGTGGAATCTCAAGCTGCCAGGCCAGTTTACCAGCTGGTGAGCTGAGGCCTCACTTCTGTCACGCGAATACCCATCTGTGCTCTCTGCCTGAGGCCCACCTCTCCTGAGCAGCCTTGCTCAAGAGGCTGATTGGCAGCACCAGCTTCACAGTCCTCTCAAATGCAAAGGGAGAACGGCTGGCCTGTGGCCTGCGGCTTGGCTCTATGATCTTTGATGCAGGTGGTGCCAACTGCAAACCTTTCTGGGCCGCACTGCAATCCTCCCACCTAGAACAATGACAAGATCTCAGCCATGGGACTGTCAGCCTTGCACTAAGTTGGTGGAAAGCTATGTGCCATAGACATGGCAGGCGGGAGCCGGGCACGGTGGTTCACTCTTGTAATCCCAGCACTTTGGGAGGCTGAGGCAGGCAGATCAGGAGGTCAGAAGATCAAGACCAGCCTGGCTAAAACGGTGAAACCTCGTCTCTACTAAAAATACAAAAAATTAGCCAGGGGTGGTGGCACACACCTGTAGTTCCAGCTACTCAGAAGGCTGAGGCAGGTGAATCTCTTGAACCAGGGAGGCGGTGGTTGCAGTGAGCTAAGATCACAACACTGCACTCCAGCCTAGGTGACAGAGTGAGACTCCGTCTCAAAAAAAAAAAAAAAAAAAAGGCAGACTGAAAATCTTTTCATGACTGCAAAACACCCAGATGCTAGATAAATTATAATGAATGTACTTTTTTTTTTTTTGAGATGGAGTCTCACTCTGTTGCCCAGGCCGGAGTGCAATGATGTGATCTCCACTCAATGCAACCTCCGCCTCCCGCGTTCAGATGATTCTCCTGCCTCAGCCTCCCAAGTAGCTGGGATTACAGGTGTGTGCCACCACACCTGGCTTTTTTTGTATTTTTAGTAGAGATGGGGTTTCACCATGCTGCTGGTCTCGAACTCCTGACCTTGTGATCCACCCACCTCGGCCTCCCAAAGCACTGGGATTACAGGCGTGAGCCACTGCACCCGGCCCTGAATGTACTTTTTTAACTGCATTGCTGAGGTCATAGATAGATAGGACATTCCACGAACTCAAGAGCTGGAGGGATTGACTGCCTCCAGGGGCAATGTGAGACTTGGTTTTGAGCATACAAAGTGCAGAAACAAAACCAGGGCCTTTCTACGAAGGCAGGTAGCTCAGCACCTTTGGCACCATGAAAAGGCAGCGGGAAAATCTGCCCATCTACAATGGAAACTGAATTGGAAACATCTCTGTCCCTGCTTGAGAAAAAAAAAAAAGAATTGGGCTGCACATAGTGGCCCACACCTATAATCCCAGCACTTTGGGAGGCTGGTATCGCTGGAGCCCAGGAATTTGAGACTAACCTGGTCAACATAGTGAGACCCCCATCTCTACAAAAATTAAAAAGTTAGCTGGGCATCTGTGTCCCAGCAACTTGGGAAGCTGAGGTGGGAGGGCCGCCTGAGCCCAGAAGGTTGAGGCTGCAGTGAGCCATAATTGTGCCACCGTACTCCAGCCTGGACAACAACAGCAAGACCCAGTCTCAAAAA
>NW_016107333.1:8135281-8170359 GCF_001604975.1 Cebus imitator | reverse complement strand
GCGCCATTGCACTCCAGCCTGGGTAACAAGAGCGAAGCTCCGTCTCCAAAAAAAAAAAAAAAAATAGAATTCTGGAAATGACAATCATTGAAGTAGTGTGTTACTCAGCAATAGATTACATCAATCTGAAGAAAAAAATTACTGTCGAGTTACCTTTGTCAGAAAGAGACAAAGAATTGGGACCTGTGAAAGGGCCATCCCTCTGGAAGGTTAATTGGGAAAAACTTTTTCATGTTACCAAGGGCGGCCTCCAGGAGCCTGCTGATGCGTTTCTCAACAGAAAGGGGACTGTCCCGAGGCAGGGATAGGATCTTGGGAAGCAAACGTACCTCTTGCCCATCTCCACTTCTTTCTGACTGCTGGTATTCCAGGGTCAGAGTCACGATTAGGCATGTCATGTCCCCTTCTTAGCCTTCCTCCTAAGAGGCTTGGGGGAACCAGCAACCAGCCCCACTCTGCTCCTCAGGTGGGCTTTGCTGCCTGCTGCCAGGAGCCCTCTTGTGGACAGAGCTGGACTTTCCCCGGTGTTGCCTCCATCCCTGAGCCAGATTCCTTTCCAGACTACACACCAGCCACTTTTCCTTTCCCTTCGCATCAGCCTTTTCTCAGGCTGCCTCTCCACTCATGAGTTAACATTCTCTGGGTTCCTCCTAGGGAGTTCCAGAATCGGGGCTCAGCCTCCCCGCCTTCCGAGGGCTGGCTCACCCGGCCCCTCACACCGGGCTCATCCTTGCTGCCCTGTCTGCCATTTTGCAGGCCCCGAGGCCTGCATCTATCGTTCCTTCTTAATGGTGTAGCTGCCTCTGCCTCCTCCAGCCGGGGCTGGTTTCTGCTCCCAGAAGTTGCCCTCTCCCAGCACCGTTCACTCCCAGCAACAGCTAGCAGCGGTTGGTGCCAGGGAGTGGATCCCTCCTGCGTGACCCAGAGCAAGGCACCTACTCACTGAGCTTGTTCTTCTGTAAGCTGGGGATGCGAACGATGCCTATACCTCTGGGGTGTTGCGAGGGTAAAATGCAATCAACATGGGCGTAGCCCCTAGCACAAGGCCTGTAAACACCCATGGTGCGCCTGTAAACTGGTTGCTGCCATAACCTGTTTCTCTCCCCACCAATGTGCAATGTGGTTTCCTTGAAACCACGTTGTGCCCAGCACTCTGTGGAACCTGGTGTCCTGCTCAAGTCTTATGTTTCAACAAAGCCTTTTTGAAGACCACCTAATTCTCAGTCCCTTCCTTTCAGCCCATCAGAGGCTGTGTTAAGGGGACTTGTTAGGAGAGCCACAGGGCACTGGCCACCATCTAGACTATTGCTGTCTCCAGCCTGGCCTGGCACTGGGCCAGTCCCTGGGACAGGTTTGAATATGTACAGGTGAGTCACAGGTGCAGGTGTGAGGGAGGGGAGAAGGCAGGTGCAGAGTGGGTGGAAGGATGGGGGGGTGGCAGCTGGCCCAGGAGCCCAGAACTCTCCTGGCTTCAGGGATCTGCCTGCCTTTGACTGGGTGCTATCACCAGCCCTGGACATTTGATCATCCCAGCACCTGCTATAAAGCAGGTGCCCAGTGGCTGTCGAAAGGAGCTGAAGAGCCACCAAGAGCAGGATTGGGAAAGGCGCCCCAGTGCAATGGCACACACCTGCTCCTCACAGCACAAGCATTTCTGCAGTGGACAGGAGTGGCTTGTGACAAAGGCCACAGACATGGTGACTGGATTGCAAATGGCCCAGTGCAGCCAGAGTGTAATTTGGGAAGAGGAGGCTGCACAAATTGGGAGTAGAGTTCTATTGCTAAGGGCCTCAAATGCCAGGACATGAAATTATGACCTTGATGCTGAATGTACCTCTCTGGCCATTGAAGGGTCTTGGCCAGAGAGGTGCATTTTTCAAAATGGCAAAGTTCTGAAAGCCCCCTCTGGCTGTGTCTACAGGGAGTGGACAGGGGATGGGAGCCAGGTGAAGAAGTTGCTGCAGTCTTCCAGGCCTGAGAGGACAGTGGCCCTGACCTGCGGTATGGCAAGGCGCAGCAGTGGGGATGACAGGCTGCAGATGAGGTGGGTTTGTGAGCTCGACAGACCACGTAGAGGCTTGAGGGTTTCCTCCGGTCCCCACAGCCCCAGCCCAGCCATCTGTTCTGTGGCTGCAGCTCCAGCCCTGTACATGCTCAGCTCCACCCCAACCCATGTCCATCACCACTGTCTGGCACCCTCCTGTCTCCCTGTCACCTGCAAGACGACATTCCACTCCCACGCACCTGGCCTCCTCAGCTCTCACACTCCAAGGTTCCTTTCTGCCCTCGCACTTGCCCGGGGCCCTCTGCTCACCTTTCACAGCCCAAACCACTGTCCTAAGAGGCCCCTGACCCTGCTGGGCGTCCCCACCCACAGTGCCCTCCCCTGCAGCTCCAGCCTTCAGGAGGGAGGGAGAAAAAAGCCTTTCTTACTAAAAATCCTAATAAAGAGGTGTCAACCTTCAGAACTTCACTACAGGAAGCAGGCAGGATGCCCAGGGCACAAAAATTAAGGAGGCACCCACTGCAAAGGAGTCAGCCTGAGGGCTTGGGCATCTGTTTAAAGAAGGCAGTGGGCTGGGTGCAGTGGCTCATGCCTGTAATCCTGGTAATTTGGGAAGCCAAGGTGGGGAGATCACTTGAGGGCAGGAGTTCAAGACCAGCCTGACCAATGGTGAAAGCCCGTCTCTACTAAAAATACAAAAAAATTAGCCCAGTGTAAAAATACAAAAAAAATCCACCAGGAGAGCTCTCCTCCTCGGGGCCCACGTGCCATCTCTTCTGTCTGGAAAACTGACACCAATGCTCCCAGGCCAGGTCAAATGCCATCCTATGCTCCTGTGGTGCCAAGCCTTCTCTTTAGAGCAGCTGGTTAGATGTCCCTGTCAGTCACCTCCCTTCCATGCCCTCAGTAATGGAGAGGGGCAGGAGGATATCCCCAGGGGCTGGTATGACTGATCAGCCACTGTCCACCCAGAACCACTCTATGTAAGTGGCAATGACAGGTCCAGCTTGGTGGAAGGACAGGTGTTCCCACAGGAGTGTGGCCAAGCAATCTGGGCCCGGAGGCAGCTCCGGGTGAAGCTAGAGCCCCTGCAAACCCCGCAGGGCCCATGTCACTCAGGCAGGACCCACCACCAGGTGTGTCAGGGTTGGGGACACTGAAGTGAGAAACCTGCATCAGCTCCTGTGAGCATCCACTCTGCAAGCGTGAGGGCAGGAGGTGGGAACCGGGGACTTCCAGAGAGAGGTGTCCCGCCTGGAGCTTCTGGCCTGGGAGGCGCACAGTCCCACGGCCCAGCCCTGTGAGAGACAGGAGGCGACGCTGGAGGGGACTAATGCCTTTATTGCCTCTGTGTGGGGCTCCCAGCCTGGGGTTCAGAGGCCTCTGGGGGCAACAGGTGACCCTGGGCCCAAATTATTGCTACTTGGCAAGGTCACCTTTGGGCTTCCCATAGTGCCCTGAGAATGGGTGGGTGAGGGCATGCAAATGATATGCAAATAGCATGCAAATCAACCCAGAGGCCTCTGGCACATCCATGGGTGATGGAAGAGTCAAGAGCCTGGTGGCCTGGGAGGGTGACGGGGCACCAGGTCTGGCCCAGCCTCAGGAGGCAAGGTTTGAGGGGTTGGGGGGTCCCTGAGCATCAGCCTTGCTTCTGCTGCTGCCTGGGGAGGAGCAGAAGCCTGGCCCCAAGACAGCAGAAGGAAAGCAGGATCCTCACTAGGCAGCCAGAGGGCCCAAGGCCCACCCAGAGAGGGATGGGACCTGCCCTGGGTCGCTCGGCCAGGCAGGGACAGCAGGGACCAGAATCCAGGCCTCCTGAGCCAGGTGGAAGCCCACGCAGTTTGGAGGCTGAAGTGACAAACAATAAAATATATGGATAAATAAATCAATAAATAAAAAGCAAGCAGCCCAGTCCCTGATCCCTGGGCTGAGCCCCTCCACCAGGCTCAGGTCCAGGAGGAGGCAGGCCTGGTCTTTGTGCTGGGCTGGCCGGTCCAGAAGACTCCAGAGGGAGGCAGGCAGCGCCCTGGGGTCCTCAGCGTGAGCGGGTCTGGCTCAGTTATTATTCATTATCCACCAGGAGGCTGGGGGACAGAGGCGGGGGTCAGGAGGCCTCAGGAGCCCACTGCCCCTCCTGGCCACAGGGAGTGGGGAGCCACCACGCACCTGGGAAGAACACAGTGGTGAGGGTGTCTGGGGCCCGCAGGTGGTCGATGAGGACGCGCTGGAAGGCCTTGCTGCAGGGCGACTGCTGGTGCCTGTGGAGGAACCCAGGCTGCCTCGACCTCGGTCTCCCCACTCCCGCCCCTGCCCTGCTGCCAGGATCAGACCCCGGCCCTCCTCACGCTGCCTCTGTAGCCTCAGTCCTCTCCTCTGTGACACGGGGATGCTGTGCAGGTGGAATGGACACTGCACAAGGTGCTTGGCATAGGATGTGGCCCACAGTGACAACTGTGTACTCACTGAGTGCCTGTACTGTATTCAGGTCTTCCCAGTCACCTCCTTTAGCCCACAGGAGGTGGAACTGTTACCACCTCCATTTTGGTAAGGACTTGGGGGCTCAGGCAGGTAGGGTCACTCATCTGAGGTCACAGAGCCGGTGAGCAGGATTGGAACCCTGGCCTGACTCACTTCAGGGCCACACTCCACAGTGTTACTGGCCAGACTGGCACTCATACCTTCTCCAGGAGGCCTCGTCCTGCCAGAACTCATACAGGGTGAAGGAGGCACCGTCCGGCATCCTCTGGGCAGACACACTGCGGGGCCAAAGAGATAGCCAGGGCAGGGCTGCCACCACCTCTGCCCACCTCTGCCAGGGGTCTCATGGGAGCCCTGGCCCTGGATGGCCAGCCCAAGCACCCCTCTCCTCACCCCCTCCCCACCTCCAGCTGGGCACTCACTGCAGACAATGGCTCTGGGCCGCTGTGAAGTCCACATAGCAGCACAGGGCTCGGTGGAAGTCCTGCAGGGCTTCCTCTGCCACCTGGACCTGCCTCTGGACCACAAGGATGTGCTGGTGGGAGAGGCAGCCAGTCAGCCAGGGCCGGGGCGGGACTGGGTGCAGGGAAGGGACTGACTGTGGCCTCCAGGAGGTCCCCTGCAGCTGTCACCCAGGCTGGAGTGCAGTGGTGTGTGGGATCATGGCTCACTGCAGCCTCTACCTCCCAGGCTCAGGCAATCCTGCCACCTTGGCCTCCCAAGGTGCTGGAATTACAGGCATGAGTCACCAACCTGCCCCCCAGCCTCGCTGACTCCATCCTCCTCTGTCTTCAAGGGTGCTGCTTGACCCAGCCACTGTCCCTCCCTCCTGCAGTATGCTACCACTTCCTTCTGCCCTCCAGCTTCACGGCCACAGACCTGGCTTTCAGAAATGCTGATGGGGAACCAAAGCCCAGAGAGGGGCAGCAGTTCCTGCAGGGTCTCAGAACCCGGCACCTGCCTGGCAGGTCTGGGAGAGGGGCATGTGAGCACCGTAGAGGGTGGGCGGGCAGATGGCTCCATGAACCCCCACTTCATGAGCACCCCCAGACCCTGCCATTCAGCTGCTGGCCCCTCTCCTGGGCTCACCGAGTCAGGCCCCTTGGCCAGGTCCTCTTCATGCAGTGGTTCCAGGCGGGGGGCCTGTGAGGGCACAGAGTGTGGGCCGGGCCTCCAGAGTGGCCCTGGCTCAGGCAGATACCAGGAGGGTCCTCCCTCGTGGGGCCCTGGGCCCGCAGCTCTCACCTTGCATTCGAGCTGGTCAATGAGCTCCTGGAGGCGGTTCACCTGGAGCCGCCACTGCATCTCGGCCTCTGAGCTGAGCCCTGTGGGTGGGACCCATGCAGGGTCAGGCAGGGGCCCAGGACGTTCTTGGGATGAAGTGAGGGGCAGCAGAGGAGCAGACCCTGGTGGAATCAGGGATGTGGTGCCTGCCTCACCCAGGCCTCCCACCCCACCCCAGGTACACCTGTGTCAGAAGAGCCAGGGGACCAGGTGGATGACCGGCTGACGCTCTTCAGGGCCCGGCGCCCCGCCCGCCGGCTGCTGTGGGGCCAGCTCTGTGCCTCCACACTCTCTGCATCTGACCTATAGGAAGTAAGGCTCACAGGGCTGAAGACTAGGGCCCCAGGACAGGACAGGCCTGGGTGGGGTAGACAGGCCTCCTGGGATTCCAAGGCCGAGCCCCAAAACCAGTCTCATCTCACCCTGTTATGGCTTCCCCACCAGGATGCTAGGACTGTGGGGATTTGGAATGGGGGTCACAGTGGGCGCTTGTGCACTGGCCCCATGGGTCGGCAGGGCCCTTACATACCGCCAGCCACGGGCCTGGGCCTCCAGGGTATCTGATGCCCCCTCCAGCGAGCTCTGCAGGGCTTGCAGCTGGCTCACTGTCTCCCGAAGCAGGAATCGCGTCACAAATTGGTCCACCTTGGAGGCCTGCTCATACTCCTGCGGGCCAAGGGGGCACGGTCAGCATCTCCTAGCCTGGGCATTGATTTCTGAGTGGGTCCTCTGCCTCTTGCTCATCAGACCAGGGGCATGCAAACCTGGCATAGGCAGGAGGAGGGCACTGAGATCAGATGGGTAGGGAGGCCTGGATCCCTCCTTGTCCGGGCCTGGCCTCCTCCAGAGGGGTGTGAGGCCAACTCACAGGAGGCATCTGCCTGCCGGCGTGCCTGGCTTTTCTGGACCTCATGGCCCCTTCTCTGTCAGGGCTACCACCTTTAGCACTGTCATGGAGCTGTTACAGGGTATCCAAAGGCCAATTTTGACACATGAGGCAAAATGATGGCCTGATGCGGCCACAGACTCATAATCTATGTATTCACTCATTCATTCATTCACTCATGCACACAACAAACACTGAGCGCTCTTTACTAGGAGCTGCCGATAAAAGACAATCAGGTTGCCATCCTCACTTACACACACACACACACACACACACACACACACCCCAGCACTGACCCCAACCAACACCGTCAGCCTCCTCCCAGCCCTTCCCAGAGTGGCACAGAGGCAGAGAGGCTGCCCACATGCTAGGCCCTGCATGGCCCATCATGGGATTCCATGGCTCCTCCACTACCTGCACTTGCTGGAGCTTCCAATTCCTCATCTCTCAAACAGGAAGGATGAAACTCAGCACATGGAGCTGCAAGAAGCTCCCGGGAGTGAATTCCTGCACAGAACTCAGCCCAGGGTCTGGCCCGCAAGCTCTCGATGCCAGACCTGCCAGCCGTCTATGGTCAAGTGTAATACACTAAGGAGCCTGCCCACTTGTACACCCAGGAGTCACAAACACCTGAGAATTGCCTAACCCCACCATGTGCGTGTGCGCACGCGCGCACACACACACACACACACACACACACACACACGAGGCCAGGGTGGGAGTCCTAGGGAGCTGTGGTCCAGGTGCTTGCCCTCTCCAAGGGGACTCCAGAGGCCTATCCATCAGAGACTTCATCTGCCATGATCTGCGTCAGCTCAGCTGTCAGATGGGACCTCTCGGGCCGTGCTTATGAGCTGGGAGACAGGGACAGAGAAGAGGCTGGGTCTTTTCATTCTCAGGCCAAGATTTCTATCTCCATGAAATCTTTCCAAAAAAAAGATCCCTTTCAAGTATTTGAGATTAGTTTCTGTTGCTTGCAACCAGAGAACTGACAGAAGCACCCACTCAGAGCCAGACACTATTCTAAGAATTTCATTTAGTCTTTTTTGTTTTTCTGGGTTTTTTTTGTTTGTTTTTTTTTTGAGACAGAGTCTCACTCCGTCACCAGGCGCCAGGCTGCAGTGCAGTGGCGCGACTTGGCTCACTGCAACCTCCGCCTCCCGGGTTCAAGCAATTCTTCTGCCTCAGCCTCCCGAGTAGCTGGGACCACAGGCGCACGCCACCACGCCCAGCTAATTTTTTTGTATTTTTAGTAGAGACGGGGTTTCACCATGTTGGCCAGGATGGTCTTGATCTCTTGAACTTGTGATCCGCCCGCCTTGGCCTCCCAAAATGTTGGGATTACAGGCGTGAGCCACCGTGCCCGGCCATTTTTCTGTTTTTTTGAGAAGGAGTTGCACTCTTGTTGCCCAGGCTGGAGTGCAATGGCGCCATCTCAGCTCGCCACAACCTCCTCCTCCTGGGTGCAAGTGATTCTCCTGCCTCAACCTCCCAAGTAGCTGGGACTACAGGCATGCACCACCACACCTGGCTAATTTTGTATTTTCAGTAGAGATGGGGTTTCTCCATGTTGGTCAAGCTGGTCTCAAACTCCTGACCTCAGGTGATCAGTCTGGCTTGGCCTCCCAAAGTGCTGAGATTATAGGCATGAGCCACCATGCCCTGCCTAGTCTTTTGTTTTTTTCGAGACAGAGTCTCACTCTGTCACCCAGGCTAGAGTACAGTGGCGTGATCTTGGCTCACTACAACCTCTGCCTCCCAGGTTCAAGCAATTCTCCTGCCCCAACCTCTCAAGCAGCTGCACCACACCTGGCTAATGTTTATATTTTCAGTAAAGACAGGATTTCACTGTGTTGTTCAGCCTGGTCTTGAACTCTTGACCTCAGGTGATCCACCTGCTTTGGCCTCCCAATGTGCTGGGACTACAGGCATGAGCCACTACGCTGGGCCTAATTTAACCTTTGTAACAATTTACAGGAACCATAATTGACCCCATTTTGCAGATGAGAAAACTAAGGCCCAGATAGGTTGATTACCTGGGCTAAGGTCACACAGCAAGTTAGTGGCAGGGCCAAAAATCATATCTAAACCACAGAAATCCCCCTCTACTGGCCACTCAGCACTTTACATGCATTGCCTCATTTACGATCATTAGCCATTTTAAAGCTGAGAAACCAAGGCTAGAAGTAACAGAGTGAATACAGCCCAGATCTACCTGTGGGCCCTGGGAAGCTGTGCTCAGAGCCTGCAATTGGTGAGGTCGGCTCATGAGGTCACAATGTGGCCAAGACTCAGGGGGCAGAGCAGACAGAGTGTGGGCCACGGTCCCCAGTGGTGACGAGCCCCACCATGGGAAACAATGGATCGCACAAAAGGACCAAAGCACCCAAGCAGGCCCGCAAGGAGAGGCCAAGTGACATGGACAAGGCCTGGTGGAGACAGTGCCTCAGCCACCTGACTCGGAAGAAGCCAGCTGTGAGTGTGGGGGATGGGAAGCAGGGCTAGGGAGACCCATGGGAGTCAGGGGAAGCTGGACAGGTGGGTGGGAAGGGATGCTGAGAGCCTAGGCCTTGTGTGAAGTCCTAGGGGGTGAAGGAGGAAATGGAAAATCTCTCCCAAGGATGAGGATCCCAGGAGCCCACATAGGTGTAGACAGGGGTCCTTTCAAGGTGGCTCACGCCTGTAATCCCGACACTTTGGGAGGGCAAGGTGGATGGATCACTTGAGCCCAAGAGTTTGAGACTAGCCTAGGTGACATAGGGAGGCCCCATCTCTACAAAAATTTAAAAATTAGCTGGGTGTGGTAGCAAATGCTCACCGTCCCAGCCACTCAGAAGATTGAGGTAGACTGCTTGAGCTCAGGAGGTCGGGGATGCAGTGAGCCATGACACCACCACTGCACTCCAGCCTGGAGAACACAGCAAGACCCTGTTTGACTCAGTCTTATTAAAAAAAAAAAAAAAAGGAGGGCAGAGATGCCAGAACTAGAAGGTGGATGAGACTTGAGGGCCCAGGGGGGTGAGTGTGAGTGGGATTCTCTCCCAACCCTGGACAAACAGGCGGAGGTCCCAACAAGGACAATCAGTCCTAGTTGGTACTACTGAAGCTAGGGGCAGGGGGAATCCCCTTGCGTCCTCTCGCCAGCTCCTAGACTCAAAAGTTCCCTGCCTCCCTCTCAAATCAGCAGAGACTCTGGACCAGGCGGGGGTAGGGGGTGCTGAGAGCCCCTGACATAGAGCTTAGAAGGAATCTCATAAACCTGGTCTCAGGAAGTCAGCCTGGGATGGATGATGGTTTCCAGAGGGAGGCAGAGTCCGGGGCGCCTAGCAGGGAAAGGCAGGCATCCCCGGGGCCTGAATTGGACAGGGGTCCCCTCCAGCCCTGTGCATGGGCGGATAACAGCACCCGGGTGGATGAGGGTCCCAGGAGAAGGGCGGGGCGGCCCCGGGTCGTGGGTTCAGCCCCGGCGCGCTCTCCCTCCTCACACCACTGCTCCACCCCCAGACCAGGATCGTGCTGCTTCTCCCCTTAGACAAGCGGCAGCCGCTGGCCGAGGCTGGGCGACCGGGTGACGACGAATCAGGCAGTGGGCTAGGCTCCCCGGCGGCGCCCAGGCTGCGCGGAGCGGGAGAAGGCGGCGAGGGCGAGCTGAAGATGCCGGTGCTGCTGCTGTTACGGCGGGAGGCGCGGCGGCCGGAAGAGGGCGTGGCCGGTGCGTTGGGCGCGGGCGGGGCCGGGGCCCGGGGCGGGGCCGCGCTGAGCTGGCCGCGGCTGCACCCGTGCCTGCGGTCCCCGGGCAAAGCGCCCGGCAAGGCCGGCCCCGCCCAAGAGGAGCCGCACAAACGGCACCGCTGCCGTCGCTCACGGCTCTAAGCCCCTGACCCTCCAATAAAGAGCTTGTGGCAACCCTGGCGCCTGTGAACCCTGTTGGAGGCGTCCGGGCGCAGAGTCGGGTTGGGCAAAGCGGAGGCTGGAAGCCGCACCGGGGTGAACGAGGCGAGGCGTATTGAGGGCAGAGCCACCGCCACGGTCTGGAGCCAAGGCTGTCTTTTGCTTTCTCCTCCCTTGTGCCAAGAGTCAGAACACAACCCCACACCTTGCTACAGCGGTGAGAGGCAGTTCCCTTCCCCCAACACTCCAAACCCAGTCACATCCCGCCCAGTGTGCAGACTCGAGGTGGGCTTGGACAAACCCAGGCGTGGCCACGCTATCTGTTTCCAGCAAAGCCTGCATCTCCCCCAGCATCCAGAAATCCCTCTTAGGCAGAGGGAGGGTCCCAGACCAACAGGCACCATCCTAGAAGGATAGCCAGGACACCACAGTCAGCTGGGGCAAGGCCTGAGACGTGGATTCTGCTGTGGACGCACCCAGGACAGGCTAGAAACCCTGGGCCTCTGGCCCCTCATGCCCACACATTGTGTTTGGTAACCCCAAAACACTCAGCCCCCCAATCGTCCCTAAGGCACCTCTGTCTCCCAACCTACCCTGTCCCATCTCCTTTCCCACAAGACAAAGCCTTCTTCCAAACCATTCATCTGTCTAGGGCAGCCCACTCCCCTGCTCATCAGCTTTCAACAGGTCTCTTACCTACAGGGAAAAAGCCCCCAGCCTCAGCCTCACTCCCCAAATCACTTAAAAGAGGCCCTGCCACTTTCTGCGGCCTGGATCCTGCTACTTCTCACTTCTCTGGGTCCCAAATCCAGCTCCACACCTCAGTGCCATCCCCAGCCTGCCGAACTTGCAGCCTGCCTTCCTGCCACACACTGGCAACCAACCTCAGGATGCCTTCTTGTGGGGGCAGATGCAGCAGGACTGGAGGTCCCAGCTCACTAGAGCCACCAGCTCAGCCTCTGCTGTCACCGTCACTTTGATGAACATCTCCTCCACCTTGCCTGCACCAGGCTGAAGACTATGGCATCGCTCCTGCTAATTGTGAGAACTGACTCTTCCCTACCACCCACATGGTTACAATCAGGGTAACCACATTCTTCCATGGAGCGGCACATCCTACCCATACAGTAATTGGCCCAAGCTGGCCCTGTCAGCCCCTCCCCCTAGGACTGTCATTCAGGAGCCGTAAGAGACCATGTTCTCTACTTGAACATGCACAGGATAAAGCCAATCTTCAGAATAGAAACACAATACAAAGACAGTGCACAACATCCTGAGTTTCTAACAGCCCTGAGGTCAGACCCTATTTCTGAAACCTGACTTCACTGTTGCCCTTGGTATCCAAAACATATAAGATCCTTGTAATAAAGTCCCTATTTTTGGCTTACATTCACCTGAGTCTTCTACTTGCAACCAAATTGGTCCTGAAGAGAATAATGACGCTTTGCAGAAACAAGAAGTGGCCTCTTTCCTGTGTGTGGGGATTATTACTACCCTTTGGAGGAGAAAACCAAGCCCAGAGAAAGATCAAGACTTGCTTAGGACTGCATAGTAAGTCAGCCTCAGAACTGAGTCTCACTGGGTATGGTGGCTCACACCTGTAATCCCAGCACTTTGGGAGGCTGAGGCAGGTGGGTCACCTGAGATCCTGATTCGAGATCAGCCTGGCCAACATGGTGAAGCCCCATCTAGGTGGCTTGCGCTTGTAATCCCAGCTACTCAGGAGGCTGAGGCAGGAGAATCACTTGAACCCAGGAGGCAGGGATTGCACTGAGCCGAGTTTGCACCACTGCATTCCCAGCCTGGGCAGACTCCGTCTCAAAAGAAAAAAAAGAACTGAGTCTCAAACTCAGGTCCACGTGACTCCATCTGCGGAAACCCCTGATGGTAGGGCCAGAGTCTCTCCTGGCTTTTCAGAGCTGTAGATCTGTGACTAAAAGCTTTTTCTTTGGTGCTGGAAGGGTAGGGGCCACACATCTGGCCAGAGTACATCAGATAATTCTAAGTGATGTGGGAAAGGAAATCAGACTAATTGTGCTGGGCTGCTGAAGCCAGGCCCCTGGATGCCAAAATCACTGCCCTTGGCCCTCCCCAGGAGAGAAGATGGGTCCAGGGAGTTGTCATTAGGGTAGGGGGCTGCATAAGTGCAACGGCTGCTGAGGAGTGAGCTCACAATGAGCCCAATCCAAGTTCCTTTTGGCCTTCTGACCTGCCCCACCCACTCCACAACCAGGAACTTCCGTCAAGCCCAGGTGAGAGGTGCCAGGAGGCTGCCTGGGTCCCCAACCGGGATATATGTCCAAATGGCCTTGCCACAGGAACTCTTTACCCTCAAAGCTCTGCTCCTCCTGGAGGCTTCTTAGACTCTAAAAGATCAGTCCTAGCCATCTTGTCAGCCATCTCAGCAAGGGCTGACTGGGCTGAACAGCAAAGCAGAGGCGAGTCCTAAGAGTGTGGGGCCCAGTGCTAGGTGTGGAGCCTGGAGCCCGGCACCAGAGGAAGAGGAGATGGAGACATGCAGCTGGAACCCAGCCAGAGCCGAGACTGAGGCCTGAACTAGGGGCGGGGTCTCAGGCGTAGGCAAGTGCCACGAGCTTTAAAGGAGGCAAACGGCAAGGACAGAAGAGGCGGGGGCTTTCCAACCAGAGGGCGGAGCGAAAAGCTGAGAGGAGTAGTGATCTGACCCAGAAGAGGAGGAACTTAGGCCCCGGAGGCGGAGCCAGGGGCTGAAGGGGACCACTCTCTAGGACAGAGTCCGGTGGCATGGAAAGGTGGGGCTGAGCCCGAAGGTGTCGTCTGTGTCTGGGAGCCTTCGTGTGCACCGGCTGTCCCCAATGGGCCGTGTCGCGGTGGTGGTGGACCAGGGCTCAGGCTTCACCAAGGCGGGCTTTGCGGGCGAGAACCAGCCGCGCATAGTGCTGAAGAGCTCCAGCCTGGTGCCCAGCTGGGATCGGCCGGTGCTGCCCGGCGTGCCGGGCTGCGAGCTGGCGGGCGGCGTGGCGCGGGCGCACCCCATCAAGCACGGTGTGGTGGTGGACTGGGAGGCGCTGGAAGGGCTGTGGGAGCGCCTGCTGGTGGGCGGCCTGCGGGTGTGCCCGGAGCAGTGGCCCGTGCTGGTGAGCGACTCGCCGTCGGCACCGCCCGCGGGCCGCGAAAGGGTAGCGGAGCTGCTGTTCGAGACCCTGGCAGTGCCCGCATGCCACATGGCCAGCACCGCGTTGCTGGCGCTCTGCTCCACTGGCGTGTTCAGTGGGCTGGCCGTGGAGGCGGGCGCGGGCGTGTGCCATGCCACGCCCATCTACGCAGGTCACTCATGGCACCAGGCCACTTTCCGGCTGAACGTGGCGGGCAGCACCCTGTCACGCTATCTACGGGACCTGCTGGTGGCGGCGGACCCTGATCTCTCGCAGCAGGCCCTGCCCCGCAAGGCCATCACACATCTCAAGAAGCGCAGCTGCTATGTGTCCCTGGATTTCGAGGGCGACCTCCGCAACCCCGCCCGCCACCATCCGGCCAGTTTCAGCATGGGTAACGGGTGCTGCATCTGCCTCAGCAGCGAGCGCTTCCGCTGTCCCGAACCCATCTTCCAGCCGGGCCTGCTGGGCCAAGATGAGCCGGGGCTGCCTGCGCTGGCCTTCCGGGCGCTGCAGAAAATGCCCAAAATGCTGCGGACACGGCTGGCAGACACCGTGGTGCTGGCCGGCGGCTCCACGCTATTTCCTGGCTTCGCCGAACGCCTGGACAAGGAGCTGGAGGCGCAGTGCCGGCGACACGGCTACGCGGCCCTGCGGCCCCACCTGGTGGCCAAGCATGGGCGTGGCATGGCTGTGTGGACTGGCGGCTCCATGGTGGCCTCGCTGCACTCCTTCCAGCGCCGCTGGATAACCCGGGCCATGTACCAGGAGTGTGGCTCCAGGCTGCTGTACGATGTATTCAACTGAGTCAGGCTGGACTGGGGGTAGGGGGGTACCGCGGTGGAGGACAGCTCTCTATCTAAAGAGTCTCAAGTGTTTGGAGCTGGCAGTGTCCTCCTGAAGGTTGGCGCTGACTGGACGGGTCACCCCCATACCCTTTCCAGGCTAGGAGGTGTTTGGGACCCATGGGACCCTCATTTTGAATTGCAGTTTGAATCTTCCCCAACCACTGCCAGTTCAGAGAATGCCAGTCTAGCTGCCCACCCCCAAGCCCCACTTCATGGCAATAAAAGTGATGCCCCCACCTGTCTCCATGACACAGATATGGGAGTTCCTCCAACCTGTCGTCATGTACCGTTTGGACACATATCCCATGCCAGGCCCCAAGGGGCAAGCCTTTGAAAAGCTACTAACTCTCATGTGAAAGTCACCAGGAGGAGCCCTGTGCCTGGCTGTGTGCTCAGGTGATTGTTAACTATGAGTGCATCGGTTTCCCCTTCTGTAAAAAGTGGGGTCAGGCACAATCCCGGGCCTGCTCACTGTTCCTTCCTCACCCCCCCTATTTTTTGAGATGGAGTCTCACTCTGTCACCCAGGCTGCAGTACAGTGGTGCAATCTCAGCTCACTGCAGCCTCCAGCTCCCAGGTTCAAGTGATTCTCCTGCCTCAGCCTCTCAAGTAACTGAGATTACAGACACGCGCCACCATGCCTGGCTAATTTTTTTGTATTTTTAGTAGAGACGGGGTTTTGCCATGTTGGCCAGGCTGTTCTCGAACTCCTCACCTTGTGATTCGCCTGCTTCATCCTCCCAAAGTGCTGGGATTACAGGCGTGAGCCACCACACCCAGTCTACTCCCTCCCCCTACAAGAGCTATGGAGCAAAGGGAGGTGGCACTATTTCTTGAACACACAAAGGGAAGGGTGGCTTATTTTCTGAAGTCACCACTCAAGGGGCTCAAGCCCCGGATATCAACACTGTTTGTGCTTGTGCAGATACATGTCCATATGTGCACACAAACACATGGGTGCTCACGTACCTGCCTACTCACGTACCTGCCTACTCACGTATGTCCTCAGCCAGGCGCTGCCCTGTGAACATGTGAGCACAGCCTCCCACGCCTAGCTCAGCCCTGCATGATACCCATCACAGCTGTGACTGGCCAGTAACAAAAGCAACAGCAGCCGCTAGTATGAAGCACCTACTGTGTGCCAGACATTATTCTGGGTGCTGGAAATAGAACAACACAGACAAAAGCCCCTGCCTTCATTCTCACTCGTCACAATGATGTATGGAGGGCAGCTCTATTGTCATGATAGCTTATAGATGAAAAAACAGGCCCAGAGAGGTCAAGGGGCACAAAGTGGGAGAGCCAGGATTTGAACCCAAGCCCCTAGCTCCATAACCCTGAGTCAAGACTGTGGAGGATCCCACAGCACAGCAGACACCTGCTGCCTCACGGTGGCCCCCCACCATCAGCCACTCCACTCACCAGCTTGGTGGCATCCATGGCAGCGAGAACTGCACGGTTCAGCGATTCCAATGCAGCCAGCACGGGCCGGTAGACACCCAGGTGCTCTGAGAAGTAGTCTGTGGGCAGAAGAGGTGTTCAAGGGTTCCTGGACCCCCACCCATCTCCCTGGGATTCTGGCCCCCCAGAAATCCTCAGCAGTCAAGCAGGTCTTGTATACTGAGCCCAGCCCGACCTGTCCCATCAGGAGACCAGCAACAGCCCCTTGCCACACCTACCCTGGGACCCAGGGGCCCTGGGAGACAAGAGCTCCCATGGGCCTACTTACCACACAGTTTTTCCGTTTCTAAATTGCTGCAGGGAAAAGAGAAGGCGCTCTTCAGACCTTTAGACTTGGGCCTGGTAAACTGGGACTGATGGGGCCAATGCTCCACCTCCCACCCCACCAACTCCCAGCTCAGCCTAACAAGGAGGCCACTTCTGCTCTGCCCCAGATTAAGTTGCTCCTGTGGACAGTCCTGACAGGGTCACAGAATGGGTTCTACTGCCCCCACCAATCACTCTAAGGGCAAAGATTCAGACCCATTCTTGGCCTCCAAGAGGATCTCGGGCCAGGGGAAGACAGATGTGGACACAGGCCAGCGAGAAGTGGCCAGAGCTGCAGAGGGGAAGCCAGGTGCAGGGAAGTCCAGAGATGGCACGGGGTATTTAGTTGGTAGATCAGGGAGGGCTTCCTAGAGGAGGAGCTGCCTTAGTGAGGCCCTGAAGCACAAGGAGCTGTCTGGGGTGTCTGGCCAGTAGGGGAGCGGGAGCAGTGCAGATGAAGGTTCCAGCCCAAGTCTTAGGAGCCTAAGACTGACCCTCAGGAAATGGGAGAAGGGAAGTGGAGGGAGGAACAGCGATTCTGCATGCACATCCCTGGGAGCAGGCACGGAGAAGCGCATGCACACTCCTGCCAAGACGTGTAGATGTGGGAGCACACAAGGGGAGGTGTGTGTGTTCATGCACTGCATTCTCGGGTGGAAGCAGGCGGGGCCCAGCTGTCCCCAGGCATCCTCTGGTCCCTGCGGGAAGCGGGAATGGGGAGCTGAGCCATGGGTGATGACTCAGGCTTGGCTATTTCGGGGTCCCAGTTGGAAGCACTGTAGTGGGCAAGGCTGGAGCTGGAGAGGGGTAGGCGAGTGGGGAAAGTTGGAACCGAGCCCTGGTACCTTTCTCCCTGCCCCCTCTTCCTCATCCTACAAAAGGAATCAAGGCAGCAGAGGACACAGGGGGGTAAAGACAACCTGACCTCACATCTACCCACAGCCCCCTCTCGTACTCACTCGGTGAGGTGCCCATCAATGCCGCTGAACAGTTCCCGCAGCTCCCCCGGGCTAAGAACCCCATCGGCAAAGTAATTCTGGAATTCCTCAAATGAGAGCTTCCCATCATCTGGTGGTAGGGGAAGGACAAGGAGCAGAGGAGGTATCCCTGACCCTGACAGCACCCTGGCACCAGGTCCAGGGCGCCAAGGGCCTCATAGCATTTGACCGCCACCTAGCCAGGTGGGATGGGAATCTGAGCTCCATGGGGGACCTGACTGTTGAGGACAAAAGGACTGGGGTCCTCAAAGGTGACCGCTGAAGGCAACAGAACCTACTTTGCAGGCACCCAAGGGACAGGGCAGTATGTGCATAGCACTGGGTAGGAACTCAGTAAATGGTTGCCAAATGAAAAAACAAGCAACAGGCTAGGACCTGGCCAGAGTGTGGCAGGGCCTAGATGTCACCTGAAAGGACTTAGGGACCAGCCTCGCTGCAAGGCACAAGGAACCGCCATGCTTTGGACCCAGGACCTTCGCAGAGAAGTCAGGGGGAGGCAGATGGAATCTTCCTACTAGTTGGAGCCTCTGCAGGCAGCAGCAGGCTGGCTTAGAAGGGAATGAGCTCCCCATCACAGGGGCATGTGAGCAGAGGCTGGGAGTATTTATGTGGGACAGTCAGACATGGGATTTGGTCTGAATGATGTATGAGGCCTCTGGGCAGATGTATGAGGCCCCTGAACCAGGGGACGGTCTGAAACTCCCCAGACAGAATGACCTGGTCCAAGTGAGGGCAAGTGCCCTGATCAATGGGGTGGGACAAACAATTCCCATCAATTCGAAGAAACCCAAGGAGAAGGGGCAAGGAGTGGGAACAGGACCCCATCTCTAGGAGGAGGAAACACAAGAGGGCGTGAAGACCCAGATGAAAGGAGCCCCAGGCTGACTGCGAAGCTCAGACCCTCCACTGGCCACGCAGGGCACAGCGGGCTGCTCCAAGTCACTTGGGAGAGCAGGCTGCTGCTGGCTGGGTCACGTAGGGCTCCTGCTATAGCTTCCAAGGTTCTCCTAGACCAGGGTCTGTGACTGACCAGGACCCAAGGCAGGAGGAGCTGACTCCTGGAACCAGCTTTATCCCTGCCCAAGGCATGGGTCAGTTGTGTCCTCCACGACCTCCCTGGTCCAGACGATTGGTCACATGACAAGTTACTGAGTCCTCTAAAAACCTGAGTACTATCTCCAAAAAGACCTCATCTCCATTACCTCACTCTTCCAAGTGCCTCACACAAGGAGCCAGGGACTAAACGCTGCAAAGACCCAAGTTCAAGCCTATCAGTTAAAGGCTGTGTGACCTTAGGCAACCTGCTTCATCTCTCTGGGCCTCTGCTCCTTTGTAAAATAGGGTGAATTCCAGTCTAGTTGGTGGTTGTGAGGGCAACACGAAGCCATGTACAGGAAATGTGCACCACCGTGCCAGGGTGCTGTGTGAAAGTCAGCCTCTACCTCCAGCCTCTGGCCAAACCGCATTCCCTCCACTCTCCATCCCGCCAAACTTGGCTGAGAACAGCACTTCCTCTGGGAAGGATGCCTTGATTGATTCTCCTGTTTTAGGCCCCCAAGATTTGTTGCGACTCTAGATTTCCCACCCAACCTCCCAACTGTCCCTGGGCCTCCTGGATGCCTCCCACCCTGCCCCCCACCACGGGACCCAGGGGAAGCCACACTCACCATTCTTGTCTGCTCTGCGGAAAACCTAGAGGTAAAGGGACATGGGGGGAGCTGTGGGTGCCACCTGGGAAGCCAGAGGCCCCCACCTAACCCGACAGGGGCCCAGCTGGCCGGCCTACCCCCTGCCTCGCCTTTCCTCCTCCTCAGCCTAGTCCCAAACCCCTGCCCAGCTCAGCCCTGCAGGAGCTTTTCCTGCAAGTGGGGCACAGGAAGAGCACGCAGTGGGTGCCACCCCCGCTCACTTCTCCTGCAGGGCCTGGCCTTGTGGGGGGTGCTCCTGGCCAGCTCCCTGCGTCCCCACCTCCCACACCCAGTGCAGCCTGAGCTTTATCTGATGCATCAGCCCTGGCACAGTCCCAGCTTGAGGAAGGTTGAGGGGATGGGCCAGGTTGCAGCCCAGGAGTCCTGCACAGCCATTCTAGAACTAAGCCCCAAGCTTTGCTGTGTGGCCATGGTCTATCCCAGTTGCCCTCTCTGAGCTGTTTCCTTGCATGCTGTTGAAGACCCACAGCAGGCAGTGGCTACTCTGTCTCTGCAGGTGCCTGAGTTTCCACTGGCAGCTGGGGTTAACCCTTTCAGGGCTGGGGCCTCCTATGGGGCTGACTGTGAGGACCTTTGGCAGGCGTGTGTGTACACACACGTGCAAGTGGGAGTGGGGGTGGCAAAAGATGAGGTCGTCAGATTTCACTTAGAAGTGGAGAAGAAGAGCAACAGAGGCAGAGAGGAGCAGAGTCATGACAGGTCCCCATCCCTCTCAGTGAACTGCTTGGTCACCCCAAGCAGCCCAGCAAAGGGGAGACCGGCAGGCCTGGCAAGCAGGTTGGGCCAAGCCTGGATCGAGAGCCCCAATGAACTCCAGGTCCTGAATGCCAATCCCCTCCAGGGTCCTGTTTTCTAAGGGTCAGCAGGCTCAGGAAAGACTCTAACCTCTAGCCTAACTCAGAGAAGGTCTGCCCCAGGCTGAGGGGTACACAGCAAGCCAGGGAGGCCCAGGTGGGGTAGATGTAGATACTGGGTGCAGGGAGGGGTGCTAGGCTGGGAATGGAGATACCTGGGGTCACCCTATTGCACTCCTACCTCCATGACTGACCTGGGACATACCCCCTCAGGCCTTGGTTTTCCTACCTGGGAAGAGGGAGGGTCCAGTCCCTTCCAGCCAGGGCTGTGGTCAAGGTGCTGAGTCACTAGGGGAAGTGGGGAGGGGGCGGGAGATAGCCTTGCCCCCCTCTGGAGTTGGGGCATGAGGGGGCCAGGACAGAGCCAAGCACAGGGGTAAATGGTGGAGAAAGGGCTCAGGGCCCTGACTGGTGCCCATGGGGGCTACAAGTCCACCCATGACTTCATGGAAGGGTGACTCTGAGCAGCCCTTACCATCTGTAGAACTCTGCTGCCCTGGAGTGGGGCCTGAGGGACTCGGGGAGGAGGGGTGGCACTAGAGTCAGGAGGGAGGGGCCCCTCGTGCTTCCAGCCTCCCCTTCCCCAGTCAGCCCAGCCTGGGGCTGCTACAGAGTGGGGTACCGCTGCTGTGACTGCCGACAGCGCCCCCCCCAACACTAGATACACAGATGGGGTGAGCTGCAGGGTTTAGGGGGCAGCAAGGGCAGCGACACTGGAGCAGGGACAAGGGGAGACATGGAGAGACAGAGAGAGACAACAGGGGACACAAAGGCAGAGGGGTCCAGAGACAGAGACATCAGGGGCAGAGACGCAGAGACCCAGAGACAGCAGAGGGGCCCGAACAGCCCCAGAGGGGGAGACTGACAGAACCTCGGGCTGGAGACACCGCGAGCAGAGCCCGCGCCCACTCACGTCCTGGAAGAGCGCGTGTCCGGCGGGCTCCGCGTCGGGTGCGAGCTGGGGGCGCCGCAGGGGCTGGGGCTGGGGCTGGGGCTGGGGCGCGGGCGGCCGGAGCAGGCACACGGTGAGCAGCCCCGCGCACGCCATGGCGCCGCCGCCCGCTCGCTGGGGCTAAGCTGCGGTCGCTCCTGGCCCTGGACTCCGCCGCGGACTCGGTGGGGCAGGGGGCCGCCTCTTGGCGCCCGCGCCGGCGCCGACGCAGGGGCTGAGGCCCCGCCCCCGCCCCGCCCCCGCGGACGCCGGGTTCTCTCGCCGCAAGGTCCAACTCCAGCCCCGCGGGCCTCTGCGCTTCAGCGGCCACGGCGAGTGGGAGGTGCCCGAGGGCTCGGGCCCCGCGGCGACCGAGAGCAGAATCAAGGGGCTACGCGCCCACCCGGAGGGGAAGAGTGACCAAGTCAGTGCCGAAGAGTCAGGGTGACACGCGTGGGTAAAACCCACCAGGACTTCACCTCTCGGGGAGTCTATACTCATCTGCAAAAATGGTACTGGCAGTCACCCTATGGGATTCTTGGGACTCATTCAATGTCAAGTGTTTACAACGGAGGCTGGCTCAGAGGAAGCCCACAGATCCGTGTGGCCAACTCCCGGGCATCCCAACGCCGGCCCCCTCTGGCACTCCGCGCGGTCCTTTCCCCTCTCCTCGGCGACTCTGGCCCTCCCTTCAACTCGTTCTCCACACAGCAGCCAGGGGGAGCTTTTAAGATGCGAGAGGAGGTGTCACTAGCGACTCCTTGGCCCCTGAGTAAAGCTCAAGATTGAACGCCTAGCTCCAGCGCCACTCTGACCCTCACCTCAGGACCGCAGCCACTCTGCTTTCTCTCCGTCTTGTCCCGCTCCCTCCTGCTCAGGGCCTTTGCCCATCGTGTTCTCTGCTGGGTGTGCTTGGTGTTTTCTTACTCTGGTTAACTCCTACTTTACAACGCTCAGCTCAAGCACCACCCTTTCCAGGAAGCCTTTCCTGATTTTCTCATTTGTGCAAATCTCCTTTGGACCCTGAGAGCACCATGAAGGGAGGTAACACCTATGTCCCCAGAAATGTTAAATACCTGACACAAAACCAGTGCATGGTATTTGTTGCATGTTTACTAATGCCCAGAAACGTCTGGAAGGAAGACAGCAAACAGCACAGTGGCCTCTGGGGCTGGGGAGGAGAGGTCACTCATTACTCTGCACTTCTGGCAGCACTGAGTAGCATTCTTGGCTTTCTATAACAAAAACCTTTACTGGATCGGCTTTTGAGTTAGGACCAAAATAGCGATGAAGCTGACCTTTCTTAGAATTATAAGGCTCAAATCAAATCTGGGAGAAGGGAAGTGGAGAATGGGCATTTCCCCAGCATCCTTGGCCTTTCCCGCCCCGAACTGTTCCCAACAGAGTCCCAAAACCCAGCCCAAACGTCATCAAAATATTTATTAAAACCAAAGCAGGAGGGAACAGCTGTTAGGAAGCAAATCAAAGTGCAGATTGGAGGGTGGGGCAGAGCAGTGGGGAGGCAGGCGCTACAGACACCACAGGAGGGACCACAAGTCTGGGCTGGGGGAGGCCGTCACCACCCCTCCTGCCCACTACATCAGTGAAGGTCCCCCACTCACCTCTCCCGTCTCAAATCCATCCTGGGGGGCAGCTGGGGCCCTGAACTGGCCCCCTGGAGAGGGCCCACCCCACCATCCATCCACCCATGGCTGTCAGTCAGTCTCCCTCCCTCCCTCACTTTCCCAATAAATAAATCACCCAGGCCTCAGCTCCTTCAGTGTGGGGCAGAACAGCTCAGGGACCCCTGCCCTTGCTCAAGGGTAGAGAGAGCCGGGGTATTAACCCCACACCCCTCCTCCCCTTTGCTGATTCCCCAGGCTCGCCAAAGAGGCCTCGATAAATAAATAACGCTCCATTAAAGCTTCAATCAGAAAAAACCTTTAAGACAGAAGTGCTCTCACCGTCCTACAAGCCCAGCCAGCCAAAGCTTCCCCACCTGGCCTGGTCAGAGCACCGGATTCTGGGAGCAGGCACTAGGCTGGGCCTTGTGGGACCCCCCAGAGCAAAAGGGCCGAAAGTGCAGTTAGAGCCCCCCACGCGCACACATGGACTCATGCACACACATGTGGACACACTGGGGCGTGTCTGCAGTGCACACACAGAGGTGTATATTCACCTTCATTCCCCGGTACATGCACACACACATGCTCACACATCACATTCACCCCAGGTACACACGTGTGGGTGTAGGCTGCATGCACATACACACCACAAACAGACTCCTTCCCTTCCTGGCTTGCTCAGCCTCCTAGCGGTAGCCAGAACCCAGAGCTAGAAGCTACTGGAGACAGGAGAGAGGGGTATAAATTAAATGTTTCCAATCAGGCTGGGAGGATGGTCAGGGACAGGGGGCTCCAGGGCTGCAGAGACACAGTCAGCATCTCTGGAAACCCTGGTCCCTCCAAGCCCCATCAGAAATCGAGGGGGGTGAAGTCCCCAAAGTCACAGTCGAAGAGGTCTCTGATGCCCTCGCCCTCCTCGAGGCCGAAGTGGTAGTCAAGGCCCTCATGGGGTGGGGAAAGGCTGATGAACTCCTCAGGGAGAAGGCCGGAGAAGTCCTCCCGCACATGCTCCAGGAGCGAGTCGGCTGCCACCAGCGGGGACAGGCGGTCCTCGTCCATGGGAGCCTGCAGGCTGCCCATCCGGGACAACAGCGGTTCTGGGGAGATGGGGAGCATCACAGGCCGGGGATGCCCCAGCAGGGAGGAAGGCAGGGGTTGTCGTGCCTGCCCGCCCCCCAGAAGAGTGGCCCTGCCCCACCCCACCCACCTACCCATCACCCACCTTGCTCCAGGCCAAGTAGAGACTGGCTGGGATCTGTGGCGAAGGATGAGGAGGGAGATGATGGTGGCGGCACTATGGTGGCAGAGTCAGTGGCCCTGTTCTCCTCCACAGAAGTAGCCTCCTGGGACGGGGACAGGGTCTTCCCAGGGCTGATCCCACCCACAGTCTCCTCAGGGCACAGGAAAACATCGATGGGGCCTTGTTTGCTCTTAAGAGAGATCTGAAATGTCTGGGTGGAAGCAGCAGGCAGGGTAAACTGAGGCCTAGGTGACCCCCAGCCCAGCCCAGCCCAGCCGGGCCTAGAATTTCCAGTTCTCACCTCCGAAGAGTCCACGGCTTGGAGCTGGGTCTCGGGAGGAGCCTTGATCACCATAACCATCTGCTCTGCAGGGTCTGCAATGCTACGAAGATCCTGACACGTCACATAGGCCAGGGTTGGCAGAGTCAAGGACCACAGGAACTTTGACTTCTGGGGGTCACTCACTCCAACAACTCACAAAGGACCTGCACAAGGCAGGGCTCACACCTGCCTAGTCACTCCTGTCCTCTCAACTCCCATCCGCTCAAAACCCACCTCATTCCCAAGTTTCAAGTTCCACATCTGTACAATGGAACTATTCTACCCACTGAATCCCAAAGTAATGATGATGGCTACCAGGAACAATTCCATGTAAAATGCTCAACACAACTCCAGGCCTGGTGCTGGGAATTTATTATTTAGTTTTTAGAAGCAGGGTCTCACTATGTCACCCAGGCTGGAGTGCTGTAGCTCAACCAGAGCTCACTGCAGCCTCCAACTCCTGGGCTCAAGTGATCCTCCCACCTCAGCCTCCTGAAACACCAGGATTACAGGCATGAGCCACCGCACCTAGCCACTTTTCTGCTTTAATCTGTACAATTTCAGAATTGGACGTTATTATCCTCCTTTTATAGATAAAGCTGAGGCCCGGAGAGGTTAAGCAATTTATCCAGTGTCATACAGTGAGAAAATGCTGAGCCAGGACTTGCAAACAAAACCAGCGTTCTCTCCTGAATCCAGGGCCCAGGGTAGCCTCTCTAGTCCCACTTGGGTGGGACCCCTGCCTGCTAAGCCTGCCTTCCACACCCTCTGGCCAGTCCAAGGATATCGCTGGCTGTCAGTGTCCTCGGAGAGCAGGCGCAGCTGCGTAGTACAGATATTCATCAGGTGGTCCAGCTGCTGCTCGCTCTCCTGCAGCTGCCGGAGGTCCTGGGTCAGCCCCTCAAGCCGCCCACCGACACCCACTGTGGTGTGGCTGCCCCTGTGGGGAGACACCAGGAAGGGTAGGGTTTAGCATCGTCTGGCCCCTCTGGCCCTCAGGACCCAGTCTGCTGCTGCCTCTGTTCTGCGTGGCCCAGGCAAGCCCTTACTTCTCTCTGGGTCTGGCTTCTCAGCTGGGATCCACATCAGTGTGTCATGGGCTTGAAGTCTGGCCTGAATATTTATAAACACCTACATGTCCCTCAACCAGGGCAGGATAAATAAATGACGGCACCGACATGCCACGGAACATTAGAGTTGTATAAAAGGATAAGCATGCTTTACACACATACATACAAACATTTCCAAGACATGCTGTCAAATTAAAAAAAAAAAGGGAGGGGGGGCTGGGCTTGGTGGCTCATACCTATAATCCCAGCACTTTGGGAAGCTGAGGTCAGAGGATGGACTGCTTGAGCCTCAGGAGTTTAAACCAGCCTGGGCAATACTGTGAGACCCCACCTCTACATAAAATTAAAGAAATTAGCCAGGCATGGTGGCATGTACTTGTAGTCCTAGCTACAGGTACAAGGCTTGAGCCCAGGAGGTTGAGGCTGCAGTGAGCTGTATTTGTGCCTCCAGACTCCAGCCTGGGTGACAGAGCAATACCCTGTCTCAAACTGCTCCCCATCCCCCACAAAAAACAAAAGATGTAGAATGGAACAATCTACCAAAAAATGAAAAGGCAGGTGTATCAAAGAGAGGGTAGCAGGATGACTGGGGCGAAGGCGAGAAGGGGAAAATAAAACAAGTACAAAAAGAAAACATCTGTGCCAGACAAATCTCACCGAGGGCATGAGACGCAAGAAGAGTGGTCACCTGGTGGTGTAAGGGGTAGGCAGTGACTGGAAAGGGGCACAAGAGAACCTTCTGGGGTGTTGGAAATGCTTCTATCTTGACCTGAATGGCAGTAACCCGGATGAATAAATATGTAAAGCTGTGCCAGGCACAGTGGCTCACACCTGTAATCCCAGGACTTTGGGAGGCCGAGGCAGGCAGATTATCTGAGATCAGGAGTTCGAGACCAGCCTGGCCAACATGGTGAAACCCTGTCTCTACTAAAAATTCAAAAATTAGCCAGGAGTAGTGGTAGGCGCCTATAACTCCAGCTACTTGGGAGGCTGAGGCAGGAGAATCACTTGAACCTGGGAGGTGGTGGTTGCAGTGAGCTGAGATGATGCCACTGCACTCTAGCCTGGGTGACAGAGTGAAACTCCATCTTAAAAAATTAAATAAATAAATAAATAAAGCTGTAACTGAGCTGGGTATGTAAGATTTGTGTGCTTTTTAGCATCTATCGTCTCAGGGAAGCTACCTCTCCTCCCTGAGCCCGTTTCCCCATCTGTAACATGTGGACGCAGGCAGCCCACAGTGGGTACTGCTACAGCTCCTCCAGGCTGACATGGGCAGATGTGCCTGCCCTCCGGTGTGGCCGGTACCTACAGCCACTGGATGTGGTTCTTGGACTTCTTGGCAATGAGCTGGATGCCCTCGAGGACATTGGTGATGTCATAGATGCGCCGCTTCTGCACTTTGAGCACCTCGGCAGCCCAGTTCAGGTCAACAACACCGTCAGCAGAGCGGCTCAGCAGCTCCAGGAAGCGCTTGGTGGTCAGATTCAGTGAGGTCTCATAGCGTGACTTCTCCCCGGGGGATTTCACACCTGTAAGGGTGTGGTCAAGCAAGACGGCCTTCCAGCATCCACCCCACCTCCAGCCAGGTCTGCCTCTGTGGCAGTGCAGGGCGACAGGATGATGGGGGCTGAAGGACAGCCAGACCCCTTGGCGAGACCAAACCACAGCATTCTTATTCTGACTGGGGAACTCCTCACCCCTCAGGGCTGGGGTAAACCAAGCCAGGCAGCCACTGCAGCTGCCCATCAGGGTCCCCAGAGGCCTGGCTCAAGCCCAACGAGCCAGACGTTAGCCTGAAAGCATGTTTGTTCACACCCCCAATCTGGGCCTGGTCACAGGGGGCCTGCCCAGCCCAAGCTCCATGGGTACCTTTTCCTTGATGGCGGCCTCTGCCCCGAGCTGGCCCACTGCTTTCAGCCAGGTACTGATGGTCAGTTTCCAGGTCCAGCCTCCGCTTCACCTGTAGTGAAAACAATGGGAGGATGCCCAGTAACCAGGAGTGACGCCAGAAGAGACCTGGCTGAGGGCTGGGCGCCTCTGGGTTACCCCTACCTCAATTTCTCTAGCAGGATGCCTGACTGTGTGACTGAGGGAGATCAGAGGGGACACAGCCTGAGAGTCACAGTCCTTCCACACAGGACACTCAACCGCAGAAGGCAGAAGACCTGAGCTCAAGTCCCAGCTCCATCACTACTTCTCTGGGGTCTCATGGTGGATTTAAAACACATTTGCAAACTTTTTGATCCTTCTCCTTCAACAGATGAAGCCTAATAATTCTTCCCTTATGAGCCAGAGATGGCATGTCACTTTTGAGACTGAGTCAGAGGAACTGGGGCTTCCTCCTTGCTCTGTATTGGGTCACTCACTCTGCCATGTCATATGGACACTCAAGTAGCCCTAATGATGGGCAAGAAACTGTGGCTCCTCCCAATAGCAACACTGAGTCACGCCTTCTGTTAGCAGCCAGGACCCAAACACTGACTGAATCTCCAAAGAGACCCCAAGCCAGAGCATCTAGCTAAGTCTTCCCTTAATTCCTGACCCATAAAAACTATATAATAAAGGTTTTTTGTTTTATGCCACTACTTTTTTTTTTTAGACAGGGTCTCAGTTTGTTGCCCATGCTGGAGTGCAGTGTTGCGATCATGACCCACTGCAGCCAAACATCCTGAGCTCAAGCAATCCTCCCACCTCAGCCTTCCAAGTAGCTGGGACCACAGGGGCACGCTGCCATGACCAGCTAATGTTTGTATTTTTTGTAGAGATAGGGTCTTCCTACGTTGCCCAGACTGGCCTCAAACTCCTGGGCTCAAAAATTCTCCCACCTCAGCCTTCACCATAGTCAATGCTACGACTACAGGCATGAGCCACTGTGCCCAGCTAAGCCACTGACTACATAAGTCCCTTGGGCAAGTCACCTTCCCTCTGGTTTTTGACTAATTTATACACATGGTAGCAGCTGGTACTCATCAGGTTCCTTGCATACATTAGTTCATTCCATTCAATGGACTGGCAGTATAATAATGGCCCTTTTCCAGATAAGGCAACTAAAGCCCAGGGAGGCCCGGGAAGTGGTAGAGTCAGGATTTGTACCTAAGACGGTTTGAGGAAGAACCCAAGCTCTAAGCACTCTGGCTTAGTTCAGACACTCCAGGATCAAGACTGTCCTGGAGGTCCCACAGACTGCTCAGAAGCACCCAGACCAAAACCAGACTGACCTTCCCCTCCACCATCCACAGGTTTCCTGAGCTAGAGTCATATTCCAGCCCCACCTGTCGCCCTCTTAACATGCAGCTGCCAAGAACATCTCATCACCAGGGCGACTGCCGCCTCCCCTGTGGGCTGTTGAGCAGTCTCCACACTGGTCTCCCTGCCTCCTCTAAATCTTATGTTGCCGCCCCTGCTTAAGGCCTTCCTTCAGCTCCCCATGGCCTTCAGACTCTCATCTGCCACTGCTTCTCCATGGGAACTTGAGTCATGTTTTTCCAGACATCTATACTACCCTTGTATCCCTCCAACCCTCCCCATTTCACACCTGCTGCCTCCACCTCTGTGGGCAGAAACCTTCCCCATCACCTAGATGATGTCACCTCTTCTGCCTCTGAACTGCCTCAAACCCGACCTTTTGCCACATTCTGTCTCTCCCTACACATTTCTGCAGATGTATCTGTCTCACCCTCAGAGGCGGGTAATGGGTCTAAACAATCACTGCATCCACAGCATCTGCCATGGAGCCTGGCATTAACAAATGTTTACTGAATGAAACCTTCCCATGCTGATGAACCACTCCCTCTTGTGCACATTCACTGACTTTCAAAGGCGCCAAGGGGAAAGAAGAGTGACTGTGCTCTGGGCACTGTGGACTCAACTGCTTCCCTTGGAACCCTCCAGCCACCTTTTGGCAGGTGCTATGATGGCCTCCACCTCAGAGAGGCCACACAGTGAAAGGTGGAGTCAGGACTTGCACTCTAGCGGGCTGGTACAGAGCCCACACTCATACCTACTATGGGCCCCCCTCCCCAGAGCCCAGCCAGAATGTACCCCCTCTCCATGGACCTCCCTGGGGCCCGGACCCTAGCAAGCTCCTGCCATCTGCTCCTTGCCTTCTCCCTGGGATCCCTGTCCTTGTCCACCCCTGAAGGCAGGTCAGTGCCACGCCCCAAAACAAAGGCTAAAGTGGATGCCATTTCTGCCACTTCTCCCTAGATAAACACTGGCACAGGGGGATGAAGACATTCACTGGTGAAAAAATCTGGATGACTCAGATACGCAACCACGAAGAGGGTCATGAAAACTGCGGGTTGTTTAGCCCCTAGAACACCAGGCAGCTGTCAAGGACCGAGGCAGGTTGACAAGAATCCCATCACACATACAGACAAGCAAAACAGTGTTACAGGGCAATATATTTATATGATCCCTTTTGGATTAAAAAGCTCATGAAACTTTTCTGATTCAGTTTCTATGATTATAGAATACATTTTGGGTCAGCCTCTGGGAAGACCGTGGGAGACTGGTGCCATATCTGAACAGTATGAATGACACAGGAAAAACTACAATTTTTAAAACTTTAAAAAACAAAAACTGTCACAACCACCACAAACAAAAATAGCCTTAGAAGGAAAAAAAAAATGAATAGGGCTGGGATCCTGCCATCAACTTTCTAGTTTCTTAAGAGCTAAATTTTAGGCCTGGTGCAGTGGCGCACACCTGAAACCCCAACACTTTGGGAGGCCAAGGCCGGCCAATCACTTGAGTTCAGGAGTTCAAGACCAGCCTGGCAACATGGTGAAACCTCGTCTCTACCCAAAATACAAAAATTAGCCGCATGGTGGCATGCACTTGTAATCGCAGCTACTGGGGAGGCTGAGACAGGAGAATCACTTGAACCTGGGAGGTGGAGGTTGCCGTGAGCGGAGATCATGCCACTGCACTCCAGCCTGGGCGACAGAGCAAGACTCTGCTTCAAAAAAAAAGTTAAGTTTTCAGTTGGGCGTGATGGCACACACCTGTAATCCCAGCACTCTGAGGGGCTGAGACAGTCAGATTGCCTGAGCTCAAGAGTTCAAGACCAGCCTAGGCAACATAGCAAGCAAGACCCTGTCTTTACTAAAAATACAAAAATTAGCTGGGCATGGTGATACCTGCCTGCAATCCCACCTACTTGGGAGGCTAAGGCACAGAATATCTTGAACCCCAGAGGTGGAAGTTGCAGTGAGCCCTGATCACACCACTGTACTCCAGCCTGCGTAACAGAATGAGACTCTGTCTCCAAAAAAAAAAGAACAGTTAAGTTTTCTACAGTAAATATGTATTATGTTTATTTATTTATTTATTTTTTGAGACAGAGTTTCGCTCTTGTTACCCAGGCTGGAGTGCAATGGCGCGATCTCGGCTCACCACAACCTCCGCCTCCTGGGTTCAGGCAATTCTCCTGCCTCAGCCTCCTGAGTAGCTGGGATTACAGGCACGTGCCACCATGCCCAGCTAATTTTTTGTATTTTTAGTAGAGATGGGGTTTCACCGTGTTGACCAGGATGGTCTCGATCTCTTGACCTCGTGATCCACCCGCCTCGGCCTCCCAAAGTGCTGGGATTACAGTCGTGAGCCACCGCGCCCGGCCTTATGTTTAAAATATTTGAGTTTGTGGAAGTGGACAGGCAGGACCAAGAGAAATGGCCGAACTGCACAGAGCCTTGTACACAGGTGTTCAACGAATGCCTGCTGGTACAGAAGCTAAGCGTGTAGCTTATTTCAAGGACTGTGCCAGACAAATGCCAGTGCAGGGAGGCCAAAAGCCGAACCTGTGGATCTTCTGGACTTCAGCTCCAGAATGGCCAGTCTCCTGCCCCTTCAATACAGAAAACACCTCCTGGCCCTGAAGGACTCTGAGGGCAGGGTCCCTTGTCTCTGAGCCTAGTGCCTCCTGGGCATTCACTAGCTCAACAACTGTTGAATGAATGGAATGCCCGGGCCAATGAACCTGCCCCTGACAGGTGGGGCGGAGGGCATTTTTCTTTGCCCTGTCTCTCCTTTCAATCCTAGAACCCATAATCCTGTTCAGTTCCTTGAGGACAAGACCCTCAGGTTCTGTCAGATTTCCACAGACCCAAGCCTGCTATATGCTTGTCACACAGCTGAATGGAGGATGCTTGCCCAGGTCCCAAGCACTACCCACAGGGACAAGCCCTCGGAGTACAAGAGACAAGCCACTTGGCCCACCCCTGGTATAGCCCCTCCCACACACTCATTAAGAGGAAGGGCCCCCAAAAGCCCTTCCTACCCTTTCTTCAGCCTCTATCAGCATCCCTAGAAAGCAATGCATCCCAGAGGTCAACCTCACAGGAAATGCAGACTCCACTCCCCACTCAATATGAGAAAGACAGGGGAAGATTCTAGTATTTCCAGGCCTCAGCTTCCCAATCTGTAAAAAGGGATTGCTGCTGATGGGGTTAAATGAGTTAATTAGGTAAAGCCCTTGGCAGAGCCTGGCACATAAGACATCCTCTAAACAATGGTGGCTGCTATTGTTATTATTATTAGCATCGTGGTGATTCCGGAAGGCAGCACTGGGCATGAGGCCAAGGGGGTTGGGGGAGCCCCTTTAGATGCCTCAGGGACCAGCTGCTACCCACACCCCCATCAGCAGTTAGGCAGCTTCTACCTCCTTGTCCTAAGCCCTGCCTCACCCCTCCCACTTGCTCCAAGCTCCCTGCTGAGACCCCATCCTGCTTGGCCAGCCCCCACCTGCACATGAGAGCCCCACCTTCACCCATAGGCTGCGCCAGTCAAACTGGTCTCCACACCCTGTCCTGCAGCCCACAGGTCCCAGCTCCAGGCTTCTACGCCTCCAATCCCTTCTCCCACTGTAATTCAGCCACCTCTCTGGGCACCCCCAGTCTGAACTGGTCTTGAGCTCAGCACTCCGGGACGGCTTTATTGAAGGATCTCCCTGGGACATTTTCTCTCCTGGCACTGGGGACCTCCTCTCCAGCTCCCAGAGGCCCAGCCCACCTAGTCCTTCCACAGAGGCTCAGGGGTCTGTCTGCCTGATTAATGAGGTTCCATGGCAACCAGGGCCTGGGAGGGTGGAGGGTGGCAGATGGAAGGACAGGCAGAGGGAGGAGATCAGCAGCTGGTCCAGCTGCCCCGCCCCTGCAGAGAAGGCCTCCCAGCCAGGAGGGCTGTCCCCAGAGGCCTGGCCGGCCTGGCCGGCACCTGGCAGTCGGCATCGAGGCAGGAAGGAGGGTCTCCTCAGTGGCTCACCAACGGTTAAGCCCCAGGACCTTCCTCCGCCCCGCCTTCACTTCCCGTAGCAGCTGTGCTCACTACCGAGATGCAAATTCTGATCTGAAGCCAGCAGGCCGCAGTTCAAATCCCAGCCCTGCCACCTGCAGCCGTGTGACCAGGTGCAAGTCACTTTCCCTCTCTGGGCCTCAGTCCTCCTCCGTCAGATGGGCACAGTGACAACACGGCTCACAGCGGGGTTGTGAGTTTTAGCTGGCTTGAAGTCGGCCAAAGGCCTGGCGTGCAATAAACGCCAGTTGAATACACGTGGGCCATTATTATCATTGAGTCCGACGCTGGGGAGGCTCCAGTGAGGAAGCTGAGGCCCAGAGGAGAGGAGCAAACAGGGACCGGCCCGAGGTCACCCCGCACCCCAGGGCGGAGCCTGGAGGCACAACCCAGGCTCTGCACCGCCCAGCCTGGGCGCCTCAGTCCACCCCTCCCCCGCCCCCTGCCGCCTCCAGGCCAAACACAGCACCCGCCCGGGTCTGGTCAGGGGGTACAGGCAGCGCTGTCGGCGCGGCGTCCCCGGGGTCCGTACCGGCGGGCGGCCGAGCGCGGGGCGCGGCGCGCTGGGTGTGGGCCGGGGCGCCTGCGGAGTGGCGAAGAGCAGCAGGTCGGGGTCGCACGGGCCGGCGGCGGCCGCCGCGGGGCCAGCTGGGGCCGGCGGGGCGCTGGCGTCCTGTGCGGCGGAGATGATGACGATCTGCGAGGAGTCGAGCAGCCGCAGCGCGCCGGCCCCGAGGAGGGCCTCCAGCGCCGGCGCGCATGGGCCGCCCGCAGGGGCCCCGGCCAAGGCCATGGCGCTCACGGCCCGCGCGGCCCGGGTGACAGGCGGCGGCGGCGGCGCGGGCCCATAGCGGCAGGCCCCGGCAAGGGCTCGATCCCGCTCCGCCCCCGGCCGCCGCTGCCTGCAAAGTCCCGGCCACTTTTACGCGCCAAATCCTTTTTGCCGCGAAAGAGCCACGAGCCGCCAAGCGCCGCCACGATTGGCGGCACGGGCCGTGACGAAGTCGACGGCGGCGGCTCCTATTGGCTGTAGCGCGCCGGACCGGCGGCGAGGGGCGGGATGGGGCGGCGGCGCGGGGCGGCGCGGCCAATGGCGGGGCGGGGCGCGCGCAGGCTTTGTCCGGATAGTGCCAGGCGCGGTCGGACTCCCCGCCCCCAGCCCGGGCGTCCCCTGCCGGAGGCGTGGGGACACTGGAACATGGGCCCCGCCCCGACGCTCCTGCATCCCACTGACCTTTCTATAGTGCAGGTTCAGGACAGAGCCTCTGTTCTGCACGTGACCCTCAACCTGTAGCCCCCGCAGCCTCAGCTCACATCTCCAGAAACTGCCCACTCTTCTTTTCGGGATCATCAGTTCCACAGCCCAGCCATCAGCCACCTCTCCTATCCTCAACTTACCACACCCATGACATTATCTTAACCCTGTACCCAGCCCTATCCCGCTCACCCAAAGCCCCAGCTGAAGAGCGGTACCAGGAAATGAGGAGGGACGTCCGGCTAGATATTAATTAGCCTGGGGCTTTCCTGCAAGTCCCATCTTAGCCAAAATCTCCAATGGCCAAGTAAAGCGTCTGCTCGAACTAATTGATTCCCTCACTAATTCAACAAACGTTTGGAGAGCCTGCTCTGTGCCCCATCCTTAATTCGTGTCCCTAAGGGGCTCACAGTCTACTGGATAGGGGAACAGAGAGGTAACAGACGTTTACAAGAGGATGAAGCATTGGCCCCGCGCGGTGGCTCATGGCTGGAATCACTATAATCAACGGGCAGGGTGGATCTCTTGAGTCCAGGAGTTTGAGACCAGCCTGAGCAACATGGTGAAACCCTTCTCTACAAAAAATACAAAAATTAGCCAGGCATGGTGGCACCCGCCTGCGGTTCCAGCTACTTGGGAGGCTGAGGTGGGAGGATTGCTTGAGTCCGAGAAATGGAGGCTGCAGTGAGCTATGATCATGCCACTGCACTCCAGCCTGGGTAACAGAGCAAGATCCTGTCTCTAACACAAAACAAAAACAAAACACATCACTTCTTCTAGGGACCCCTCCCAAGGATTTATTCACTTCTTCTATTGCCCACTGCTGCCTCTGTTCCAACGCCAACCATACATTTCTCCATCTGCCTCCCCTGCTAATGTAGGAGCTCAGTAGCGCCTCCTCCCAACACTGGCCTGGCCCAGAGGCACGGCCGGGCACGGTGACTCATGCCTGTAATCCCAGCACTTTGGGGGGCCCAGGAGGGTGGATCACCTGAGGTCAGGAGTTAAAGACCAGCCTGGCCAACATGGAGAAACCCTGTCTCTACTAAAAATACAAAATTAGCCCCAAATGGTGGCACATGCCTGTAATCCCAGCAACTTGGGAGGCGAGGCAGGAGAATTGCTTGAACCCGGGAGGCATAGGTTGCAGTGAGCCAAGATCGTGCCATTGCACTCCAGCCTGGGCAACAAGAGGGAAACTCTGTCTCAAATTAAAAAAAAAGAACCAGGGGCTGCCTAGACTGCAACAAGGAGATCGAGGTTCTGCAACGGTAGTCTTTAGGCTGCTGGCTTCAGAACCATGTGGTCACTTATTAATTTTGGGCCCATCCCAGCCTTGCCAGTTAGAATCTCTAAGTGCCCAGGAGCCAGGAGTCTACAATTTAACAATGCCCTGTCCTCATTCCAGGTGATGTTTGTTGTTCTTTACTTTTTCTTTCTTTCTTTTTTTTTATGAGTCATAGTGAATGACTTTTTTTTTTT
>NW_016107333.1:8132724-8135256 GCF_001604975.1 Cebus imitator | reverse complement strand
TTGACACTTATGGAATTAGAAAAGCCAATTTTTTTTTTTTCTATTTATTTTATAGAGATGAGATCTCACTATCTTGCCCAGGCTAGTCTCAAACCCCTGGGCTCAAGAGATCCTCCTGCCCCAGCCTTCGGCATAGCTGGTATTCCAGGTGTGTGCCACCTCTCCCAGCTTCCAGGTTATTTTTATGCATACTCACATTTGAAAACAAATTGGTGTACCAGTATAATCAAAATGGGTGGTTCAGCCTCAAATCACAGCTCCTGAGGATGCTTCTCAGCCTCAGTTTCCTCATCTGTAAAATGGGCATTTAGACCTTGCCGTGGCTCCTTCCAGGGTTGCCAGTAGACTGAAAAGCATAAGGGATTGGAAAGTATTTTACAAACTATGAGGTGGTTTAGGAAATCGGGAGTTGTTTTCCCCCTCCAGTGAGTAGTTTCTGAAATTACTCATTGCAAATCCTAGCGTGTACCATAACCAGAAGGACCACAGAAACCACATAAGCCTCTTGCTGTACAGATGGGAAAACTGAGGTCTTTACAAGAGAAGGTACCTGTGAAGCTGATCAGTGACCAAATTCAGCCTTAACTGCATTCCCAGCCCTGAGATCCGCCTGTCCCCCTTCTCCCTCCCCTCTTCATAAAGAAGCTGAGGGGTAGGTCCCATTCTAAACAACCAAGACAGGCACTGGCAGAGGATGAGAGAAACCAGCACATTCCCATTCCAGATGGAACGTCCTTTCCCCAGGGTCCCAGTAACACTAACATTCATTTGTGTAAAGCCCTCTCAAACCCAAGTCATTCAATAAACACTTTTTGGCACCTGTTATATAACAAGCATTGCACTGGTATAACTGTGGTGGCTGGAAAAGAAAGGTGTCTATTATTATTGCTCCATTTTATAATGAGGAAATTGAGGCCTGAAGAGCCTGAGTTTACCAAGTAGATGAAAACGTTATTTTTTAGGCTTGGTGAGGCTGAGGCTGGGAGTTTTCCAAAGCCCTCCCCTCCCAAAAGTATTCAAGTACACATCCAGGTAGAAGCAGGTGCCCTCCTTCCCACAATCCCGCAGGTCCCCCTGCAGCAGAAAGGAGTGAAGACCAGCATTCCCAGCATGAAACTGAGGAAGAGATAAGGGCCTTCTGTATCTATTAATACCTACTTGAAAGCAAAACAGCCTGATAGATGAGGCCCCTTGGCCCTCATCCTGGCAGCTTGCGATAAGGCTGTTCTCAATGCCAACAGTTCTCAGGCTGGTAGGCTTCCAAAAAATCCACAGTCACTGGGCAGCCACTTCCATTGATGATCTCCTCTCAACCCCATAATCCCATAAGTAAGCTTGTTTATCCACATGGTGCAGAAAGGAGGAGGCTCAGAGAGGGGCACTCATAGCCCAAGGTCACACAACAGAACTGAGGTGCGAACTTCAACTGTCCCACAGCAAAACCCAGGGCCTCCCCTTGCCACCCTCTGTAAATATCCCAAAAGCCAGGCTCAGAGCTGTCAAGATTATAACGTGTAGTTTCCAAAGGCTATGATGGTGGATAGTGGCTTGGTTCCTAGGTGCTTATCATTGTCACCACCTCCACCAACCAAACTAGAGGCATTCAAGGGGATGCAATGTCCTGGGTCCACAATCCTGTGCCTGGAGACATCTTTCCCTTGGTTCTTTCCAAGAGGAACAGTGGTGTAGAGGTGATAACATGGGCTTCTAAATCAGGTGGATGTAATCAAAAATCTTGGTCAACATGACCTTGGACAAGTCAATTCACTTCATTCAATCCACAGATATTTACAGAGGAACTATCATGTGTCAGACATTGTGCTATGTGCTCAGGTGACAGCTATAAGCAAAACAGACCCCTGGAGCTCACAGTCCAGTGGGAAAGTTAGGAATTATTTCTATGACCCTACACAATATGCTTGTTAAGAAGTTTGACAAGTGACACAAAGAATTTAAACCTATTTATTCCAGCAATAGCACCTCCCCCAGCATACATTCTTAGCTTACCAAAAAAAAAAAAAAAAAAGTCTACAAACATGAATATCCAATCATGATAATTGGGAGAAATGATTCTGTGATGACTTAATGTTATAAAGGGGCACAGAGATGTCCATTGTTGAATTCTGGCAGAGGAAGGTGGGGAGTTTTGCATCTGTAACGATCCCTCATAGCTACCGTGACTGACAGTTTACTGTCCCTGGAGATGTTCTGTCACTGTGCCAGTTCTGGCTGTGTCTGAACAGACCTCTGGCCCATCCAAAAGGCAGTCTAACATAGAAGCAAGCCTTTGGAGTCGGGTGGTCCCCAACCCTATGGCTTCCCACCCGTGTGATCTTTGGGAATTGATTCACCCTCTTGAAGAGCTTTGTTTGTTTCATCTGCAGATCAACGAGTAACAGCTTCCTTACAGGATGTATGTCAAAGTTTAAGAAAACAAAACAAGCAGAGTTTGCAAACTGGCCCCCAGATTTAACTCAATTTCTCCATAGAAGATCTTTCTTTCCTTTTTTTTTTTTTTTTTTTTTTTTTTTT
>NW_016107333.1:8119222-8132669 GCF_001604975.1 Cebus imitator | reverse complement strand
TTTGAGATGGAGTTTTGCTCTTGTTGCCCAGGCTGAAGTGCAATGGTGTGATCTAGGCTCACTACAACCTCTGCCTCCCAAGTTCAAGCAATTCTCCTGCCTCAGCTTCCCGAGTAGTTGGGATTACAGGCATGCACCACCACACCTGGCTAATTTTTTTGTAATTTTAGTAGAGACAGGGTTTCTCCATGTTGGCCAGGCTGGTCTTGAACTCCTGACCTCAGGTGATCTGCCCACCTTGGCCTCCCAACGTGCTGGGATTACAGGCATAAGCCACCGTGTCCATCAGATCTTTCTTCAATTACAAATTCGTTTTAAGATTTGAGGAAATTGAAAATGCCATATAAAAATAAAAATATCTGGCTTTCTTTTCTTTGAAATGGAGACTTGCTCTTATCACCCAGGCTGGAGTGCAGTGGGACCATCTCTGCTCACTGCAACCTCCGTGTCCCGGGTTCAAGCAATTCTTCTGCCTCAGCCTCCCAAGTAGCTGGGATTACAGGTGCGTGTCACCATATCCAACTAATTTTTGTATTTTTCGTAGAGACAGGGTTTCACTGTGTTGGCCAGGCTGGTCTCGAACTCCTGACCTCAGGTGATCCACCTTCCTCAGCCTCCCAAAGTGTTGGAATTATAGGCGTGAGCCACCACACTCAGCCTCTGGCTTTCTTTTCAAACAGCAGTATCTGGCGAAGGCCATCATGGTGCTAAGGAGTTGTTGTTCCCCAGCAACTGCTCTGGCCAAAGCTCTGGCCTGGAGGGCTGAGGACTCTGGGTTGGTCAGAGCCTTGACCCTCCAGGTTAAGAGTCCTTCCCTGGCATGCCTCACTCAGTCCTTGCCCTGCCATTCCAGGGATGAGCAGCCGCCCCTCATGTACAGCGCCTGGCACAAAGTGAGCAGCACCCAAAAAAATGTGAGCTGCTGTGAGTCTTATTACTGCCAAGGAACTGACTGGTACCAGTACAGCTTCTCTGCCTTGCAAGTAATTGAAAATAAAATATGGACAGGCCGGGGGTGGTGGCTCATGCCTGTAATCCCAGCACTTTGGGAGGAGGAGGTAGGTAGATCACCTGACGTCAGGAGTTCAAGACCAGCCTGGCCAACATGGTGAAACACCATCTCTACTAAAAATACAAAAACTAGCCGGGCGTGGTGGCATGCACATGTAATCCCAGCAACATAGGAGGCTGAGACAGGAGAAATCACTTGAACCTGGGAGGTTGCAGTGAGCCAAGACTGTGCTGTTGCATTCCAGCCTGGGCAAGGGCAAAACTCTGCCTCAAAAAAAAAAAAAAAAATTAACACAGAAGAGAGTGAAAAGGCCAGTCTCGGTGGCTCACACCTGTAACCCTAGCACTTTGGGAGGCCAAGGCAAGCAGATCACAAGGTCAGGAGTTCAAGACTACCCTGGCCAGCATGGTGAAACCCCATCTCTACTAAAAATACAAAAATTAGCCAGGCATGTTGGCAGGTGCCTGTAGTCCCAGTTACTCAGGAGGCTGAGGCAGAAGAATCGCTCGAACCTGGGAGGTGGAGGTTACAGTGAGCCAAAATTGCGCCATTGCACTCCAACCTGGGTGACAGGGCGAGACTCTGTCTCCGAAAAAAAAAGAGAGGGAAAGTGGATATTCAAGATCAAACAGGACAAACAGGAGACAGGGGCTTGGTGCCAGCCTACAGCCTGACTGTGTGGTCTTGGCCAAGTCCTTGACCATCAGTTGGTCCGTATGTTCCATGGGTTCAGGCCAAGCGTCTGAGGTCCAAGGTGACTGCATAGGTCTCAGGTGGATTCTCAAGTCTCCCCCCAGCCCTGGTCCCTCCCTGAGTGCATGCTCTGAGGACCTCTCTTCTCTCCAAGCCTACCCAGGGCAACTTCCTTTCTCTGTGTCACCCAAGCCTCTCAGAAGGGGAAATGCTTTTCCAAGGAGAGAGGCAAAACCAGACATATGACTATGCCTCCCCTGACCAGGGCCACGGCAAGGGTGGGAGTAGGAGGCCCTTACAGCTGAGGGACTGAGTATTTTAATCTGTAAAATGGTGATAATAATCATAGTGTTTACCCATAGTTGTTGGGAAATTGAGTTATTAATGTGCCTGATATGTAGGGAGTGCTCAGTAAAGGTCAGCTGTTGTGAAGAGTGCAGAATGACTCCCTGAAGCAGCTTGCCTAAAATCCCCTCGATTTTCCCTCAGAAGAAATGCGTCTTGCTGGGCACAGTGGCTCACACCTGTAATCACAGCACTTCTGGAGGTCGAGGCAGGCAGATTATCTGTGGTCAAGAGTTCAAGACCAGCCTGGCCAACACAGTGAAACCCCATCTCTGCTAAAAATACACAAATTCTTGGCGGGGGTCGAGGCAGGCAGAACACCTGAGGTCAAGAGTTGGAGACCAGCCTGACCAACATGACAAAACCTCGTCTCTACTAAAAGTACAAAAACTAGCAGGGCATGGTGGTGGGTGCCTGTAATCCCAGCTACTCAGGAGGCTGAGGCAGGAGAATAGCTTGAACCCGGGAGGCAGAGGTTGCAGTGAGCCAGGATCGCGCCTCTGCACTCCAGCCTCAGCCTGGGTGACAAGAGGGAGACTCTGTCTCAAAAAAAAAAAAAAAAAAAAAAAAATTAGCTGGGCATGGTGGCATGTGTCAGTAATCACAGCTACTCGGGAGACTGAGGCAGGAGAATCACTTGAGCCGGGAGGCGTAGGTTGCAGTGAGCTGAAATCACACCATTGCACTCCAGCCTAGGGGACAGAGCAAGACTCCGTCTCAAAAAAAAACCAAAACAACAAAAAAATTAGCTGGGCGTGGTGGCACACGCCTGTAATCCCAGTTACTTGTGAGGCTGAGGCAGGAGGGTTGCTTGAACCCAAGAAGTGGAGGTTGTAGTGAGTCGAGATCACGCCACTGCACTCCAGCCTGAGCGACAGAACAAGACTCTGTCTCAAAAAAAAAAAAAGAAAGAAAAATAAAAACTGCTTGTTAGCCTACAGAATAAGAGAGTTTTCATGAAGCAATCCCTGTACTGCCTCCCACATTTTATTGGCCACAAGGAGAAAAAAAAAGCTATGTTTGGAGGGCAATGAAGCATGTAGATGAAATAATTCCATATTCCATAGATTCGGAGACCTTTTCTTTCATATTTTAACCTCTCTGAAATTGAGGTACATCCTGGGATCAGTGGAATATCCATTTGTAGTCAGTAACTCTTTTTCTTAGGGGCTCAAAGTGGCATATCTCATCTTGGATGGCATCTTAGAAGTGACAAGCTATGGTGGACAAAAAGTGCCAGGCTCAGGGCCCTCAGGTTGTCCTCATGACCTTCAGCATCACCAGCACATTCGAGGCTGGCTACGGTGGAGTGATCAGCTTTTCTTTTTTTTGTCATTTTCTTGCTGACACCTGCTGACCTGCATTTGGTCCCCGGCTTGACAGGCACATGGCAAATACAGTCAGGGAGGCATGTGGGGAGGGCTCAGGATGGGAAGAGAAAGACTTTTTATAGTATATTAAGATATTCAAAGAGGAGGAGCCAGAGATTCTTTTTTTTTAAAAAAACAAACAAACAAAAAAGTCCCCGCTGGAAGCCAGAGTTATATATATGCCACACAGGCCAGGAAACCCAGCAGGCCTCCTGGAGCTGGCAGCGAACCGAAACAGGGGTATTGTGTCCAGGCCACTGGCTGGCGGAGGGGCATTGTTAGGGCCTGGCCCTGTCTGCGAAGAGGGGGAGCGGCGGGGGCAGGGGGAGTGTGTTCCCATGACTCCCTGGGGAGTAACAACAATCGGGCCAGCTGGGAAGCCCTGGCATGCCAGGGGCCCAGTGGGCAGGAGGCAGGCCCCCGAGGGGCCATGGAGGGCATTGCGGGGACTGAGGAGGCGGGGTATGGGGGAAGGAAGGTCAGGGTCTGTTTCGGAGCTAGGAGGCAAGGCCTAGGAGGGGAAACATGGGCGTCCTTCACTATACTCCTCTTCCTCAACCCCCAAAGCCCCAGGCGACTGTGTTTCTCTCCAAAGTGCACCCCAGATGTACCCACTCTTCTCTACCTTTGTCATCACCCATCCTGGTCTCCCTCCAGGACTGCCGCGTGGCTTCCTCACTGGGATGTTTGCAGCCGGCCTGGCCCCTACACTCTGTTCTATACAAGCAGCTAAAAGGATCTTCCCCAAATGTAACCCATATCACATCACTTCATTGCCTAAACCTGCCACAGGCTGCCTGCCACACTTAGACGAAATCCCAGACCCCTTGCCCTGGCCCATGAAGGCCGCCTGGTGGAGCCAGCTGGTCTCCCAGCTTCATCTGTGAGCCCCACTCATGCACTGGGTCAGCCAGGCTGGCTCCTTCCGGGTCTTGGAATGCCTTGGGGTGCTCCCACCTCCGGGCCTGTGCACTTGCAGAACCCTTGACTGGAACGAACGCCCTTCCTCCAGCCTTGCAGGGCTCCCTCCTCAGTACTCAGGGCTCAGAGCGAACATGACCTCCTCAGAGAGGCCTGCCCCGGAAAACAGCCTTCCGTCCTCTCCTCCCATGCCCTTCTACCACACGGCCCTGCATGACTTCATGGCGCCCCCCACTCTCCGAAGTTCTCGAATGTCGTCATCATTGGTTGGACTTCCCTCCTTAGGCTGTGAGCCCACGTGGGCAGGAACTAGCTTCTTTCATCAGTGAATCCTGGCCACCACCATCACCTGGCACTTTCTAAGAACTTGACCAACATTAGCTAGTATTTGTATGATTCCTGTGCTCAGGACTCAGTAAACCATGCCAGCTTTGGCTGGGCACGGTGGCTCATGCCTATAATCCCAGCATTTCGGGAGGCCTAGGCAGGCGGATCACAGGTCAAGAGATTGAGACCATCCTGGCCAACATGGTGAAACCCCATCTCTACTAAAAATACAAAAAGTAGCTGGGCATGGTGGCATACACCTGTACTCCCAGCTACTTGGGAGGCTGAGGCAGGAGAATCACTTGAACCCAAGAGGTGGAGGTTCCAATGAGCCAAGATTGCGCCACTGCACTCCAGCCTGGCAACAGAGTGAGACTCCATCTTAAAAATAAAATAAAGTAAAAAGGAGTGTCCTAAAGGAGCTGATGTGGTCTGGCTCTGATCCTTCTACCGGCTGACATCCAGCCTATGAGGAGAAGCTGGAGGGAGAGGCCGGAAGAGCAAAGAGAACGAGGTTTATGACACAGACACTGGGACCCACACTTCCATTCTGCCTGGTTTCTGTCTTGTTTATTAAATCAAGACATCTGCAGCAGCTTTGAGCAGAGTCCCGGCACAGAAAACAGGCGCCCTCCGTTCAGAAGCCCTTTCTCAGAACAACACTCAGAAGAGACCTCAGCTCTCCCTCTGTCTTTATTTTTTAATTAATTAATTTTATTTTTATTTTTTACCTGAAGGACTACATGACCATCATCTCTCTCTGTCTTCCACCTGGGCAGCCAAGCCCTCCAGCTCACAAGAGTGGGTCCCACTCTACAGGGCACCCTCTGCTGAAAATCAAAACTGCTTACCCCAAATGCCCTTCAAGGCTGAACTAAGACAAACTCTCACCCTGTGAATCTGGAACAAGACAAGGGGAGGGGAAAAAAATTTCTTTTTATAAAGATCCTCAAATTTGTCATAGAAAGCAACCCATCTGAAGTCACAGATTATGGTGACGCGGGCTTCGTTTTGAGAGGTAGAGCACAGCACGGTGTTCTGGTTTAGGAGAGAGCCAGGTTCAAAGCATGATTCTTATACACCCCAAATGCACTCATCGGGAGGTAAAAATGAACAATGTGGAAGGAAACACTGTCGCCAGAATCCCTTCTGGAGCCTCAATGTGGAAGCTGCAGCGGCCAGCATCAAACAAGGCAGCTTCTTGGCGTCTGGGCCTGTGAGTCACCGCGCTCACATGGGTTCACTTAGCATCTCTAATTTGGGAGCAGAGCAGCAGAAGAGGCCCAAATTAACTTGGGTTTTGTCCTTCCCCTTTCAGTGGGAGTTCCCTGGGCCTGAATGCTTGGTGTCCTCTACTGTAAGGCTCAGAACACCTGGGGCTGTCATCTTTGCACCGATCACAGCAAGGATCTGCCCAAGATATTGGGGGGTGGGGGGGAAGCTGTCGGGGATGTGGGGAGAATACAGCCTCAAAGAAAAGACTCACTTTTATATGGGATTATTGATCAAAGAGAAACCAGACACACAGAGGACAAGGAAGACATGTCAGTTGAGATGATACTGCAACGTAAAAGTTCCTTTTAAGACAACAATAGGTGGCTGTGCATAGAATATTCCAGGAAGGCTGTACGAGAAAATGCTAACAGTGGGTGCCCCAGCAAAGGAAGGGCCTGGGGGTGCAGCACAGGTGTAGGAAGGAACCTGACTTTTCCCTTTTATACATTTTTTTTTTGAGACAGAGTCTCGTTCTGTCACCCACTGCAGTGCAGTGGTGTGGTCTCGGCTCACTGCAACCTCCACCTCCTGGGTTCAAGCAATCCTCCCGCCTCAGCCTCCCAAGTAGCTGGGATTACAGGCGCATGTCACCATACCCAGCTAATCTTTGTATTTTTCATGGAGACAGGGTTTCACCATGTTGGCCAGGCTGGTCTTGAACTCTTGACCTCAAGAGATTGGCCAGCCTTGGCCTCCCAAATGCTGGCATTACAGGCGAAAGCCACATGCCCAGCCTTTTTTTTTGCGGGGGTGAGGGGGAGCATGGAGTCTCTCTCTGTTGCCCAGGCTGCAATGCGCTGGCACGATCACAGCTCACTGCAGCCTCAACCTCCCAGGTTCAGGTGATCCTCCCACCTTAGCCTCCCCAGTAGCTGGGACTATAAGCCTATGCCACCATGCCAGGCTAATATTTGTAATTATTATAGAGACAGGTCTCCCTAAGTTGCCCAGGCTGGTCTCTAACTCCTGGGCTCTAGCAATCCTCCCACTCCAGGCTCCCAAAGTGTTAGGATTACAAGTGTGAGCCACTACGCCTGGCTACAGACTATTTATAACTTTGGGTTTTGTACTATGTATAGTATTGATTTAAATTTTTTTTTTTTTAATCTTACATGTCAAAAGAATTAACAGGATTGTAGCAGGTGCCTAATAAGTACAGGTTAAACCATTCTGCTATTTCAGGAACTTGCATTTAGGAAGTATGGTGCTTACTGTGCAACAAGAGCCCCTGGCCATCCCTGTTTTTCAGGTCTTAGAGGATAGAGCTCAGCTAAGAAGGAGCTCCTCTTAGATCTGCTGGAAGCCAGAGCCCTGCTCCCCGGCGAGGACCACACCGCCATCCTCCCTGGAGTTTGCAGTTGGAGGCACCAGATGCTCTTGCAGCATCCAGAGAGATGCCATCTGTGAGGGAAACCTATTCTTAGAGAGCAGAGACAGTCAGTAGCAGAGCTGGCCAATCCCCAGCAGCAGTGGGGGGACTTCAGGAGGGCAGGTGGCCAAGGTTTCACCTTCAGCTGAGGGCAGGACAGGCTAAAAGCAGGGTGTGCTCGGTCCTCAGGACCCATACTTCCTCTACATTTGGATGCTCTATTAGAAATAACAGCATTTATTGAGGGCTCACTTTAACCATGTCATATTCTTCAACCCTCCAGACCACTCGAGGTGTGTGCTGTTACTCAGTCACTTGCCCAAGGAAATTGTAGAGCCAGGGCTTGAGCCCAGGCACTCTGGCTCCAAAACCTACGTCCCTGACCATCGTGCTATACTGCCTCTCAACCTGCTGTACAGAGGCCAATTTTAGTTTGGGTTTTCCCAATAGCAGACTTTAAGACACGGATTTGAATGCAAGTGGTTCATATGGGAAGTGGTCCCAGGAAGCACTGCTAGGGGCATGAGGAAAGGAGACGGGGAGGGTATTTGAGGTTCAGCCCTGCTGGGGAGCTCTGGGAGTCAGTGTGGAGCATGTACCTGAGCTATCCCACCCGAAGGGTGAGGGCTGTGGGCTGTGGGAGTGGGGGTATTATTCAGTCATTGGTTGAGGTTGCTCCAGGGATGTGTTCACTCCCCAGCCCTTCAGGCCTGCCACAGGCTGGCAGAGGAGGCACCAGTGACAAGCTAGAGTCTTCAGGCAGAGAGATAGAGGAGCAGCCACTGGCAAAGCTGGCTGGTGTGCAGGAGAGTGATTAGTTAGAGGGGCTACAGGCAGGGCACCCCCACCATCTGCTATAAAACCTGCTTGTTGATGGCCGAAGCCCTCTGCCCTCCCCAACCTCTAGAGCAGCAGTCCCCAACCTTTCTGGCACCAAGAACCAGTTTCATGGAGGACAATTTTTTCACGGACCGGTGGGAGGGGTCATGGTTTCAGGATGATTCAAGCACATTACATTTACTGTGAAATTTATTTCAATTATTATTACTTTGTAATATAGAATGAAATAATTATACAACTCACCATAATGGAGAATCAATGGGAGCCCTGAGTGTGTTTTCCAGCAACTAGATGGTCCCATCTGGGGGCGATGGGAGACAGTGACAGATCATCAGGCATTAGATTCTTATAAGCACGCAACCCAGATCCCTCACATGTGCAGTTCACAATAGGGTTTGCACTCCTATGAGTATCTAACTCCGCTGCTGATCTGACAGGAGGCAGAGCTCAGGTGGGAATGTCAGCAATGGGGAGTGGCTGTAAATACAGATGAAGCTTCCCTGGCTCATGCCTTTTAACTCCTGCTGTGCAGCCTGGTCCCTAACAGGCCATGGATGGACACTAGGGTTGCAGACCCCTTGCCCTAGAGCTCATTCAGCCTCCACAGCAGGTTAAAAGAGCTTCAACATCATCTACTCCAAGTTTGCAGTAAATATTGTGGCTAAAAACACAGCTTACAGAATCAGAGTGATCCCACCTCAGTTACCTAAGGCTCTGTGACTCATCTATCAGATGGGATAACAATGGATGGCTCCATATCATTCCCCACCCCCTGGTTACTCAGACCAACATCACTGGCAGCACCTGGGAGCCTGGGAGAAATGCAGACTCTCAGGCCCCACCCCAGCTCACTGGATCAGAAACTGCATTTTAATAAGATCTCCAGTGACTCATGTGTACATTTCTACTAGTAATGTCTAAAAAATAGAGAATGATGGAGTAAGTATATTAATGAAAGCATATCTACCAGACCAATGCTCTCAAATTGGTAGCCCATGGACCAAATTTTCCTGGAGACTTGTTTGATTTGTCCAAGATTGTATTTTTTTTTTTTTTTTTTTTCGACTGAGTCTTTTTTGATCCGCCCGCCTTGGCCTCCCAAGGTGTGAGCCACCGTGCCTGGCCGAGACTGAGTCTTGCTCTGTCACTCAGGCTGGAGTGCGATGACATAATCTCAGCTCACTGCAGCCTCCCAGGTTCAAGAGATTCTCCCACCTCAGGCTCCCGAGTAACTGGGATTACAGGTGCCCATCACCACATCCAGCTAATTTTTGCATTTTTAGTAAAGACGGGGCATTACCTTGTTGGCCAGGCTGGTCTCGAACTCCTGACCTCAGGTGATCTGCCCGCCTGGGCCTCCCCAAAGTGCTGGGATTATAAGTGTGAGCCACTGCGCCCGGTCCCAGATCATGGTTTTGCAAAAATCAGACTGGCACACAGGTCTTCAGTTCCCCATGTTCCCATCCCTGCATAGCACCCTGAATGTTTCAATTTGTGTCACTGTAGGCTCCTCTGGGCATTTAAATTTGTACCCCTTTCTAGTCCATATCCCATAATGAGCTCATGTTTGCATAGCATGGCTTAGGTTTCTAAATTTGAAGCAAGGCACTGAAGAAAACATGGGCTTTGAAATCAGAAAGATCTGAGTTCAAATCCTGATTTGGCTATTACACTATTTGTATTACCTTGGGCAAGTTACTCTCCTCTCTGATCCTCAGTTTCTTTCTTTCTTTTTTTTTTAGAGACATAGTCTCGCTCTGTGGCCCAGGCTGGAGTACAGTGGTTTGATCTCGGCTCACTGCAACTTCGACCTCCTGGGTTCAAGCAATTATCTTGCCTCAGCCTCCCTAGTAGCTGGGATTACAGGAGTGTGCCACCATGCCCAGATAATTTTTGTATTTTTAGTAGAGATGGGGTTTCACCACGTTGGCCAGGCTGGTCAAGAACTCCTGACCTCAGGTGATCTGCCTGCCTTGGCCTCCCAAAGTACTGGGATTATAGTGTGAGCCACCGCGCCTGGCCTGACCCTGTTTCTAAATCTGTAAAATGGGGATCAAAACGCATCTTTGCAAGGCCATTGTATGGTTTAAAAATAATGTGTGCAGGCTGTGCACAGTGGCTTATGCCTGTAATCATAGCACTTTGGGAGGCTGAAGCAGGAAGATAGCTTGAAGCCAGGAAGTTGAGACTAGCCCTAGTGACAAAGTAAGACCCTGCTGCTATTTAAAAAAAATAATAATAATAAGACTGGGCGCGGCTACTCATGTCTGTAATCCTAGCACTTAGGGAGGCCAAGGCAAGTGGATCACCTGAGCTCAGGAGTTCACGATCAGCCTGGGAAACACGGTGAAACCGTGTCTCTACTAAAAATACAAAAAATTAGCCAGGCAAGGTAGCATGTGTGTGGAATCACAACTACTCGGGAAGCTGAAACAGGAGAATCCCTTGAATCCGGGAGGCGGAGGTTGCAGTGAGCCAAGATACTGCACTCCAGCCTGGGCAACAGTGAGACTCCGTCTCAAATAATAATAATAACACGTGCAAAACACCAGAGGGAGGATGAATGCACTAAATGAAGGTAATTCGCAGGAGTGTAGCAGTGGTAGCTGCATAAGTCCAATGAGGACCAGGGCAGTCTAATTATCCTCATTTTATGATAAACTGAGGCTCTGAGAGGTCCAGAACCTTCCCCAAGGTTACACAGTGGGGGAGTGGAGACTCAAACCCATGTCCTCTAGCTCTAGATCTGCGCTGTCCAGTAGAATCTTCCGTGAGGATACAAGTGTTCTTCTATATCTGTGCTGTCTGTCACAGCAGCCACTAGCCACATGTGGCTACTGAGCCCTGAAAATATGGGTAGCAAAATATATACCCAATTTTTGAAGACTTAATACAAAAAAATAGTGCAAAATATATAATTATGTCAATTATATGTTGAAATAACTTTTAGAAATTTGTGTTAAAATCTAGAATTAATATTAATGTCACCTTTTTTTTTTTTTTTTTTTTTTTTGGTGAGACAGGGTCTCACTGTCGCCCAGGCTGGAGTGCAGTGGCGTGATCTCGGCTCACTGCAGCCTCCCAGGCTCAAGTGATCCTCCCACCTCAGATGGGACCACAGGTGCGTGCTACCACACCCAGCTAATTTTTTGTATTTTTTGTGGAGACTGGGTTTCACCATGTTGCCCAGGCTGGTCTCAAGCTCCTGAGCTCAAGTGATCCACCAGCCTCAGCCTCCCAAAGTGCTGGGATTACAGGAATGAGCCATAGTGCCCAGCCTTCTACTTTTTTGTAATGTGGCTACTAGAAACATTTTAATTACATCTATGGCTCAACTGTTTCTACTGGACCGTGGGACTCTAGAACTTCTCCAATAGAATATCTGAGATGAGGAACTTAGTGCTTGTTTTTTTAAGTATTTACAATCCACTGCCCACCAGCAGGGAGCCCTCTGTGACATAAGAACAGTTGAAGAATGAACATACCCACCAGAAAGAGACCTCAGGGACCTCCTCTGAGCTCCATGACCTCTGAGGCCTAGAGAGCAGTGTGGCTGGCCCCAGTCTCACAGAAGTCAGCTTTATAGCTGGAACCAAGCCCTAGATTCCTTGGCCTGATTCAGCCACTTGTGCCACCATTTAAGAGTACCCACTGGGGTTGAAAATCAGTGCTTTTACTTTGGCAGATGGAACCCTGGGATAACACCAGCTGGAGTCTGAGGCCCATGATCTTGAGAAGGCAGGATCCTTTGGGAGGGTTTGCGAGGAGCCAAATCTTGAGCCACAGCTGGACACCTCAGGGCCGAATTACTTGGAGGGGCGGCTTTTGTTATAGATGAGGAAGTCTGAGATGTCATGCCACACATTGCTGTCCTCATAAAGGTAGGTCATGGAGGACTGAAGCGATGGCTGCAGTGTGGGCCGGTGATACTCAAAGAGCCACAGCACCAGCCCCCACAACACCGCGGTGAGCACTGGGAACGGGTTCCACCTGGGTTCAGGGATGTAGCCCTTCTCCACGGCCAGGCGGCTCAGGGCAAACAGGACACGTGACAACACGTACATGTTTATCTGCAAAGAGCCAATGGTGGGAATTACTGGTGAGTGCAGCTGCTGGGAGCCTTCTTCCTGCCCACCCCCATGCACTGGGGAGCCTTCTGGGCACCGAATGGGTTTTTTTCAAAGTTGACGTGCCGGAGGATTTGAAGTGGCATGCAGTAGACATTTTAATACTGCGATCTGTGTCTTTTATTTATTATGCTTTTTTATTAGAAAATGAAATACACCAACATGGTTCAAGACCAAAAGGTAACTTGACACCAGAAACATGATCCATAAAAGGAAAAACTGATAAATCAGATCACATCAAAACTTAAACTTTTTCTTTTGAAAACCCTTGAGAAGAGGATGAAAAGAAAAGCTACAGACTAGGAGAAGATATTTATAAACATGTATGTGACAAAGTGTCTAAATATGTATATATATTCCAGATGTGTATACATACATACATATATATATATTTTTTTTTTTTTCTTTTTTTTTTTTAAAGGCAGAATCTCACTCTGTTGCCCAGGCTGGCGAGTGGCGAAATCTCAGCTCACTGCAGCCTCTGCCTCCGCGGTTCAAGCGATTCTTCTGCCTCAGCCTCCCGAGTAGCTGGGACTATGCGCCACCATGCCTGGCTAATTTTTTGTATTTTTAGTAGAGATGGGGTTTCACCATACAGGCCAGGCTGGTCTCGAGCTTCTGACCTTGTGATCCGCCTGCCTCGGCCTCCCAAAGTGCTGGGATTACAGGTGTGAGCCACCGCGCCCGGCCCTATTTGGGGTTTTTTTGGATTTATTTGTTTCCTTTTTTGACAGGGTCTCACTATATTGCCCAGGCTGGAATATAGTGGCACAATCACGGCTCACCGCAACCACACTTCCTGGGCTCAAGCAATCGTCTCACCTCAGGCTCCCTAATAGCTGGACTACAGGCATTCACCACCACACTCAGTTAATTTTTAATTTTTATGGTGATAGGAGTCCCACTATGTTGGCCAGGCTGGTCTAAAACTCCTGGGCTCAGGCAATCCTTCTGTCTTGGCCACCCAAAGTGTTGGGATTATAGACATTATAGACAATAAATATATTCCTGGCCTGGAATATATTTTTAAAATACTTAAAACTCAACAGTTAACGCCGGGCGCGGTGGCTCAAGCCTGTAATCCCAGCACTTTGGGAGGCCGAGGCGGGTGGATCACGAGGTCAAGAGATCGAGACCATCCTGGTCAACATGGTGAAACCCCGTCTCT
>NW_016107333.1:8115698-8116806 GCF_001604975.1 Cebus imitator | reverse complement strand
GTTCAGTGTAGAGGTGATGTTTTTACCATGTTGGCCAGGCTGGTCTTGATCTCCTAACCTGAAATGATCCTCCAGCTCAGCCTTGCAAAGAGCTGACATTACAGGCATAAGCCACTGCACCCAGCCCTCAACTTATTTTCTGATTTTATCATGATGTCCTCCAAGCACATGTGTCAGGCACATAAGGGTGCCTTGTCTGCATTTTAAATAGAAATAGGCCTATCCATATTGTCTATTTCTTCCTGTGTTATTTTGGCACATTGTGTCTTTCAAGGAATTGGTCCATTTTAGCTTGGTTAACAAATTTGTGACCACAGAATTGTTCACAGTGTTTTAAGGTCCATGAGATCAGTAGTGATGCCCACTCTTTTGTTTTTGATATTAATAATTTGTTTCCTTTCTTTTTTTCTTAGGGAGCCTGGCTAGGAGTTTATTTTATTAATCTCTTCAAAGAATCAACTTTTGGTTTAGTTCCTTTTCTCTATTGAGTTTGTTTTTCAATTTCACTGATTTCTGCACTAATTTTTATTACTTATTTTCTTCAGCTTACTTTGGATTTAGCTTAAAAAAAAAAAATAGGCAGGGCGTGGTGGCTCACACCTGTAATCCCAGCACTTTGGGAGGCCAAGGCAGGTGGATCACCTGAGGTAGGGAGTTGGAGACCAGCCTGATCAACATGGAGAAACCCCGTCTCTATTTAAAAATATATGTGTGTGTGTGTGTATAAAATTAAACTGAATTTAAAAAATCATGGGGTCTTGCTGTATTGCCCCAGCTGGTCTCAAACTCCTGGCCTCAAGCAATCTTCCACCCTCAGCCTCCCAAAGTGCTGGGATTATATGTGAGCTGCTAAAAAATGGTTAAATTTTTTTTTTCTTTTTTTTGAGATGGAGTCTCGCTCTGTCACCCAGGTTGGGGTGCGGCAGCACTACCTTGGTTCACTGCAACCTCCACCTCCCATATTCAAGAGATTCTCCTGCCTCAGCCTCCCAAGCAGCTGCGACCACAGGCTTGCACCATCATGCCTCATTTTTTTTTTTTGCATTTTTAATGGAGATGGGCCACCACGCCTGGCCTAAAAATTATTTTTACAATTTAAAAATATTTA
>NW_016107333.1:8111564-8114138 GCF_001604975.1 Cebus imitator | reverse complement strand
GTGGTGGCACATGTCTGTAATCCCAGCTACTTGGGAGGCTGAGACAGGAGAATCGCTTGAACCTGGAAAGTAGAGGTTGCAATGGGCCGAGATTGGGCCATTGCACTCCAGCTCCAGCCTAGGCAACTAGAGCAAAACTCCGTTTAAAAAAAAAAAAAGCCAAGAGCTTACCATCTTCATCATCTACACCCCAACCTCTATACTGAACCAGGGCCCCCTCCTCTAGCCCCACCTCTATACAGAACCATGCCCCCTTACCCTACTTCTGTACTGGACAACATCCCCTTTCCCCACTCTTACCTGTACACTGAACCACGCCCCTACCCCACTCCTGCCTCTACACTGAACCATGCCTCTTCCCCCACCCCTACCTCTACACTGAACCACAGCCCTTCCCCCATCCCTACCTCTATACAGGACCATGCCCCTTCCCCCACCTCACCTCTATACAGAACCCATGCCTTCTTCCCCGACTCCCACCTCTACACTGAACCATGCCTCTTCCCCCACCCCCACCGCTGTACGGAATCACGCCCCCTCCCCCCACTCCCACCTCTACACTGAACCATGCCTCTTCCCCCACCGCTACATAGAATCATGTCCCCTTTCCCCATTCCCACCTCTATATAGAACCACAACCACTTTAGTCACCCCCACCTATCTACTGAACCACGCCCCCTCACCACCTTCACCTTGGAAAGATCTTTACCTGGCTGTTGATGTTATTGTTTTCTCCAAACACCAGGAAACCCCCAAGGAAGGCGGCCAGGAATGAGTGCACCTGGTAGGTCTTGCCTTGGATGCGGGACTGCAGGGCACAGAGACCCTTGTAGGTGAACACAAAGCACGCCAGGTTCCGGGAGTGGATGTACGTGGCCTGCAGGATGGCCCGAAGCTTCTCCCGGAGGCTGCACAAACACAGTAGCCCCAAGGGCCTTTACACACCCATGCAAAACAACCAGCCAAGGAGGTGGGGGTAATGCTTATTCAGTCCCCAGCCTCCACCCTTCAAGTCTTTGGGGCTGTTCTCACCCTTCGTTCAGGCCTTGACTCAGCGCCACCTCCCCAAGGAGACCTTCCCTGATCACCCTGCATAACAGAATATCCTTCACATCCTGTCCCGCTCCTAATTTTCTTTTCCTTCCTAGCTGTGGTCACCACCTGATATTTATATGCTTGTTTATTACCTTCCCCCACCCCCCGTAGCAGCTACAAGAGGGTGGTGTCTGGATCTGGCTTGTTCATCTGCAGGGCCTGGGACATAGCAGTTGCTCAATAAATGTTTTCTTGAGTAAACATGTGAAGGAATGAGTGTCTGGCATGTGCTGGATCTGGGAATACGATTCTGAGAAGAAACAGATCTGCTCACCGCCCTCAGGGGGCTTATGATCTACTGGGAGAGGAAAATGTGAAATAAATAATCACAAAAAACATTGACCTTGACAAGAGATGGTGCTGGGATCTTCCTGATGAGGAAGAGTCAAGGAAGTCAAGAGGGGAGGAGAGCTGCATCCCAGGCAGAGGGCGCAGCCCGTGCCAGGCCCTGAGGAGGGGCAGGGCGTATGAGGAAAGGAGCAGAGAGAAGCCACTGTAGCCATGGGCAGAGAGCCAGAGAACTTGTGGGGAGCGTGCAGGGCAGAGGCAGTGGGGCCCTGCTGAGTTTGGTCTTTATCGTGAGAAGTAAACATTTAAGTGGACGAGGTGATTTTTTTTTTCTCACTCTTGTCACCCAGGTTGGAGTGCAGTGGTACAATCTCGGCTCACGGCAACCTCCGTCTCCCAGGTTCAAGCAATTCTCCTGCCTCAGTCTCCTGAGTAAATGGGCCTACAGACACCCGCCACCACACCTGGCTAATTTTTAAGAGATAAAAATAATAGCCTCGTCTGGGCACAGTGGCTCATGCCTGTAATCCCAGCACTTTGGGAGCCAAGGCAGGTGGATCACGAAGTCAGGACATTAAGACCATCCTGGCTAACGCGGTGAAACCCTGTCCCTACTAAAAATACAAAAATTAGCTGAGCATGGTGGTGGGCATCTGTAGTCCCAGCTACTCAGGAGGCTGAGGCAGCAGAATTGCATGAATCTGGGAGGTGGAGTTTCCAATGAGCCAAGATCCAGCTACTGCACTCCAGCCTGAGCAACAGAGCCAGACTCTGAATTAAAAAAAAAAAAATCACTAGAGTCTGAATGCAGTGGCTCAGACCTGTAATCCCAATACTTTGGGAGGCTGAGCCAAGATTGTGCCACTGCACTCCAGCTTGAGCAACAGAGAGAGACTCTGCCTTAAAAAATAAATAAAAAATAAGCCAGGAGCGGTGGCTCACGCCTGTAATTCCAACACTTTGGGAGGCCAAGGTGGGCGGATCATGAGGTCAAGAGATCGAGACCATCTGGCCAACATAGTGAAACCCCGTCTCTACTAAAAAATGCAAAAATTAGCTGGGTGTAGTGGCACGTGCCTGTAGTCCCAGCTACTCAGGAGGCTGAGGCAGGAGAATTGCTTGAACCCGGGAGGCGAAGGTTGCAGTGAGCCGAGATCGCGCCATTGCACTCCAGCCTGGCGCCTGGCAACA
>NW_016107333.1:8101778-8110629 GCF_001604975.1 Cebus imitator | reverse complement strand
AAAAAAAAAAAAAAAAAAAAAAAAAAAATTCGTTGGGAACAACATGGAAATCCAGTTTTCCTGCCTTAGAACTGGCAACACTGGGGCCTGTGTTTGCATGAGGTGAGAGCCAGCTGCTCTCACTGTCCCTCGGCCTCCCAAAGTGCTGGGATTACAGGCGTGAGCCACTGTCCCTGACCTAATCTTTGTATTTTTAGTAGAGGCATGGTCTCGACATGTTGGCCAGGCTGGTCTCGAAATCCTGACCTCAAGTGTACCACTCACCTCAGCCTCCCAAAGTGCTGAGATTACAGGCATGAGCCACCGCACCCGGCCTGGTAGCAAATTCTTAACCCTCACACTGTTAACACATAAGTCAGATAATGGTACAGCCCTGCTCAAAATCTTGCAACAATTTCCCATTGGACTTAAAGGAAAAGCCAAATTCCTCTCTATGACCCAAAGCTGGAGAGGACCAACCCAGGTCAAACTGTGACCTGCCTCTCCATCCTCTCTCCCCTTCAGTTCTTCTGCTCCAGCCTTCTCACATTTATCAGGCATGCTCCTTCCTCAAGACCTTTGCACTGGCTATGCCTGTGGTCTCACAGCGGCCTCCCCTAGTTAATTCTGCCTGTCCCCTCAGCCCTTCTGATCCCCTTTCCCTTTTTCCCTGCTCTAATTTTGCTTTTCCATAACCATATCACCTTCTAACATACCATAGACTTTCCTTATTCTGTTTATTTTCTGCCACCCCTGCTAGAATGTCAGCAGGAGTCACTGTCTGTTTTGTCCACTGTTGTATCCCTAGTAATTAGAACAGTGTCTGGTACGTAGCAGATGCTCAATAAATATCTGCTGAACAAACAAATGAATTCAGTTTTTAAAAAATGACTTGGAGGCCAGGCAGGGTGGCTCATGCCTATAATCCCAGCACTTTGGGAGGCTGACGCAGGCGGATCACGAGGTCAGGAGTTTGAGACCAGCCTGGCTAACATGGTGAAACCCCATCTCTACTAAAAATACAAAAATTTGCCAGGCGTGGTGGCACCTGTAGTCCCAGCTACTCTGGGAGGCTAAGGCAGAAGAATCGCTTCAACCTGGGAAGTGGAGGTTGCAGTGAGCCGAAACCTCACCATTGCACTCCAGCCTGGGTGACAGAACAAGACTTCATCTCAAAAAAAAAAAAAAAAGACTTGGAGGATGACAACAACAAAAACAAACAGAAACAAATCAATAAAAATACAAAATGAGGACATCTTACAGGTAGCTGAGACTACTGTACTGGAGGCTGCCAGTGCACGATTCCTGTACATTCACATGAGCCTATATTCATTAAACACTAGACCGAAACCCGTTTTTTCCTTTTTTTTTTTTTTTTTTTTTTTTTTTTTTGAGACAGAGTCTTGCATTATCGCCAGGTGCCAGGCTGGAGTGCAGTGGCGCAATCTCAGCTCACTGCAACCTCTGCCTCCTGGGTTCAAGCGATTCTCCTGCCACAGCCTTCCTGAGTAGCTGGGACTACAGGTGTGAGCCACCACGCCCAGCTAATTTTTGTATTTTAGTAGAGACGGGGTTTCATCATGTTGGCCAGGATGGTCTCGATCTCTTGACCTCGTGATCTGCCCACCTCGGCCTCCCAAAGTGCTAGGATTACAGGTGTGCCCCACCTCGCCTGGCTGAAACCTGTTTTCTAAGGAGTGCCTCGAGGGAAAAGCTATGGGAGATGAGAACAAGGTGAAGACACTTGAGCAAGGGCACAGAGAATTTTCAAGCAGGGATAATGGAATCAGAGTTGGACTTCAGGGCCGGGCAGTATTTCACACCTGTAATCCCAGGACTTTGGGAGCCCCAGGCAGGTGATTACCTGAGGTCAGGAGTTCAAGACCAGCCTGGCCAGTATAGTGAAACTCCATTTCTACTAAAAATACAAAAATTAGCTGGGCGTGGTGGTGGGTGCCTGTAATCCCAGCTATTCAGGAGACTGAGGCAGGAGAATCACTTGAACCCGGAGGTGGAGGTTGCAGTGAACCAAGATCACCACCGCACTCCAGCCTGGATGACAGAGAGAGACTCCATCTCAACAACAACAACAAAACACAAAACAAAAAAAAAGAGTTGGACTTTAGGAGGCGTGATCGGGGGGCAGGGTAGACCCAGCTAAGAAGCTATTATGACTGTCCTGGCACTGAGGGCTGACCACATTCTCTTCCATTTTGGGATGTGTACCTGCCATGCCGGAAGAGAAAGGTCATGACCAGTGCGTGAGGGGCTCGGATTTTGGCTCCATAGCTGTAGAAACAGAAGAAAACAGTTACTGCAATGTCACTGTGTCACACTTTCTTTTTGGGCTCTCCTTTTGACCCCTTGTTCTCTCTCCCCATCCCAAATTCTAACATCACTTTGGGAGGGGAAATCATGCTGGATGCAAATCCTGGCCCTGACACTTCCTGGTAGTATGGTCTCAGGCATGTCCTTTAACTTCTCTGAGCCTCAGTTTCCCCATAAAAGGGATGTTTATTTTTAATTATTTAGAGACAGAGCCTCACAGTGTAACCCAGTGAGTGCGATCATAGTTCACTGCAGACTTGAAATCCTGGGCTCTAGCGATCCTCCAGCCTCAGCCCCCTGAGTAGCTGAGACTACAAGTGTGTGCCACCAATCATGCTCAGCATAAAAAGGGATGTTAAATCTCAGAGAGCTGGTTATAATTTCTTTCTCTTTTTTTTGAGATGGAGTCTCACTTTGTTGCCCAGGCTGGAGTGCAGTGGTGCGATCTCAGCTCACTGCAACCTTTACCTCCTGGGTTCAAGTGATTCTCCTGCCTCAGCCTCCCAAGTAGCTGGAATTACAGGCACACGCCACCACACCCGCCTAATTTTTGTATTTTTAATAGAGACAAGGTTCCTCCATGTTGGCCAGGCTGGTCTCAAATTACTGACCTCAGATGATCTGCCCTGCCCACCTTGGCCTCCCAAAGTGCCGGGATTACAGGTGTGAGCCATCGTGCCTGGCCCTATAATTTTAATGAAGGAGATGGTACATGTAAAATGTTCACCATCCTTGCTCAACGGGCTTTGTGGAATTGCTCCCTCTGCTCCATCCTGGCGTTCTCGTTGCAGACACTCTCATCTTTTAAAAACATCAATCTCGGCTGGGCGTGGTGGCTCACGCCTCACGCCTGTAATTCCAGCACTTTGGAAGGCCAAGACGGGTGGATCACAAGGTCAAGAAATTGAGACCATCCTGGCTAACATGGTGAAACCCCGTCTCTACTAAAAATACAAAAAATTAGCTGGCCATGGTTGCATGCACCTGTAGTCCCAGCTACTGAGGCAGGAGAATCGCTTAAACCCAGGAGGTGGAGGTGGCAGTGGGCCGAGATCGCACCAGTGCACTCCAGCCTGGGCGACAGAGAGAGACTCCGTCAAAAGAAACAAACAACAAAAACACATAAATCTCATCACATCACTCCCAGCTTAAAATCCTCTAACATCTTTCCACTACTCACAGAACACGTTCCAGGCTCCTCCCTGCAGCCTTGAAAGTACTGCAGCCAGGGCCCTGCTCATTTCTCACACCTCATCCCAGGGCCCTCCTCTGCTGCTCCAGCCACACTGTCCTTCCTGGACTGCTTCTGACACATCGGGTTTTTCTCTGCTCCTGGCTTTGTCCTGGCAGGTCCCACTGCCTGCTGTGCTCCCCAGCCACCTTCCCTCAGCCTTCCAGTCTCAGCTGGGCAAAGGCCTCAGATGCTCCAGTCTAGGTTTAAGCAATTTTTCATTCCCACAGATCCCAAAACTTCTCTCCAGCACTTCATCTTCCCAATTTAATGACTCAGTTACTAAGTATTTATTCTATGATAATGATCTCTTTCCTGTGCTAGACTGTGGACTCTCTGAAGACAGGGAATGCATCTGGCTTGTCATCCGCATAGTCCCTAGCACCCCACATGGCACCTGACATATAATATGTGCTTGATAAATAACTGTTGACTGACTGAGGCTAGAACAGCCCTTACCCATGACAATGTCATTTCTAGAAGGTTCTATATTTAGCCTGGTTCATCTTAAAGTTAACAAATTTCCTAAAACAGTTGTTAGGTAACACTGTACCTATTCAAAATGTACCTCTTTCTAACTATTATATGAAGGAGGACCTCAACTTTGTAAAAATGCATTTATAAAAACGCTGGCACTGGGCCGGGCGCGGTGGCTCAAGCCTGTAATCCCAGCACTTTGGGAGGCCGAGGCGGGTGGATCACGAGGTCAAGAGATCGAGACCATCCTGGTCAACAAGGTGAAACCCCGTCTCTACTAAAAATACAAAAATTAGCTGGGCATGATGGTGCATGCCTGTAGTCCCAGCTACTCGGGAGGCTGAGGCCGGAGAATTGCTTGAACCCAGGAGGCGGAGGTTGCGGTGAGCCGAGATCGGGCCATTGCACTCCAGCCTGGGCAACAACAGCAAAACTCCGTCTCAAAAAAACAAACAAACAAAAAAAAAAACGCTGGCACTTTGGGAGGCTGAAGCATGCGGATCACTTGAGATCAAGAGCTTGAGACTAGCCTGGACAACATGGTGAAACCCCGTCTCTACTAAAAATACTATAAAAATTAGCTGGGCATGGTGGCGAGCACCTGTAATCCCAGCTACTCTTAAACCTGGGAGGTGAAGGCTGCAGGGAGTCAAGATCCCGCCACTGCACTCCAGCTTGGACAACAGACTAAGACTCTGTCTCAAAACATAAATAAAAATAAAATTTAGGTTGGGCACGGTGGCTCACACCTGTAATCCCAGCACTTTGAGAGGCCGAGGTGGGCAAGGTCAAGAGATCGAGACCATCCTGGCCAACATGGTGAAACCCCGTCTCTACTAAAAATACAAAAACTAGCCAGGCGTGGTGGCACATGCCTGTGGTCCCAGCTACTCGGGAGGCTGAGGTGGAAGAATCACTTGAACCCAGGAGGCGGAGGTTGCAGTGAGCCAAGATTGCACCACCGCACTCCAGGCTGGCGACAGAGCAAAACTCCGTCTCATAAAAAAAATAAATAAATAAAATAAAATAAAATTTAAAAAGCTGGAAGGTAGGCCGGGCATGGTGGCTCATGCCTGTAATCTCAGCACTTTGGGAGGCCAAGGTGGGCAGATCACAAGGCCAACAGATCAAGATCATCCTGGTTAACATGGTAAAATCCCATCTCTACTAAAAATAGAAAAATTAGCTGGGTGTGGTGGTTTGAGCCTATAGTCCCAGCAACTTGGGAGGTTGAGGCAGGAGAATCACTTGAACCTGGGAAGCAGAGGTTGTAGATCGTGCCACTGCACTCCAGCCTGGGCAACAGAATGAGATTCTGTCTCAAAAAAAAAAAAAAAAAAGAAAAGAAAAAGAAAAAAAAGTTGGAAGGAAATACGTCACTATGTTATTAGCAATGTCCACTTCACTGCAGGAAAATAAAATTTATTTCTGCTTGCTTTTTAAAGTTTTCTAGACTTCCAGAATGATCTATAATGATTAAGCATTGCTTTAACAATTATTATTTTTTAGGTCCCGCCCCCTGCTTTAGCAATTATTAATTTTTTTTTTTTTGGGATGGAGTCTTGTTGTGTCACCCAGGCTGGAGTGCAGTGGCACGATATCGGTTCACTACAACCTCCAACTCCTGGGTATGAGCAATTCTCCTGCCTCAGACTCCCGAGTAGCTGAGATTACAGGCGTGTGCCACCAGGACCAGCTCATTTTTTGTATTTTTAGTAGAGATGGGGTTTCGCCATGTTGGTCAGACTGGTCTTGAACTCCTGACCTCAGGTGATCCACCCCCCTCAGCATCCCAAAGTGCTAAGTTACAGACATGAGCCACTGCGCCTGGCCCACAATTATTAAATATTTTAAATGTTACATAATTCCCTCTTTTTAAGATTCACACCTCTTCCCCCACCCCTCCTTTCCATTCCTCATTTAGGGATCTGGGGATGATGTGAATAAGACTATGCTTACTTTTGCTGTTTTAACTATACTCAAATGAATCGTAGAAAGACAGCAGTATTTGGTGCCAAAGCCCTGCCACGTTTTGTTGTGTGAACTTGGATAATCATTTAATCTCTCTGAGCCTCCCTTTTCCCAATCTCCATTTCACAGAGTGGCTTTTGGCAGTTACACACATGTAAAAGTTCCTAGCTCAATCAATATTAGTGTGTCTTCTTTTCTTATTCTTCTTTATTGAACACCTCCACCCCTACCCCTATGCCTAAGTTCTCCAGGTCTTACCAGGCTACAGGGTCTAAAAATGCTGGACAGTCTTCTTGAGACAATGGTCATGAGCCATATGCTGTTGTCTCCCAAATACATATGAACGTTCCCTGCAGGCTTGCTTGAAACAAAAGACTGGAATCAAACCTGTGTCCAAGACAGGGTGCAATGGCTCATGCCTGTAATCCCAGCACTCTGGGAAACCGAGGTGGGAGGACTGCTTAAGGCCAGGAGTTCAAGACCAGCTTGGCAACATGGTAAGATCTCATCTCTACAAAAAATAAAAAATCTGGCCAGGTTCAGTGGCTCATGCCTGTAATCCCAACACTTTGGGAGGCTGAGGTGGGTAGATCGCTTGAGACCAGGAGTTTGAGAGCCTGGGCAACATGGTGATACCCTGTCTCAACAAAAAGTACAAAAAATTAGCCAGGTGTGGTGGTGTGTGCCTGTAGTCCTAGCTACTTGGGAGGCTCAGGTGCGAGGATTGCTTGATCCCAGGAGTTCCAGGCTACAGTGAACTATGATTGCACCACTGCACTCTAGCCTGGGCAATAGAGCAAGACCCCATCTTTAAATTTTGAAAAAAAAAAAAAAAAGGGGGGGGCAGCTTCATGCACACTGATATGGAGGTATGATTAGAATAAGGTGTACAGATGTGTGTGTAGCACAGTAATAATTGTATAAAATGAGGAAATTATAAATCTAAGATTATTTCAACATAAAACTTTTTAAAAAGGTGTGTGGGGAGAACACGAGTCTGTGTTTGCATAGGCACATAGGCGTATGATATTTCTGGAGGAAGACATAAGACTGGACACAGGGGTTGCCTCCAGGGAGAGGGACTGGGTGACAGAGGGATAATGTGGGTGGGATGGTAGCATCTAACTTTTTATGCCTTTTGTGCATGTGTTACCTAATTTCTAAAAAAATTAATTAATTTATTTACTTTTATTTTATATATTTTATTGAGATGGAGTCTTGCTCTGTAGCCCAGGCCGGATTCAATCTTGGCTCACTGCAACCTCCACCTCCTGGGTTCAAGCGATTCTCCTGCCTCAGCCCTCCCTGCCGGCCCCCCACAATCCACCATAGTCGGGATTACAGGTACCTGCCACCACACCAGCTAATTTTTGTATTTTTAGTAGAGACAGGGTTTCACTATGTTGGCCAGGCTGGGCGTGATGGCTCATGCCTGTAATCCCAGCACTTTGGGAGGCCAAAGTGGGCGGATCACCTGAAGCAATGAGTTCATGACCAGCCTGGCCAACATGGTGAAACCCCCTCTCTACTAAAAATACAAAAATTAGCCTGGCATGGCGGTGCATGCCTGTAATCCAAGGTACTTGGGAGGCTGAGGCAGGAGAATCGCTTAGAACCCGAGACAGAGGTTGCAGTAAGCTGAGATTACGCCACTGCACTCAAGCCTAGGTGACAGAGCGAGACTCTGTCTCAAAAAAAAAAACAAAAGAATGTTAATTAAAAGCCAGTGTTATTGTTGTAGAGGCCATGCTGACTCCCTCCTCTTCTCCCCTACCTAGAAGTGGGCAGGAGGGCCAGGACCCCCATCCCAGTCCCAGTAAGCTCTCCTCCCCCAGCTGCCTCCAAAGCCATGGCTCTTTCTCCTGAAGAGGCCCTCAGCCTCCTCTGGCTAGCCATGGCTAAAGAGTGCTTTCTTATACTCCAAACACAGCACCCCCAACTCCCTGCATCTGCCAAGCTCCCTCTCAAAGTGCTCGAACTCAGACAGGAGTTGATTACTGCCCTGAAATAAAAAGGACTTAAAGGACTTAAACAACTGGTACAATGTGATGTCCTGGAGAGTTCTGGCCTGGACAAACTAGCTATGGAGGACATTTGCGGGACGACTGGGACAATGGGACTGTTAACTGGCTAATAATCAATATTATAGAATTGTTATTAGTTTATTAAATGTAATCATGGGGCCTGGCGTGGTGGCTCATGCCTGTAATCCCAGCATTTTGGGAGGCCGAGGTGGGTGGATCACTAGAGGTAAGGAGTTCGAGACGAGCCTGACCAACAAGGTGAAAGCCATCTCTTAAAAGAAAATATAATTGGCTGGGCGCGGTGGCTTACGCCTGTAATCCAAGCACTTTGGAGGCCAAGGCAGGCAGATCACCTGAGGTCAGGAGTTCAAGACCGCCTGACCAACAAGGTGAAACTCCGTCTATAAAAAAAATAAAAAGAAAATATAATCATGAGGCTGGGTGAGGTGGCTCATGCCTGTAATCCCAGCACTTTGGGAGGCTGAGGTGGGCAATACACTTGAGGTTAGGGGTTTGAGAACAGCCTGGCCAACATGGCAAAATCCCGTCTTTACTAAAAATACAAAAAATTAGCTGAGCGTGGTGGTAGGTGCTTGTAATCCCAGCTACTTGGGAGGCTGAGGCAGGAGAATCGCTTGAAACTGGGAGATAGAGGTTGCAGTGAGCTGAGATTGCGCCACTGCATTCCAGCCTGAGCAACAGAGCAAGGCTCTGTCTTAAAAATAAATAAATAGGCCGGGCGCGGTGGCTCAAGCCTGTAATCCCAGCACTTTGGGAGGCCGAGGCGGGTGGATCACGAGGTCAAGAGATCGAGACCATCCTGGTCAACATGGTGAAACCC
>NW_016107333.1:8079576-8101743 GCF_001604975.1 Cebus imitator | reverse complement strand
CTGGGCATGGTGGCGCGTGCCTGTAGTCCCAGCTACTCAGGAGGCTGAGGCAGGAGAATTGCTTGAACCCAGGAGGCGGAGGTTGCGGTGAGCTGAGATTGCGCCATTGCACTCCAGCCTGGGTAACATGAGCGAAACTCCGTCTCCAAAAAAAAAAAAATAATAATAATATACCAAGGAACAAAATAGATAAAGTTCTGGCCTCATGAAGCTTACTTTGTTTTTCTTTTTTTTTTTGAGACGGAATTTCACTCTGTCACCCAGGCTAGAGTGCAATGGCGCAATCTCAGCTCACTGCAACCTCCACTCCTGGGTTCAAGCAATTCTCCCGCCTCAGCCTCCCATGTAGTTGGGACAACAGGCATATGCCACCATGCCCAGCTAATTTTTTTATTTTTAGTAGAGATAGGGTTTAGCCATGTTGGCCAGGCTAGTCTCAAACTTCTGACCTCAGGTGATGTGCCCACCTTGGCCTCCTAAAGTGCTGGGATTACAGGCACGAGCCACCATACTTGGTCTGTGCTCAACATTTCACATATACTGACTCAATCTTGATACTATGAGTACTACTACCAAGCCCATTTTACAGAAATTGAGGCTGAGGGAGGCTAAATGACTTCCTCAAGGTCACACGGGTAGGTGGGACCAGGGTTCAAACCAAGGCATCCACATCCTCCCCACCATGCCATGTTACCACTAGGATGCCAGTTCCAGGGGGACACAAACCACTTTCTCTGGCTTGTTCTTTGCTTTGTCCCTGGTTTTGGCTCTACAGGCCATCAATAAATGGTGGCTGTTATGCAGTAGGTTTAAAGGAGGCTGAGTTCCCCTCCAGGCACCAGTCAGGGCAATGACCTCAAGACCTCCTCTCTTGCAGGTAAGATGCCAGGATAGTTGCAACTTCTTTTACATTCATTGTCACACCCCAGGAGCCCCCTGAGCCAAATGGGACTTAGCAAAGGAGTCCTACAGTTGAGGAGGGAGAAGGAGGATGCAAGCCCATGGGCAGCTTCCTGGGGACAGCATAGACAGGAGGCATCCACCTGCCGGCTAGAGGCCAGAGTCCAGTTAGCCATTGTGCAGATGGGGCCGCTGAGGCCAGACAGGCCCAAAGGCACACAGCCAGGCGAGGTGAACTGGACCCAAAAGAGGAGATACAGGAGCTGGCATGGGAGGAGGTCAAAGCAAGAGGGCCAGGTTGCAAAGCATGGAAGACCCAGAAAATGTGCAGACAGCCCCAGTCAGAGCTGGGAATGCGCGTGGAACCCAAAATCCAGCCCCCGTTGCCAGATAGTGACCTCCGAGACTTAGAGGCACACAGCACCGCGTCGTCAGACTTCGAACTTGCGCCTTCGACCCCAGCCAGGACATTCCCTCAGCCCCAGCCCTGCCCGACGGCCCCACTCACACAGCCCCGTTCCGGAAGCCCTTAAGCATGGCCAACGCAGCGTGGTAGCGGCGCTTGCGCAGCAGTGCGTTGACGGCCACGAGTAGAACCCGCAGCTGCGGCGGGGCTGCCATAGCGGGGGCTGCGCGTGGGGTCAGGGTGCGGAGCTGGAGGTGCACTGACAGCCAGGGATTCCAGCTGCAGCGCCCACAGCCCCCGGCTGCGCCGCTGCGTCCTGGTGTCTACAGGCTGTGCCTGCCGTCACTCATGCATGGAGAGCCAATCAGAGAGTGTACGTGTCTCAGGGGTCAATAGCACTCATCGCGATAGTTGTCTGACTGGACGAGAACAAAAGCTTATAACCAATCACAGTGGGCTCCGCCCGATTCCGAGAAGGTCGCTCGCACTATTTGTCGAATCAGAAGGCATTTTCTCTTGGGCCATGTTACGTTCCCGAGTAGGTTTGAAAGGAGACAGGTACTTGGAAGGAGGACTCCTGAAAAAGGGGTCGCCCTGCTTAGATCTGGGATGAGCGACAGGTGGTGATACAGAGAGGAGCAGTGCCCCATCTTTACGCGAGACAGTTCTGACTGGGGTAGCCGTGACCACAGCGATCTTCTCAGAGTGTCAGTCACATGGTCCCTCAATGGCTTCCATGTATGTATGTATGTATGTATGTATGTACGTTTTGAGACACAGCCTCGCTCTGTCGCCCAGGCTGGAGTGCAGTGGCATGATCTTGGCTCAGTGAAACCTCCCCCCCGTGTCTCCCCCCCACCTCGGTTCAAGCGATTCTCCTGCTTCAGCCTCCCAAGTAGCTGGAACTACAGGCCTCCACCACTATGCCAGGCTTATTTTTGTTTTAGTAGAGATGGGGTTTCACCATGTTGGCCAGGCTACTCTCAAACTCCTGACCTCAGGTGATCCACCCGCCTCGGCCTCCCAAAGTGCTGGCAGCCGGCTTCAATTTATTCTTTGAATCCAAACTCCTCCCCAAGGCCTAAGAGAGAAGACCTCCTGTAATCTGGTCCTGTCTCCCTCTCTGATCCCATGTTTCACCACTTGCCATCTCACTCCGCCCCAGCCAAAACGGCTTCCTTTCTGTTCCTTGGGCCAAGAACCCTTCTATCTCAGGGTCTTTGCACTTGCTTTTTCCCTTCCTGGTATTCACCATCCTGGGTTCTTCCCATGACAGGCTTCTTCTCATCCGTCAGGTTGCAGCTCAAATGCTACCTCATCAGAGAAACTTTCCAAGACATCCAATCTGAAGTAGAACTGTCCACTCTGACTCATTACACTGGTTCTTTTTTTTTTTTTTTTTTTGAGACAGAGTCACACTCTGTTGCCCAGGCTGGAGTGCAGTGGCGTGATCTCAGCTTACTGCAACCTCCACCTCCTGGGTTCAAGCGATTCTTCTGCCTCAGCCACCAGAGTAGCTGGGACTACAGTCACATGTCACCACCCCTGGCTAATTTTGGTATTTTTAGTAGAGACAGGGTTTCACCATATTGGCCAGGCTGGTCTTGAACTGCTGACCTCGTGATCTGCCCATCTTGGCCTCCCAAGGTGCTGAGATTACAGGCATGAGTCACCACGCTTGACCACCATGTTCTTATGTGTTGTTTTCTTTCATAGAACTTTTTACCCTTTGGACTTATTTGTTTGATATGTGTTCATTGTCCATTGCTCTTGCCAAACTATAAATTCTATGAAGGAAGAAATCTTGTTTGTCTTGTTTTCTGCTGTAACCCCAGCACCGGGCACCGGGTGGGTACTCAACACTTGTTTGTCGAAGCAATATACCGTTTTGAGTTGTCACCTTCCAGAGCATTGATGGGTGACATTAGCATGATGTCACTGTGTGGAGTTGTCACTGAATAACAGCTACATGTTGAGGGGTGGCTGTGACTTGTGAGGGTGTCCCCTGGTACTTGGGCCATATGATATTTACCTGTGATATTATTGCCTTGGTGTCAGAGGACAATTTCACAGGTCAATGAAGGAGGGAGTTGTGCTGGGCCTATTTTGTCTCTGAAAGTGGGTTTTCTGGGGTTCTTCTAATTTTTAAATTTTTTTTTTTTTAAGGTGGGGTTTCACCATGATGGCCGGGCTGGTCTTGAACTCCCGACCTCAGGTGATCCACCCACCTCGGCCTCCCAAAGTGCTAGGATTACAGGCGTGAGCCACAGCGCCCAGCCCTGGGGTTCTTCTTTTGTAATGGTAGACTACTTTCTTCGGTTAATCCTTCCTTGAAGATAATGACTATGTTAGACAATATATTAAAATATCCTCTTAAAAACACTGAAGTTCCGGCCGGTCGTGGGGGCTCACACCTGTAATCCCAGCACTTTGAGAGGTCAAGGCAGGCGGATCACTTGAGGCCAGGAGTTCGAGAGCAACCTGGCCAGCATGATGAAACCCTGTATCTAAAAAATTATAAAAAACAAAACAAAACACTGAAGTTCTGCCAGGTGCGGTGGCTCATGTCTGTAATCCCTGCACTTTGGGAAGCCAAGGTAGATGCATCTCTTGAGCCCAGGAGTTCGAGACAAGCCTGGGAAACATGGTGAAAACCTGTCTCTACTAAAAATACAAAAATTAGTCAGGCATGGCGGCACACATTTGTAGTCCCAACTACAAGTTTGGGAGGATCACCTGAGCCTGGGGAGGTCAAGTCTGTGGTAAGCAGTGATCACACCACTGCGCTCCAGCCTAGGCTAGAGTGAGATTCTATATCAAACAAATAAATAAACTGAAGTGCTTAAAAGTATGAGGAATGCTCAGGCCAATTATGGAAAGAAAGCTGGTAACCAGATGGTTAACAGGATTAGGATATTGGCACACCAAGGCCACATATGACATGAGGGTATTTACCAATATTAAACCTGTGAGTTTCGGTTTGTCAACCTGTAGGGTTAATATAAAAAAAGTCATGCCCAGTGTTTGCTCTAAGTTTCTTGGACCTTGGGAACTAAAGTTATCTTTTCTTTGGCAGTAAGCCCTGGGCATTAGGAGCTCATGATGACCCTGGCTTATGTCCGAGGAGCCGGGAATCTGGCCAATTCCCGTCTCTTTGAGAACCGTAAACAAAGCCAAGGATTGCTGTTACATAATGATAATGTTCGTGAGAGACAAGACAAAGAGCAGCTGGTGTTTACTATAACCTAAGTTAAACTGCAACATATAAAATATAGACAAAAACCAAAGAAAGACGGAAAGAGGAAAAAAGAGAGGAAGAGAAAGATTGCGGAGAGCTGTAACTCGCGCCTTGCCCGTGCTGCTGTAATGCCGGTGCTGAAAAAAGAGGGAGAGAGAGACGAAAAGATTGCTTAAAGTTCTAACTTGCGTTTTGCCCGTGCTGCTGTAATGCCGATGCTGAGGAGAGGGAGAGAGAGAGAGACAAAGAGATTGCTGAGAGCTGTGACTTGCGCTTTGCCCGTGCTGCTGTAATGCCGGTGCTGAAAAGAGAGTGCTTAAAGTTCTGACTTGCGTTTTGCCCGTGCTGCTGTAACGCGGGTGCCGAGTGTCCGGACGGACGGTCTCTAGGTATGTCCCTTTTGTAAATAGAATCCTCTTCTTTTACCTATAAACTTTTGTAACTAAAATTCTTTTCCTTTACCTATAACCTTCTGTAAATAAAATTCTCTTCTTTTACCTTTTTATTCTCGGCTTGGTGTTTTCTTCTCGCGAACCTGCCTCCAAATTATAAATCCGAGCTCGGTATCATTCCTGTTCTTAGTAACAGAACACAACCACACAGGACAAGAAGAACACAAGTGAAAATCCAGGGCCTCCCAAGGTGGTGAGCCATATACCAGATCTCCTCACAGTAGGCTGAGCCCCCAAGGGGTGTTGCCCTCAAGTCTAAAGTGAAATGAATCCACTTTGCAACCCACACCATTGGCCCCATGGAACTACGGAAAAGGCTGCCTTAGTACTGAGCAGAACAGTTGAAGGAGCAGGAAAGAGGATTTCTTTTTTAAAGCTCTTCCTTAGGAAGTTGTGATTATTGATGAGTGTTTTTGTACCCTAGGGAATAGAGCATGGTATAACAGATCAAGAAAGCTCAGGCTGGGCAAAGTGGCTCACGCCTGTAATCCTGCACTTTGGCAGGTCAAGGTGGGCAGATCACGAGGTCAGGAGATTGTGACCGTCCTGGCCAACATGGTGAAACCTCGTCTCTACTAAAATACAAAAATTAGCTGGGCATGGTGGCATATGCCTATAATTCTAGCTACTTGGGAGACTGAGGCAGGAGAGTCACTTGAACTTGGGAGGTGGAGGTTGTGGTGAGCCAAGATTACGCCATTACACTCCAGCCTGGGTGACAGAGAGAGACTTAGTCTCAAAAAAAAAAAAAAAAAATCCCCAAAACCCAAACAAAACAAAAACCTATCTTGAAAAAGGCACATATATCTTCGGCTTCAGGAAACCACCAAGTAAACCAAGATCACGCCACTGCACTCCAGCCTGGGCCACAGAGCGAGACTGCGAGACTCCATCTAAAAAAAAAAAAATCAAGATGAATGCAGATTTCAGGTACTGTAATTCACAGACATGAATTCTTTTTAAAAATTCTGCACACAAAATTTAAAACTTAAACATCACTATTGGGAGCAGAAAACCATTTAATGGCAGATTTGAAAAGGAACCAAACAGAACTTCTAGAAATCTATTACACTGCTCCCATGAAGAGTCAGTCAGTAAGTCCTGACACATGGCCAGCATTAAGAGAAGGTGCTGGGAAACTATTTGGTTTGGTGCCTTCTTCCTGGGTGCTCTCTTTTGCTAAGCCCTTTCTCACATGGATAAATAAATCTCTGCCCTCAAGAAGAGCATGCTAAGGGTAAGGAGTTGCGAAAATGGAGACACCTGGCGGCCTTTTAAATTTTAGGTAACTCTGAGTTCCTCAGGCCAGAGCCTGTTTGTTTACCTTTGCCCAGCGAGTACTGACAGAGAGTAGAGTACTGAGCACTGCCTGTGTGCCAGGGATTGTTTCCTGAGTGCTTTTTTTTTGTTTGAGATGGAGTCTTGCTCTGTTTCCCAGGATGGAGTGCAGTGTGGCATGATCTTGGCTCACTGCAACCTCCCCCTCACAGGTTCAAGCCATTCTCCTGCCTCAGCCTCCCAAGTAACTGGGATTAAGGCACCCATCACCACGCCTGGCTAATTTTTGTATTTTTAGTAGAGATGAGGTTTTACCATGTTGGCCAGGGTGGTCTTGAATTCCTGACCTTAGGTGATCTGCCCACCTGGGTCTCTCAAAGTGCTGGGATTACAGGCATGAGTCACCACGGCCTGCCCTAATCTCATCACCTTTTTTTTTTTTTTTTTTTNAAGATGGGGTTTCACCATGATGGCCAGGCTGGTCTTGAACTCCTGACCTCAGGTGATCCATCCACCTTGGCCTCCCAAAGTGCTAGGATTACAGGCATGAGCCACCGCGCCTGGCCTATCTCATCTTCTTATAAGAACACCAGTTGTATTGGACCTCATTTAACCTTAATTTGCTCTTTTTAATTTTTTATTTTATTTTATTTTTTTAAAATTTGAGATGGAGTTTCACTCTGTCACCCAGGCTGGAGTGCAGTGGCATGATCTCAGCTCACTGCATCCTCCACCTCCTGAGATCAAGTGATTCTCCTGCCTCAGCCTCCAGAGTAGCTGGAACCACAGGTCAGTGCCACCATGCCCAGCTAATTTTTGTATTTTTAGTAGAGACAGTGTTTCACGATGTTGGCCAGGCTGGTCTTGAACTCCTAACCTTAGGTGATCCACCACACCACTGTGTCTGGCCTCTTTTTTTTTTTTTTTGAAGCAGAATCTTGCTCTGTTATCCAGGCTGGAGTGCAGTGGTGTGTCTGCCTCCTGGGATCAAGTGATTCTCCAGCCTCAGCCTCCCGAGTAGCTGGAATTACAGGCGCCCACCACCATGCCCAGCTAATTTTTGTATTTTTAGTAGAGACGGGGTTTCACCATGTTGACCAGGATGGTCTAGATCTCTTGACCTCGTGATCCATCCACCTTGGCCTCCCAAAGTGCTGGGATTACAGGCATGAGCCACTGCACCCAACCCCTTAATCAGCTCTTTAAAGACCCTATCTCTGAAGACAGTTACATTCTGAGGTACTAGGGGCTAGGACGTCAACTTATGAATTTAGTGGGGGAGACACAATTCAATCCATGACAACCACATCCTTTACTGCTTCCTACCAACACCAACCAACCCAACAAGACATCAGGAGCCAGCATTGCCTTGTGTGTTGGCACATTCTTCCGCTTGCAGCTGGGAGTTTGACTGAAGCATGAGATTATCCCCTCCCCATAGAGAAGTTAACTTTTCCGGGGTGGGTCAAACACTCACTGTGGAGGGGGACATTGGACAGTTCCCACTCTCCCTCTTCCCGGCTTGACCCTTTGCCTGGAATTACTACATTACCCCCAGGAGTCTCTAAGCTGTGATTGGATTCTGTTTGGTGCCAACTAGGTAGCCCCAAGGGAATGGGACATAGGACTGATAAGTGTTTGGTAGATGAAGAGGTGGCAGTAAGGAGTGGGAAGTTTGTAGCAGGGGCAGCCTGACTGGGGAGCCTGCTGGGGGTGGACTCTACCTCCCTGAAACTCATTCATAGTCGTTCCATAGGCCAAGCCTTCAGTCAAGCATCTCCCAGGTTGCCTCTGTGCCAAGCCCTGGGGGTCCAATGTGTGTGTGTGTGTGTGTGTGTGTGTGTTGTTGTTGTTGTTGTTGTTGTTGTTTTGAGATGAAGTCTTGCTCTGTAGCCCAGAGCTCAGCTGCAAGTAGCTGGGACTACAGGAAGGCTACAGGCATATGTAGTCCATATCTTAGCTCGCTGCAGCCTCTGCCTCCTGGGTTCAAGCGATTCTCCTGCCTCAGTCTCCTAAGTAGCTGGAATTATAGGCATGTACCACCACGCCTGGCTAATTTTTGTATTTTTAGTAGAGACAGGTTTCACCATGTTGGCCAGGCTAGTCTCGAACTCCTGACCTCAGGTTATCCACCCACATTGGCCTCCCAAAGTGCTGGGATTACAGACTTGAGCCACCGCGCCTAGCCAGACTCCAGTTGCTCCAGGCGTTTCAGCAGCAGAGAACAGCATGTGCAAAGGCTGCAGAGCATATGAAAGTCTACTCGAGTGCATATGCACGTGGTGGTATGGAAATATATGGAAAGCTGCCAAGGCTTGTGTTGGTGAATCTTTTACTGTCCAGTGTCTCTCATCACCCTCAGAATAAAACCTCCACCCTCCTGTGGTCCAGTCCCTCTGTCCATCCTCATCTCCCTCTACCCATACATCACTTATGACCCTTGGCTGCCCCTTTACAGTTCTAGGTTTCCTTTCATTTTGGCCTCAGGCCCTTTGCACTTGCTGATCTCTCTGCCTTTGTGTCCTCTTTCCACATCGCTAACTCCAGCTCTTTTCTTAGGTCCACCTCCTCAGACAGGCTCCCCCTGACCACTCTGTCTAAAGTAGCTTCCCCTCATTCCAGAAAAAATGTATTTAAAATCATAGAAAATTTCTCTCCTTCCCTCTCTCTCCTTTTTCCTTGTTTACAGCCCATCTCACCTAGCTAGACTGAGACTCCATGAAGGCAAGTATTTTTGTCTTTGGGTTCATGCCTACATCCCCAGCATCTAGAACGGTATCTAGCACACAGTAGGTGCTCAACAAATATTTTGAAAGTAATCAAATATATGTGAATGTATTCATTTCTTATTTGAATAATGAAACAAAATCAGGCCAGGCATGGTGGCTCATGCCTGTAATCTCCGTACTCTGGTAACCCGAGGCAGGCGGATTGCTTGAGCTCAGGAGTTCGAGACTGGCCTGGCCAATATGGTGAAATCCTGTCTCTACTAAAAATACAAAAATTAGCTAGGTGTGATGGTGGGCACGAAAATTTCTTGAACCTGGGAGGCGGAGGTTGCAGTGAGCAGAGATGGGCCATTGCACTCCAGCCTGGTGACACAGCATGACTGTCTCAAAAAACAACAAATAATAAATAAATCAATAAATAAAACAAAAACAGACTAGGTATACTTTGCAGGCTTTGGTGATGTAAACAAACCAACAAAGAATAGTTACATTGAGAAACCTGCAGGGGAGAGAAGAGAATCTGAGGCCATTGGATCCGTGAGCATGTGAGAGACAGGGAGGAAGGAACCCAGGCTATATCTGCCTGCAAGGCAATGCAAGGGGGTGCTTACAGCTTGGGGTGTGCCCTGGGTCTTCAAGATTCCCAGGAAGGGAGGTAGGGTGTGGAGGCTTGGAGAAGAGAGGATTTTCTCTTTTTTTCTCTCTCTTTTTGTGGAGAATGGGGTCTCAATATGTTGCCCCGGCTGGTCTTGAACTCCTAGGTTCAAGCGATCCTCCACCCCCTGCCTCCCTAAATGCTGAGATGAAGGCTTGAGCCACTGCCCATGGCAGAGTGGGCTTTCTGTGGGGAATATTTGCTCAGGGCTCACTGTGCAGAGGGGGATGGGAAGGGAAACGGAGGTAACGGGGTGGCAGTGGTATGCATAGGAGTGGTGTTCAGGGATGTACAGGGAGTTCCCTGGTAGAAATGGGCCTTGAGAGCGTGAATAGGCAGAGAGTCTGTGAGGCTGTTCTGTGAAAGGGCTATATATACAAAGTGGCCCCCAAATGCCAAGGGAGCCAAAAAAACCAAGGAATGAGGCAGACAAATTCAGTTTGTCAGTGAAGGGTGTTTCAATGCGGGACCTTACAGGCAGGCATGGGCTTGGGCGGCAGCAAGACATGGAGATCCCTGCATCTGTTACTCCCAGACTCAGGGCTGATATTCCACAGGAAAAGAGTTTTAAGTGCTCTGTGCAAGACAATTAAAGGAACCTTTCAGAGCAGGCAGGAATGCTGTATATGTCATAGCTTATAATTTGTGCAATAACATCAGGTTGACTAGGGACAGTAAATAAAGTAGGAATCAGGAGCCATTCACAGGACTGGGGCTAATCAGAAGTCAACATGGGGGGTTAGCATCCAAGATGGAGTCACTTTTGCCTCTACAGAAACAGCCTGTCAGGAACAGTGGCTGGCAGGATTCCCCAAGGGGAAAGAAACTTCAAAAAAACAGTTTAAAAAAAATTGGCCAGGCATGGTGGCTCATGCCTGCAATCCCAGCACTTTGGAAGGCCAAGGTGGGTGGATCACCTGAAATCAGGAGTTCAAGACCAGCCTGGCCAACATGGTGAAACCCCATCTCTACTAAAAATACAAAAATTAGCCAGGCATGCTGGTGCCTGCCTGTAGTCCCAGCTACTCAGGAGGCTGAGGCAGGAGAATCACTTGAATTTGGGAGGTGGAGGTTGCAGTGAGCCGAGATCTCGTCGTTGCACTCCAGCTTGGGAGACAAAAGCAAGACTTTGTCTCAAAAAAAAAAAAAAATTGTAGTTCAGAGGTCTCAAGCTCCTGGGCTCATGCAGTCCTCCTGCCATGGCTTCCCAGAGTGCTAGGATTAGGGCCATGAAACACCATGCCCAGCTGTGAACAAATATATATATTTTTTGACATGGAGTCTCATTCTGTTGCCAGGCTGGAGTACAATGATGAGATCTCGGAGTATCTGGGATTTCAGGCACACGCCACCATGTCCAGATAATTTTTGTATTTTTAGTAGAGACAGGGTTTCACCATGTTAGCCAGGATGGTCTTGATCTCCTGACCTCGTGATCTGTCGGCCTACCAAAGTGCTGGGATTATAGGCGTGAGCCACCATGCCCAGACAAACAAATAATTTTTAATTATAGGATTTATATAGTGAATAGAAGAAAATGAAAATTGTGATTTTTAAAATTTATTTAGCTGAGGCTAAAATAGGTAAAATCAATGCATGCATTTTTTAAAAAATTAAAAAAAAATTTTTTCTGGGGGCTTTCCAGCAAAAACCAGAAAGCCTGCTAGACAAAATCTAAAACAGCTATAACACTAGTGAACACATTGAATCCAATCTATGGTGGTCCCATTGTATGAGGATATTTCCATGATCATGGGAGAGATCCATGATTGTTGGTGACAAAGATTCTTTGCTTGGTCTAACAGCTTGGTCAAACTTTGGAATCTTCTGATAGGCCCACTTGTGCACTTCCTTGTAAAATCTAGTTTCTGGAAAGAATGCTTTAAGTCAGTTTAGCAAGAACCCCTATCCTTGATATCTAATCATCCTAGATACCTGACCAGGTTCTGCATCTGTCATCATCTCCCAGGTGATGTTGATTACCCTGGCCTGTCTTCAGCAAGAATCCTGTTAGGTCGGTTTAGCCAGAATCTCCTTACCTCTGATGTTTCCTCTTGGTAATTTTCTATCCCCTGACCCCTCCCACCCCACCCCCACCCCCCCGCCCACAACCTCCTGTGATGTTCCTCGGCTTTACATTTCCACTTGCCTATGCTGTATTCAGAGTTGAGCCCAGTCTCTCTCCCCCACTGCAAGACCCCTTTGTAGTGGTCACCTGAACCTCTCGCAATAGTCCTGAATAAAGCCTTCCTTATTGTGTTTGTGTTTTAGCAAGGATCATTGAACAATTTTTTCTTTTACCTTTTCTTTTTTTTTTGAGACAGGGTCTCATTCTGTTACCCAGGCTGGCATGATGTAGTGACATGATCACGGTCACTACAGTTTTGACCTCCCAGGCTCAGGAAATCCTCTCACCTCAGCATCCCTAGTAGCTAGGACTACAGGCTAATATTTTCCTTTTTATTTTATTTTATTTACAGATGGGGTTTCACCATGTTGGCCAGGATGGCCTCAATCTCTTGACCTAGTGATCCGCCCACCTTGGCCTCCCAAAATGCTGGGATTACAGGCGTGAGTCACCGTGCCCAGCCTACAGGCTAAAATTCTCAAAAATCATTTGTAGAGATGCGGGTCTCGCTATGTTACCCGGGCTGGTCTCCAGCTTCTGGGCTCAAGTGATCCTCCTGCCATCTCAGCCTCCCAAAGTGCTGGGATTACAGAGGAGCCACCACGACCAGTTAAATAATTTTTTTCTTTTCTTTCTTTATTTTTCGAGATAGAGTTTAGCTCTTGTTGCCTAGGCTGGAGTGCAGTAGCACGATCTTGGCTCACCGTAATCTCCACCTCCCAGGTTCAAGTGATTCTCCTGCCTCAGCCTCCCAAGTAGCTGAAATTACAGGCATGTACCACCACACCCGGCTAATTTTGTATTTTTAGTAGAGATGGTGTTTCACCATGTTGGTCAGGCTGGTCTCAAACTCCCAACCTCAGGTGATCTGTCCGCCTCAGCCTCCCAAAGTGCTGGGATTACAGGTGTGAGCCACCACGCCCGGCAAATTTTTTCTTTAACAACGGTCCCTTCCTCGGTTTTTCCCTCCCCTCTATGCACTCCCTAAACTCTTGCTTGTTGCCCAAGGATACTTTGAAACCACTATCACACGTTATGATTATGATTATCGAGAAAAGGTTTAACTCTGTTGCCTAGGCTTGGGTGCAGTGGTGAGATCATAGCCCACTGCAGCCTCCACTTTCCAGGCTCAAGCAATCCTCCTGTCTCAGCCTCCTGAGTTGCTGGTACTTGAAGTGCAAACCACCATGCCTAACTTTTTTTTTTTTTTTTTTTTTTGTAGAGGCGGGATCTCGCTATGTTGCCCAGGCAGGTCTCAAACCCCTGGATGCAAGTGGTCCTCCAGCCTCAGCCTCCCAAAGTGCTGAGATTACAGGTCTGAACCACCATGGCTGGCACACACATTGTAATTAATTAAATAACCTTTAAGATTTAATGTCTGTCTTTTTTCCCACCTTTAACTCCATGGGAAAGGACCACCATGTCTCTAGAGCTATCACAGGACTTGGTGAATAGCAGGCCCTCAATAAGCAGTTGATGGAGCATGAATGAAGATGAGAGGGGTCTGTGTGTGGGAGGAGTCCCAGTGAGGAGCACCTCTCATTCTGTGCCACCTGGACAGGGTCCTTCAGAGGCTGGCCTAAGAGTGGCTGAGGTGGGTGTTGGGCGTTTATATGACAGAAATGGGGTCCCGACAAGCAGGGATGGAGGGTGAAGAGATGGAGTTACTTAAGAGATAATGGGAGCCCCAGCACGGAGACTCACGCCCATAATCCCAGTGCTTTGGGAGGCCGAGATGTGAGGATCGCTGGAGGCCAGAAGTTCGACACCAGCCTGGGCAACATAATGAGATCCTGATCTCTACAAAAACATTTAAAAATTAGCAGGAGATGGTAGTGTACGCCTGTAGTCCCTGCTACTCTGGAGGCTGAGGCAGGAGGATGGCTTGAGCCCAGGAGATCATGGTTATGATCGCCCACTGGTCTCCGGCCTAGGAGTCATGCGAGAAGAGACAGGTGGCTCTGTCAGGAGAGACAGACGGAGTTGAGGGGGGTGTCAAGGGCGAGAAATCGCTAACAGGGGGTGGGGGATGGGAATCTGTGTTGCACAGTTGGGGGACCCCTGTGACAGCTGGGTGGTCTGGGTGAGATGGGATGGGGTTCATGGTTTGTTGCAGAGTCGGAGCATACTGTGCTTAGTGGAAGTGGGGTCCGTGTTGCAGACCTCGGGGACTCACGTGCAGTGGGAATGGGGGGTTCTGTGTCAGAGTTGGAGGGTCTGCTCCAGTGAGATGGGGATATGGGTTCAGATAGAAGGGACGGGAAATTTCGCGCGTGCGGCAGATACAAGGTCGGTGTTCAAGTGAGGCGGGGTCCACACTCGTTGGTCCGGTAACCGGGTTATCGAGTGGAGCCGGGGCAGCCCAGGGATGCGGGAGGTCCCGCGAGCCGAGGCCGTTTCCAGGGCTGGAGGCTCAGCGGCGGCTCCTGGGCGCCCTCTGGCGGCCCCGACTCCGCCGCCGCGGCTCCCACAATGCTCGCGTAGCCGGGTTTCGGCTCCCGCAGCGGCGACGGCGGCGGCTCCAAGATGGCGCAGGCGATCTTTGAGGCCCTGGAGGGTGAGCGACGGCGGAGCCGGGGGAGGCGGCTGTTCCGCGTTGGGCCCCCTCCCGCCGCGCCCGGCCCTGGGCGCGCGGCTGCCGCGGGGCGGAGGGCGCCGGGGCCGGAACAGCCGCGGGAGGGGCGTGGGCGGGAACAGCGTGGGAGCCGAGGCCCGGCGGGGGGGCTCCGGGGCCGGAACAGCCGGGGAGAGCCGGGCCGGCGGGGAGGGGGCTCAAGCCCGGAACAGCGCCAGCCTGGGCGGCCTAGGGCGGGCGTGGGAGGGGCTCCCTCTAGGGAACCGCGCGGAAGGCGGCGGCGGGGCGGTCTGGAACAGCTGCGGCCCGGGAGGCTGCTCGGCGGCGCGGTGGGCCGGGGACGGGGGTGCGGCCGCAACTGCTGGCCGGAGGGCCTCGGCGGCCTGACCACGAAGAACTTCTGCAGATCGGACTGTATGCCTCTTGCTGGGACGTAGTCTCAAAATCAGACCACAGCAGCAGGGGCGTCACCTGTGTGCACAGCCTGGTCTCAGAGCTAGGGACCCAAGCCAGCAAACACCGAGCGCCTGCAGTGGTAGTGCAGTTTTACAAATTCAACCGATCCAAGCCAGCGAACGCTGGGTGCCCATGGACTGTCCCGTGCTCTGCAAGAACCTGGGATGGGGGTGGTGCTCAGGCTCAGAACTGTGGGCTTTGGAGACCGCAAACACTGAGCGCCTCCATGTGAGCACCTGCTGGGCGTCGGGGAGGAAAAGCAGCCTTAGCGACTCAGGGGCATGGCACAGAATAGACATGTGGGAAATACAGACTCTTGGAGGAGTGGGATGAGATGGGTATATAGATAGAGTACAAACTCGAAGTGCCAGACTGGCGGGATGAAGCTTAAGCTTTGAGTCCTGCAGCTTCCTACGAGAACCCAGCCACTCTTGCACTTTTTTAGTGTTTGAGACGGAATCTCACTCTGTCGCCCAGGCTGGAGTGCAATGTCTCGATCACGGCTCACTGCAACCACCTCCCGGGTTTGAGCGATTCTCATGCCTCAGCCTTCAGAGCAGCTGGGACTAAAAGCGTGCGCAGCCACGCCCAACTAATTTTTTTGTATTTTTAGTAGAGGTGGGGTTTCACCATGTTGGCCAGATTGGTCTTGAACTCCTGACCTCAAGTGATCTGCCCGCCTCAGCCTCCCAAAGTGCTGGGATTACAGGCGTGAGCCACTGCCCCGGGACTCCCTTCACTTCTTAAAGGATCACGGTTCGTACCAGGAAATGGGAGCGGGGCGGGTAGGCCTACCTCCATCTAGAGGTGTTCGGATTCAGAATACTCACTGACACGCTGCATAGTCTCTGCCCTTCGGTCTGGTGGAGGAGAGAAATTATAGAACAAGCAATTATAGAAATTATCGAATTAGGGAAAAGGTCATATAGAAGACGATGACCTCTGCTGGCGTTCCTACTGTGAATAACATAAGCAGGGGGTGCTGGATCTGGAAGGCCAGGGTCAGTGGCGATTCCCTCCCAGAGGCCAGTAGAATGGGGTGAGGCTTACTTTCTCTTTAGGCTGGCTGTTTAGACTTCCTCAGTGTTTGAATTTTTACTGCAAGAATGTGTTTGTGTATTGAGTAATGAAGACAGTTAAGGAGAAATCAGTTCCTAGGACAGTGGGATGCTTCTTGGGTGAAGAACAGGCAGCAGGGGCCGGGCACAGTGGCTCCCGCCTGTAATCCAGCACTTTGGGAGGCTGAGGCGGGTGGACACAAGGTCAGCAATTTGAGACTAGCCTGGCTGACTTGGTGAAACTCATCTCTACTAAAAATACAAAAATTAGGTGGGTGTGGTGGTGCATGCCTGTAGTCCCAGCTACTTGGGAGGCTGAGGCAGGAGAGTCACTTGAACCCGGAAGGTGGAGGCTGCAGTGAGCCAAGATTGTGCCACTCCGCTCCAGCCAGGTGACAGAGGGAGACTTCAACTGAAAAAAAAGGGGGGGGGGGAGGGGCAGCAGGACTGTGGAGATCTAGGAGGGCATGAGAATGGCCCAGGCAGCGGGAACTGCATTTTCAAAGCCCTGGGAAGAGAGGTCTCCTAGGATTCACAGAAGATCGGTGTGGGTGACCTGCTGGAGGTGGGGTTTGATGGAGGAGCTGAGCTTTATCTTGGGATCAGTGTGGAGCTAAGAAAAGGTTTTCAGCAGGGGAGCAGCACAATGTGATGTATGTTTTATAAAGTTCACCCTGGCTGCTCTGGAACAGACTGGAGGGGGCCAGAGTGGCAGCTGGGAGTCGAGGTGGAGGCTGCTGAGGCTGTACAGCAGAGAACAGGGCTGGGGAACAACGGTGGGGATGGAAAGAAGGTTTGTTCGAGATGTCTTAGCAAGGCAGAATAGGCTAGACTTGCTGAAGAACCAGAAATGGGCAGTAGGGAGGGGGAGCAGTGGGTTGGAGGAAGACCCAAGTGGTGCCCCAGGTGCTGTGGATGGGTAGACAGTGGTACCCTGGTGCCCTGTTCTCCTTGATGAGGATTCCTGGAAGAACAAACTTCAGGATGGAGAATGACATTTAATTAGAGTTCAGTTTTACACAGGCTGCCTTTGTGTGTGTGTGTGTGAGACAGAGTCTCACTCTGTTGCTCAGGCTGAAGTGCAGTGGTGCAGTCTTGGCTCACTGCAGCCTCCACTGAACCTTCCTGGGTTCAAGCAATTCTCGTGCCTCGACCTCCAGAGTAGCTGAGACTATAGCCTCATGCCACCGTGTCTGGTTAATTTTTGTATTTTTAGGAGAGGCAAAGTTTCATCATGTTGGCCAGGCTGGTCTTGAACTCCTGACCTCAAGTGGTCCACCCATCTCGGCCTCCCAAAGTGCTGGGATTACAGGTGTAAGCCATCTCGCCTGGCCCAGGCTGCCTTTTTAATTTAATTTAATTTTTTTTTTTTGGTGACAGTCTTGCTCTGTCACCCAAGCTAGACTGCAGTGATGCAATCTTGGCTCACTGCAGCCTCCGCCTCCCGAGTTCAAGCAATTCTCCTGCCTCAATCTCTTGACTGGCTGGGATTACAGGCGCTCACCATCACACCCAAATAATTTTGTATTTTTAGTGGAGACGAGGTTTCACCATGTTGGCCAGGCTGGTCTTGAACTCTTGATCTCAAGTGATCTGCCAGCCTCAGCCTCCAAAGTGATGGGATTATAGGCATGAGCCACTGTGTCTAGCCAGTCTATTTTATTTTCATTTGTAGAGACAGGATCTCACTCTGTTACCAAAGCTGGAGTGCAGTAGTGCATTCATAGCTCACTGCAGCCTCAAACTTCTGGGCTCAGGTGATCCTTCTACCTCAACCTCCCAGGTAGATATAGTTGCTTAATACCACACCCAACCAATTTTTATTTTATTTATTTATTTGTTTTTTATTTTTTTAATTAATTTTTTTTTAAAGATAGGGTTTCACCATATTGGTCAGGCTGGTCTCGGACTCCTGACCTCAGGTGATCTGCCTACCTCAGCCTCCCAAAGGGCTAGGATTACAGGTGTGAGCCACTGCGCCCAGCACCCAACCAATTTTTAAAATTTTCTAGAGATGAGGCCTTGCTGTGTTGTCCAGATTGGTCTTGAACTTCTAGTATCAAGCAATCCTCTCACCTTGGCTTCCCAAAATGTTAGGTTTATAGGCATAAGGCACTGTACCCACTGTTTAAATTTTTTATTTTTATTATTTATTTATTTATTTATTTATTTTTAAAGACGGGGTTTCACCATGTTGGTCAGGCTTGTCTTGAACTCCCGACCTCAGGTGATCCGCCCGCCTTGACCTCCAAAGTGTTTGGATTACAGGCGTGAGCCACTAAATTTTTTATTTTGAAATCACTTTTTCTGTAGATTCACATTCATTTGTGAGAAATAATATAGGGAGATCCCACGCATCCTTTGCCCCATTTCCCCCATTGTAACATTTTGCGAAACTATGGTATATCACTGCTAGTCAACATACAGGACAGTGGCATCGCTCCAAGGGGTTGCCCTTTTATAGCCACACCCTAAATGTTCCCCTCCTCCCACCATCCTTGATGCCTGGGAACCACTCATCTGTCTCCATTTCTAAAATTTTGTGAGTTCAAGAATGCTGTGTAAATGAAATACTAAAGTACAGAACATGGAGACGGCCTCTTTTCACCCATCATAATTCCTCAACGATTCATCCAAGTTGTTGTGTGTAGCAATACTTTGTTCCTTTTTATCGCTGAGTATTATTCCATAGTATGGATATTCCACCATTTAACCATTTATTGAAGAACACCCGAACTGTTTTAAGTTTTTATATTTATAATAATAATAATTTTTTGAGACAGAGTCTCACTGTGTAGCCCAGGCTGGAGTGCAGTGGCATGATTTCGGCTCACTGCAACCTCCACCTCCCAGGTACCGGTTCAAGCAGTTCTCCTGCCTCAGCCTCCCGGGTACCTGGGATTACAGAAGCGCACCACCATACCCAGCTGATTTTTGTATTTTTAGTAGAGATGGGGTTTCACCATGTTGGCCAGGCTGGTCTTGAAATCCTGACCTCATGATCTGCCTGCTACTGCCTCCCAAAGTGCTGGGATTATAGGCATGAGCCACTGTGCACCAACTTTTTTTTTTTTTTTTTGAGACAGAGTCTCCCTCTATTGCCAGGCTGAAGTGCAGTGGCACAATCCCAGCTCACTGCAACTTCTATTTTCCAGTTTCAAGCGATTCCCTGGCTTAGCCTCTCGAGTAGCTGGGACTACGGGCATGCACCACCACGCCTGACTAATTTGTTTTGTATTTTTAGTAGAGACAGAGTTTCACCATGTTGGCCAGGATGGTCTCTATCTCTTGACCTTGTGATCCGCCCGCCTTGCTCTCCCAAAGTGCTGGGATTACAGGAGTGAGCCACCACGCCCGGCCTTTTATTATTTTTTTTTGAGGCAGGGTCTCAATGTCTCAAAAAAGAAAAAAATAATAATAAAAACTAGAAACAGTTCAGTTGTTCTTCTGAATCACTTCCTACACTCCCTGTCTCCTCTACTACCTTCTGGTCCTCTTCCCCAACTCCAGTGGGGCTTAAGCGCCCCACCATTCTGAAACTGCATCTGCAAAAATTTTAACAGTGAGAAAATCATAACAGAAAAAGACACCCGACCTCACTAGCCCTCACCTTGCCTTTAACCTCTTAACTGCCCTTAGTTGTCCCTGGGCTTGGACTAACCTAATTTTGGGAGAAATTTAGCTTACAGTTTAAATGATAATAGCCCTTCCCCAAAAGTAAACCACCTTTGTAAAGCTATTGAAAGACCACCAGGTTTTCACCTGGGCAATATGGGGAGATCCCATCTCAAAAGGTTCACTGTTGCCCAGGCTGGAGTGCAATAGCATGATCTGGCTCACTGCAACCTCCACTTCCCAGGTTCAAGCAATTATCTTTCCTCAGCCTCCCAAGTATCTGGGACTACAGGTGTGTACCACCACACCTGGCTAATTTTTTGTATTTTTAGTAGGGATGGGGTTTCACCATGCTGCTTAGGATAAGTTTTTTACTATTATACATAAAAGTGCTATGAACATTTGTGCCCTGAAGCCAAGAACAGTGTTTCAGGGAGTGGCAGATGCTGCCAGATGGTCTTTGGTGATGATGGGGAAAGTGTTTTCGTGGAACTTTAACCACACAATGGGTTTATTTTGCCTGCTGCCCAGATACAGCCAATTTATCCATACAGGGGAATTGCAATAGAGACAAAATTAAATTCACACAGAGGTGGCTGAATAGGAGACTGGAATTTTGTTATTACCCAAATCAGCCTCCTAGAAAATTTAGAGGCTAGGCTTTTTCAAGGATAGGTTGTGGGGCAAGGACATGGGCTGCTGATTGATTAGGGGTATAATCATAGGGATGTGGAAAATAGTCCTCCTACATGCAGAGTCTGCTTCTGGGTGGGGCCATAGGACCCATTGGCAGGTCCAGGTGGAGCCATTGGTTGTCAGGAAAGTAAAAATATGAAGATATCTCAAAAGGCCAATCTTAGGTTCTGTAATAATGATGTTGGGACCGGATGTGGTGGCTCATGACTGTGATCTCAGCACTTTGGGAGGCTGAGATGGGCGAATCACCTGAGGTCGGGAGTCGAGACCAGACTGACTACCATGGAGAAACCCCCTTTCTACTAAAAATACAAAATTAGCCAGGCGTGGTGGCGCATGCCTGTAATCCCAGCTACTGGGGAGACTGAGGCTGCAGAATCACTTGAACCTGTGAGGCAGAGGTTGCCATGAGCCAAGATCGCGCCATTGCACTCCAGCCTGGGCAACAAGAGCAAAACTCTATCTCAAAATAATCGTAATAATAATGATGATGTTGGCCAGGTATGGTGGCTCATGCCTGTATTCCCAGCACTTTGGGAGGCCGAGGTGGGAGGATCCCTTGAGCGCAAGAGTTTGAGACCATGCTGGGCAACATAGGGAGATCCCATTTCAAAGTAATAATAATATTATCTGCAGGAGTAATTGGGGAAGTTGCAAATCTTGTAACTGCTGGAGTAATGACTGGTAATCATTTGTGTCTATACCTTAGCAGAATTTAGGCTCCTCTTACCCACCTAACCTGGTAGTCTTTCATTAGCTTTACAAAGGTGGTTTAGTTTTGGGGAAGGGCTATGGTCATTTAAACTGTAAACTAAATTTCTCCCAAAGTTAGCTTGGCCCAAGCCCAGGGATGACTAAGAGCAGGTTGGAGGTTAAAGGCAAAGGTGGGGGTTGGTTAGGTCAGGTGTCTTTCTCTGTCATGATTTTCTCACTTTACAGTTTTTTCAGAGGTAGTTCCAGATGGTGGAGGGCTTAAGTCCCACTAGAGTGGGGAGGAGAACTGGAAAGTGGTGGAAGAGATAGAGGGTACAGGTGACCCTCAGGGGATACTTGCTGTTGAAGGGAGGAGAGATGAAGAGCTCACAGGAGGGCACTCCGGAGAGACTGATCGTGTGTAGCTGTGAATGGTTCCCCAGCACAGGGTCGTGAGAGTTGGTGGAGAGTGTTTTCTGGGAAGGAGGAGGGATTGGAGGGGAGGGCTGGCGTCAGGAGGGACACAACCTGCATTGTGACAAGGGAAAGCATGGTTTCAGTTTGGCTGTAGGAGCTGATGGTTTCGATTTGCATTGCAGTTAGAAGTTGGGGCAGACTTCCAGGTAAGATCTGAGAGGTTGGAGACAGAGTATTGGCTGTAGGGTCATAGAGAGGAGGTACCATCTCGGTCATTTGGGAGGGGAGCAGTGTGCCTTGGTGGCCACTGAGATGTGAGGCCTGTCATCCGGCTAGTGACATGGCCGGACAGTATACTAATGTGAACTTCAACTGTGGTAACTGATGAGAAAAGATGGAAGAAGTCGGTTTCTTGATCCCCAGCCACCAATTCAGAGTCTATTGTTTATTGAGGAATAAAAAGGACAGGCACACATTGAAAAATAAGGAAGGCAAGGATGCCTGTGTGCAGACAGATCTGTGGGGTTTGTGGGTGTGAATGAGGAAGACTGGCTAATGTGATTTCCAGAGGGACTTTGTCACTTAGGATTAGAGTCAGCCATTAGTAAGATAGGAGCTGCACATCACAGTGGCTTCAGCAGGCTGGAAGGTTATTTCTTTCACGTGAAAGTTCAGAGGAAGGCAGTCTAGGATAGGAGGATGGCTGTGTCCTACAAGGTTCTTAGAGGGCCAGGATTTATCCAATTTATCCAGCTTTTTTTTTTTTTTTTTTGAGACAGAGTTTTGCTCTTGTCACCCAGACTGTGCAGTGGCACAGTCTTGGCTTGCTGCAGCCTCTGCCTCCTGGGTTCAAGTGATTCTCCTGCCTCAG
>NW_016107333.1:8076215-8078726 GCF_001604975.1 Cebus imitator | reverse complement strand
AAAAAAAAAAAAAAAAAAACAAAGAAAAGAAAACTTCTCAGAAGCAGCCATACAGCACATTTACATTCCTTTGACCAGAACTTATTCCCTAACTGTAAGAGAGGTTGGGAAGTGTAATCTTTATTTGGGGGGCCACATTTCCATCCCAAAATCTTGGGTTCTATCACAATGGAAATAGGAGAGAATGTATATTGGGGCATAGTCAGCCGTCTTTGCCACAGGGTTTTGTCTTGTTTGAGACAGGGTGTAATTTTTGTATTTTTAGTAGAGATGGGGTTTCACCATATTGGCTAGGATGGTCCCCATCTCTTGACCTCGTGATCCACCCACCTCGGCCTTCCAAAGTGCTGGGATTACAGGCGTGAGCCACTGCTCCTGGCTTTTTTTTTTTTTTCTTTTTGGGTAGTCATTTTTGACTAAGACTGGTCTTAAACTCCTGGTAGTTGTTGTAAGGCAGCGGGGCCCTTAGCCATTCCCTTGAGGTTGCTTAAGCAACCTCCTACCTCAGCCTCCCAAAGTGCTGGGATTACAGGTGTGAGCCACCATACCCAGCCGCCACAGGGGTTTTGATGTAGGTCTGGCTTATAAGGGTGATGTCAGAGCACGATGCAGGGCCTGCCTTCCAAAGAGGCTGCATTTCTTTTTTCAGGAATGGACAATCAGACTGTTCTGGCTGTCCAATCATTATTGGATGGCCAAGGAGCAGTCCCTGATCCAACAGGCCAGAGTGTCAATGCGCCCCCTGCTATCCAGCCATTGGGTGAGTATCTGCTCAAGTTCACCAGTGGAAGGGTGAGTGGCTCCCCAGGAAGAGTAGGTGGAGCTCATGCTGGGCAGTGGGAGTAAAATGCCTGCTGTGGGCCCCAGGACATGCTCTGGTGTCTGAACCCTCTCCTCTACCTCCCAGCCTGGATCTCTGGGCTGACGCCTTTCTCTGCGCTGACGCCTTTCTCTGCTTAGCTCTGAGGACACCAGCTCTCAACTGCTTAGTAAACGTGGGGAGATGGGGTCATGGTGCAGGGAGTGGCTAAGGGCCCCGCTGCCTTACAACAATGTTTGTGCCTTTGCCCTGGAAGTGATTTTTCGGCCTCTCTTCTGTGGAAATAATAGGCTGAGCATGAATTTCTCCTGTTTACAGACCAGGCCTGTAAGGGCCGCCTTCTTTTATTTATTTATTTTTCTTGATACAGAGAGTTACTCTATCCCCCAGGCTGGAGTACAGTGGCATGATCTAGGCTCACTGCAACCCCTGCCTCCCAGGTTCAAGCAATTCTCCTTCCTCAACCTCCCGAGTAGCTGAGACTACAGGCACGTACCACCATGTCCAGCTAATTTTTGTGTTTTTAGTGGAGATAGGGTTTCACCATGTTGGCCAGGCTGGTCTTGAACTCCTGACCTCAGGTGATCCACCCTCCTTGGCCTCGAAAAGTTCTGGGATTACAGGCGTGAGCCACTGTACCTGGCCACCTGTGTGGTTTTGAAAGCTCCTAGGAAGCACATGGTTGATGCCTGACACCTGCGTGTCACCCAGATTGCTGCTCCTGTGGTCAGCACAGTTCAGTTTCACACTGTGATGCCCCTTGACATGTTCTTGCTTTTTTTTCATTATTTTACCTTTGTCTGTGGCCTCTTCCCAATACCCTTCGGGTATGACCCCAGATGACGAGGATGTCTTTCTCTGTGGGAAGTGTAAGAAGCAATTCAACTCACTGCCAGCGTTTATGACCCACAAGCGGGAACAGTGCCAGGGGCACACCCCCACCCTGGCCACAGTCTCGCTGGCCACCAACAGCATCTACACACCGTCAGCAGCCCCCACAGCGGTCCAGCAGGCCCCGCCTCCTACCAATCGCCAGGTATTCATTTGTTTGTTCATTCATTCATTCAACATGTCTCTTTTGAGTGCCTATCATGCTCAGGTACTGTGCCGGGCACTGGGGCTATAGCGATGGATAAGGCAGACCAAGTCACTGCCCTTGTGGAGTGGGGTGGGTTGGATGGTGCACATGTACATTTTCAGCATGTTAAATGCAGAGATAGGGGATGCCAGATGGGGGTGGGAGGTTTTGCCATATTGCCTATGGTGCTTGGGGAAGGGCTCTGTGAAGAGGTGAGCAGGAAGAATAAGTACTATATAGCAGGTAAAAGGTGTTGTATGAAAAATCAAGTTGTGTAATAAGTAGATAATATATTATTATTTTAAAAATCTAAAACGAGGCCGGGCGCGGTGGCTCAAGTCTGTAATCCCAGCACTTTGGGAGGCCGAGGCGGGTGGATCACGAGGTCAAGAGATCGACACCATCCTGATCAACATGGTGAAACCCCGTCTCTACTAAAAATACAAAAAAAACATTAGCTGGGCATGGTGGCGCGTGCCTGTAATCCCAGCTACTGAGGAGGTTGAGGCAGGAGAATTGCCTGAACCCAGGAGGCGGAGGTTGTGGTGAGCTGAGATCGCGCCGTTGCACTCCAGCCTGGGTAACAAGAGTGAAACTCCGTCTCAAAAAAAAA
>NW_016107333.1:8070769-8074750 GCF_001604975.1 Cebus imitator | reverse complement strand
AAAAAAAAAAAAAAAAAAGAAAATATTCCCCTCACCCCTATCTTTGTTTGTTTGTTTGTTTGTTTTTGAGACAAAGTCTTGCTCTGTTGCTCAGAGTGCAGTGGCACAGTCTCAGCTCACTGCAACCTCCATCTCCCAGGTTCAAGTGATTTTCCTGCTTCAGTCTCCCGAGTAGCTGGGACTACAGGCACCCACCGCCATGCCCAGCTACTTTTTGTATTTTTAGTGGAGACAAGGTTTCACTATGTTGGCCAGGCTGGTCTCGAACTCCTGACCTCAAGTGATCCGCCTGCCTTAGCCTCTCAAAGTGCTGGGATTACAGGCATGAGTCACCGTACCAGAACGAATATTCTTCTTGACCTAAGATACTTGTGGACTTCCTGTGGACATGGGTTCAGTGTTTCTCTAGGATAGATACAAGGAAATATTTATTTATTTATTTATTTATTTGAGATGGAGTCTCACTCTATTACCCAGGCTGGAGTGCAGTGGCACAATCTCGGCTCACTGCAACCTCTGCCTCCTGGGTTCAAGCGATTCTCCTGCCTCAGCTGAGTAGCTGGAACTACAGGAACGCATCACCATGCCTTGCTAGTTTTTGTATTTTTAGTAGAGATGGAGTTTCACCATGTTGGCCAGGATGGTCTCTATCTCCTCATCTCATGATCTGCCCACCTTGGCCTCTCAAAGTGCTGGGATTACAGGTGTGAGCCACTGCGCCCGGCCAATGCAAAGAAGTATTATTACTGAGTCATAGAGTATGTACTTTGCAGAGAGATGTGAGTTATTCTCCTCATTTGTTTTGAGATAGAGTTTTTCTCTTGTTACCCAGGCTGGAGTGCAGTGGTATAGTCTCGGCTCATTGCAGCCTTCGCCTCCCAGGTTCAAATGATTCTCCTGCCTCAGCCTCCAGAGTAGCTGGGACTACAGGTGCCTGCCACCATGCCCAGCTGATTTTTTTTGTATTTTAGTAGAGACAGGGTTTCACTGTGTTGCTCAGGCTGGTTGTGAACTCCTGAGCTAGGCAATCCGCCTGCCTCCCCCTCCCAAAGTGCTAGGATTACAGATGTGAGCCACTGCGCCTGACCTGTATTTTTTTTTAGAGACAGAGTCTCACTCTGTCGTTCATGCTTGAGTGCTGTGGTGCCATCATGGCTCACTGCGGTCTGTACTTCGTGGGCTCAGGTGATCCTCTCACTTCAGCCTCCCAAGTAACTGGGACTACAGGTGTGTGCAACCACACTGGCTAATTTTTGTATTTTTTTGTAGAGACAGGGTTTCACCATGTTGCCCAGGCTGGTCTTGAACTCCTGGTTGAAGCGATTCACCTGCCTCAGCCTCCCAAAATGAGTTCAAGTGATTCACCTGCCTCAGCCTCCCGAAGTGCTGGGTTTACAGGTGTGAACCACCATGCCTGGCCTTGTCTTTCTCATTTGACAGATGATTAAATGGAGGCACAGAGACGTAGAGTGACTTGCCCAGGGTCACACAGCAGGGAGCAGCAGAGGTAGGAATAGAACCCAAGTCTGTGGGACTCCAGAACCTGGATCTTTTGCATCATACCCTCCTCGGCTGATTTACAGAGCCTCAGACGTGTCCACACATGCGCACACACACACTCTGTCTCTCTCTGTATCTCTCTCACTCAGTCTCTCTCTCTCACTGTCCAGATCTCCACATACATCACAGTACCCCCATCCCCACTGATCCAGACCCTGGTACAGGGGAACATCTTGGTGAGCGATGACGTGCTCATGTCTGCCATGTCAGCCTTCACATCCCTGGACCAGCCCATGCCCCAGGGCCCCCCACCTGTGCAGGTAAGAAGGCGTGGGCTTCTCATGGGGTCTTGATTCCAGACCTGTACCTTAACTCCTGCAGATTCAGAATCCTGTAGAATAAAGGGGGCCTGGCCCCAGCTCTCCCTGATGCCAAGGGGGGCTGTCAGCTTCCCCTTGTCCAGCTCTGCTATAGGTGGGGAAGCTGCTACATCTAGGTGGGGACCCAGAATGTGTGGGGCTTTGTAGGTTCAGTCCAGCTATTTTGACCTTTTTTTTTTTTGAGGTGGAGTGTCACTCTGTTGCCCAGGCTGGAGTGCAGTGGCATGATCTCAGCTCACTGCAACCTCTGCCTCCTGGGTTCAAGTGTTTCTCCTTCATCATCCTCCTGAGTAGCTGGGATTACAGGTGTGTGCCACCACACCTGGCTAATTTTTGTATTTTTAGTAGAGACAGGGTTTTACCGTGTTGACCAGGCTGGTCTTGAACTCCTGACTTCAGGTGATGTGCCCCTACCTCAGCCTCCGAAAGTGCTGGGATTACAGGTGTGAGCCACTGCACCCAGCCTGATTTCTGAGGTTTTTTTTGAGACAGAGTCTTGCTGTTGTGCCCAGGCTGGAGTACAGTGGTATGATCTCGGATCGCTGCAACTTCTGCCTCCCAGGTTCAAGCAATTCTCCTGCCTCAGCCTCCTGAGTAGCTGGGATTACACACTAATTTTTGTATTTTTAGTAGAGATGGAGTTTCACTGTGTTGGTCAGGCTGGTCTCAAACTCATGACCTCAGATGATCTACATGCCTTGGCCTCCCAAAGTGCTGGGATTATAGGCATGAGCTACCTCACCTGGCCTTTTTTTTTTTTTTGAGAGGGAGTCTTGCTCTGTTGCCCATGCTGGAGTGCAATGGCATGATCTCTGCTCACTGCAACCTCTGCCTCCCAGATTCAAGTGATTCTCCTACCTAAGCCTCCTGAGTAGCTGGGACTACAGGAGCATACCACCACACCTGGCTAATTTTTTGTATTTTTAGTAGACACGGGTTTTTACAGTGTTAGCCAGGATGGTCTCGATCTCCTGACCCCGTGATCTACCTGCCTAGGTCTGCCAAAGTGCTGGGATTACGGGAGTAGGCCACCACTCCAGGCCTGCCTTGTTTTTATTCTTAACAAGTGTCCCCTGTCCATTAGAAAAACAGAAAATGCGGGCGGGGCACAGTAACTCACGCCTGTAATCCCAGCACCTTGGGAGGCCAAGACAGGTAGGTCATGAGGTCAGGTGTTTGAGACCAGCCCGGTCAACATAGTGAAACCCTATCTCTACTAAAAATTCAAAAAATTAGCCAGGTGTGGTGGCGGGTACCTCTAATCACAGCTACTCTGGAGGCTGAGGCAGGAGAATCTCTTGAACCTCGAAGGCAGAAGTTGCAGTGAGCCAAGATCACACCACTGTACTCCAGCCCAGGCGACCGTGCGAGACTCTGTCTCAAAAAAAAAAAAGAGAGAAACAGAAAATGCATAGTAGTTCCTGGGATTAAAAATAAAAATTGTAAAGATAGGGGTCTCCCTTTGTTGTCCAGGCTGATCTTGAACTCCTGGGCTCAAGGGATCTTCCAGCCTTGGCCTCTCAAAGTGCTGGGATTATAGATGTGAGCTACTGCACCTGGCCAGGATTTTTTTAATACAAAAAGGATCTGTGGCCAAATGAGCCTAAGGTGGAGGTGTTTTACTTCTCCCCTTGCTGTGTCCCTGGGTTCTTCCTGCCATGTAGAAATCCTTTTGATTTTCTCAACAGAGACTTTTTCCTCATACATATTTTACTGTGGAACATAAGGAATAGCAGTGAAGAGGAGGACCCTGTGTCCTTTATGAAATGCTGATCAGCATCATCATGTGTTTTTTTGTTTGTTTGTTTTTTCTTTTTAAATTTTTGAGGCAGTGTCTCACTTAGGTTACTCAGGCTGGAGTGCAGTGGTGAGATCATAGCTCACTGTAACCTCAAACTCCTGGGCTCAAGCCATCCTCCCTCCTCAGCCTCCTAAGTAGCTGGGACTGCATACGTGTGCCAACATACTTGGCTAATTAAAAAAAATTTTTTTGCCGGGCGCGGTGGCTCAAGCCTGTAATCCCAGCACTGTGGGAGGCCGAGGCGGGTGGATCACGAGGTCAAGAGATCAAGACCATCCTGGTCAACATGGTGAAACCCCG
>NW_016107333.1:8056938-8070636 GCF_001604975.1 Cebus imitator | reverse complement strand
TCTCAAAAAAAAAAAAAAAAAAAAAATTTTTTAGAGACAGGATCTGGCTACATTGCCCAGGCTGGTCTCGAACTCCTGGGCTTAAACAATCCTCCTGCCTCTGCCTCCCAAAGTGTTGGGATTACGGTTGTGAACCACTGCACCCATCAGCACCGTCGTTTTAATAGCTGCAAAGGATTCCACCATATGGAAGGGCTATCTTCTATTTCGCCAAGTTTCTATGTATAGACATGTAGGTCATTGCTAGTTTTTGCTGTTATGAAAATGGTTGGAGTCACTATCTATGTACAGACATCTTTGCCCACCTGCTTGATTTTTTTTGTAGCATAAATTGCTAGAAGTCACTGGCTGCATTTCACAACTACCCACACATTCATGATTCTCTCAAAAGACTCACGGGACTCAGAGGGGCTTGTATTCATGGCTGTGGTTTATTACAGCGAAGGGACACACGACAAGTTCGGCGAGGGAAAAAGACACCATCTGGTGGCACCTGGAGGAACCCAGAATTCTCTGTCTTGGGGAGGAGGAGAGAGGTTGCACCAAACACTCTTCTTCCTGCAGCCATGAAGTCTAGCAACATGTGTGCTGTGTTTCTACCTGGGGAAACACACTTAAGACTCCATGGCCAGGGTTTTTTTGTTTGTTTGTTTGTTTTTGTTTTTTTCTGGAGTCAGGGTCTTACTTCAACTGCCCTGGCTGGAGTGCAGTGGTGCAATTTCGGCTCACTGCAACCTCCACCTCCCTGGGCTTAGGTGATTCCCCCACCTCAGCCTCCTGAGTAGCTGGGACAACAGGCATGCACCACTATGCCTGGCTAATTTTTTGTATTTTTAGTAGAGATGTGGTTTTGCCATGTTGCCCAGACTGGTCTCGAACTCCTGGATTCCACCCACCTTGGCCTCCCAAAGTGCTGAGATTACAGGCGTGAGCCACTGCGCCAGGCCCAAGGCCAGGGTTTCTGTTAGGGATTGGTCATATAGTTGACCAGTCACCACGACCAAAATTCCAGACTCTCAGAAGAGAAGGAAGTGTTTGCCATGAATCCCGTTTTCTGTCCAAATTAGCCTACATAAGCTGGTACAATAGAACAGTGCCCCAGGTGGGCAAAACAAGCCTTATCAACAAAGGAGATGTCCCACAAGCCAGGTTCTCAGATCCCAGTCACGAGCTGGTGCTGCAAGAAAGCCCTTTTTAAAATAGCAACATTAGGCTGCTCTATTAACTCTTTTCTGCATGAGTTAGGTCATTTCTGCCTACTTTCACAGGGAAGAGGGATAGCAGCACCAAGCCAAGGCTTCCTCTGAATTCTCCCATGACTTTGTTTCCCCAACCCCTCTTAGCCCCTCCCCTGAGCTGCCTGGTAAGTAGCTGTTCTTTCCACCTGGCTGGCTAAAGCCAATGTCCTTCCTCCCTGATAAGTAAGACAGCTGGTATCAAGAAGCTGTAACACTTTTCTTTTCTGATTTCAGAGCAGCCTAAACATGCATTCCGTGCCCAGCTACCTCACCCAGCCTCCACCCCCTCCTCCGCCTCCTCCACCACTGCCCCCACCGCCACCACCTCAGCCCCCACCACCTCCACCCCAGAGCCTGGGCCCCCCTGGGCGTCCCAACCCTGGAGGGAACGGTGTGGTGGAGGTGTACAGTGCTGCTGCGCCCCTGACTGGGAGTGGAACCGTGGAGATCCAGGCGCTGGGGATGCAGCCCTATCCACCCCTGGAGGTGAGCAGAGGGGGCAGGGTGGAAGAGAACACTAGTCATGGACATCATGGGCAACCTGGACCTGTCCTGAGCACCAGCTGTGTGCCAGGTATTGTGCTGGGGATACCGTGAAAACCAAACCCAGTCCTGGCCTTCATGGGATGTACCACATCATGGGGAGGACTCTCATCAAAGCATCAAACCCACAGATGTAAGATGCCAGCCATGAGAGGGTGAAATGGAGTACAGGTTGTAGCAGAAATATAAGCTGCCTGCAGGTAATGCTCAGAACAGTCAGAGATTGCCTGCCTTTTTGGACAAAAAAATTTAAAAAGATTCAAAAAAATTATGTGCATAAGTGTCCCTGACAGTTTTTAATAAGCTAGGTGTATCAGTTAGCTATTGCTGGGAAAGAAATATCCATCAGACATCAGTAATGTATCGCAAAAGTGTTTATTGTTCACGTGTTTGCATGGTCAGCTAGACAACTCTGCAGATCTTGGCTGGACTCACTCATATGTCTGAAGGTTGACTGGTTGTCAGCCGCTCTAGGATGGCCTGGGCTGGGACAAGTGGGGTGTCTCAGCTCTGTTCTGCGTGACTCTCATCTTCCAGTAGGTTCTCGTGGCCATGGTGGAGGTGTACAAATGCAGGCAGAAATGCCCAAGGCCTCTGGAGGTTTAGGCTTGTAAATAACACAGAATCACTTCTACTGGCCAGAAGTGATCACAAGGCCAGCGTAGATTCAACAGCTAGGGAAATAGATGCCACCTCTTGATGGGAGGACCTGCAAAGTCACACTGCAAAGGCATGGGTATGGGGAGGGGTGAAGAATTGGGGCCATAATCCAGTCACTGTACCAGGCTAATTCCCTGCCCATGAGCCCGAAGCTGCAGGCTGTCTACTCAAAATGCACTGAGTTCATAGAACCTTCCAAGACACTCATGCTAGAGGGGATGGTTATGACAAAAACAACCCACCTGCACTGGAAATCACACTAATTCAGACTCACCCCATGTCAGGTAGTCCCTTATAAAGAGAGCCCAGACCAGTCGGAAGATCCCACCGCAAGGCATTCACGTGATGTTCTGAGGGGCTTTGAGGGGCTTTGCCCTAGCCTGGGAGAACAGAGCAAGCTTCTCTAGGGAATTGATTGAATTGAGAAAAAGTTCAGTGGGATGCTGAGGTAATCCTGGTGGCTTGGTAGTCAGAGGGTACCAGCCCAGTGGGGACCAGCACAGAGGGAGCTGCTGCTGTTGATTTTCCATGTAGATGAGGGTGGTATTTGAGGGCAGAGCCTGATTCTTATTAGACTTTGCATCCTTAGCACCTAGCAGAGCACCTGGCCTGTGGTCCTCCTAGAGTAGATATCTTACATTGGGCCATGACCTCCGTTTGCACTCCTCTAAAATGGGACCTCTCCTAGAAGAGCTGTTGAGGATAATAAGAGCCTATACCAGTGGCAGTCACATTAATTACTCAGTAATGCCTTGAGTGAGGGGTGAATTTATTCATGTGACAAATATTTATTTATTTATTTAAAACAGAGTCTCACAGTGTCTCCCAGGCTGGAGTGCAGCGGTATGATCTCGGCTCACTGAAACCTCCACCTTTTGGGTTCAGGCGATTCTCATGGCTCAGCCTCCTGAGTAGCTGATATTACAGGCCTGCGCTACCACGCCCAGCTAATTTTTTTTGTATTTTTAGTGGAAATGGTGGCCAGGCTGCTCTGGAACTGCTGGCCTCAGGTGATCTGCCTGCTTCGGCCTCCTAAAGTGCTGGGATTATAGGCGTGAGCTACTGCACCCGGCCCAGCAAGTATTTATTGAGTGCCGTATTGGTCAGGGTTTGGCCAGGAAAATAGAAACCAGGCAAGCTATTTCTGCAGAGGGTTTTTTTTTTTTTTTTTTTTTTAAATTAGAGATGGTGATCTCACTTTAGCCCAGGTTGGTCTCCATCTCCTGGCCTCAAGTTTGCCTCTCACTTCAGCCTCCCAGAGTGTTGGGATTACAGGTGTGAGCCACTGTGCCCAGCCAGATTTTATAATTAGTGTTTTTTAAACCTTTTTTCAGTTTTGTCTGATTTTATTACTCCAACTGTATCTTTCTATTTATTTGTGTTTGTCTGAAATATTTTTTCAACTTTAGGCTTTTTGCTTAGTTGTAGTCTTTTTTTTTTTTTGGAGACAGAGTCTTGCTCTGTCACCCAGACTGGAGTGCAGTGGCATGATCACGGCTCACCGCAGTCTCGATCTCCCAGGCTCAGGTGACTCTCTCATCTCAGCCTCCTGAGTAACTGGGACTACAGGCATGTGTCACCATGCCCAACTAGTTTTTTAAATATTTTGTAGAGATGAGATCTCCCTATGTTGCCCAGGCTAGTCTCAATCTCATGTGCTCAAGCCATCCTCCTTCCTCAGCTTCCCAAAGTACTGGAATTGCAGGCATGAGCATTGTGCTTGGCCAGAAATTTTGGGTAGGACACCTCAGGAAGTCCAATGAATGATGAATAGGCCAGGCACAGTGGCTCACGCCTGTAACCCCTACACCTTGGGAGGCAGAAGTGGATGAATCACTTAAACTCAGGAGTTTGAGACCAGCTTGGGCAACATGGTGAAATCTCGTCTCTACAAAATTCACAAAAATTAGCCGAGTGAGGTGGTGTGTGCCTATCATCCCAACTACTTGAGAGGCTGAGGCGGGAGGATTGCTTGGGCCTGGGAGGTCAAGGCTGTGGTGAACTGAGATCACATCATTGCATTCCAGCCTGGACAATAGAGCAAGACCCTCTCTCAAAAAACAGCAACAACAACAAAAAGACTGAAAAAATGAATTCTTTATGATGTCCCAGTGTGGGGATGTAAGCTTAATGTTAACTTAATCTGAATGACTCAGAATTCATGTGGTCATTTCTTGTGGCTTCAGTTCTCAGTGAGGGGAAGCCTGCTACTATGCCATTGGGTACTGTCAGTCAGGAAGTAGAGCAGCTAGGGAGAGCACAGACCCCTCTGACTTCCTGGTTCTTTCTCTCTCTCTTTTTTTTTTTTTTGAGACAGAGTCTTGCTCCGTTACCCAGGCTGGAGTGCAGTGATGTGATCTTGGCTCACCGCAACCTCCGCCTCCCAGGCTCAAGCAGTTCTCCTGCCTCAGCCTCCTGAGTAGCTGAGATTACAGGCACACACCACCATGCCTGGCGAACTTTTGTATTTTTAATAGAGATGGGGTTTCACCATGTTGGCCAGGCTGGTCTCAAACTCCTGACCTCAGGTGATCTGCCCACCTTGGCTTCCCAAAGTGCTGGGATTACAGATGTGAGCCACTGTGCCCAGCCACCTCGTTCACCACTGATAAGAGTAGTTGGCTGGACGTGATGGCTCATGCCTGTAATCCCAGCACTTTGGGAGGCCGGGACAGGTGGATCACAAGGTCAAGAAATCGAGACCATCCTGGCAAACATGGTGAAATCCTGTCTCTACTAAAAATATATATATAAAAAAAAAATTATGGCAGGACACGGTGGCTCACACCTGTAATCCCAGCACTTTGGGAGGCCAAGGCGGGTGGATCATGAGGTCAAGTGATCGAGACCATCCTGGTCAACATGGTGAAACCCCATCTCTACTAAAATACAAAAATTAGCTGGGCATGGTGGCATGCACTTGTAGTCCCAGCTACTTGGGAGGCTGAGGCAGGAGAATTGCTTGAACCCAGTGAGCTGATATCGCGCCACTGCACTCCAGCCTGGTGCCTGGTGGCAGAGCGAAACTCTGTCTCAAAAAAAAAGAAACAATTAGCTGGGCATGGTGATGTGAGCCTGTAGTCCCAGCTACTTGGGAGGCTGAGGCAGGAGAGTTGCTTGAACCTGGGAGGTGGAGGTTGCAGTGAGCTGAGATTGTGCCACTGCACTCCAGCAAAGCCAAAGAGGAAAACTCTCTCAAAAAAAAAAAAAAAAAAAAAAGACAGCAAAAAACCATAGTCATGACAATAATAACAGCTAATGTGTATTGCATGCTCACTCTGTGCCAGTCACTGTTCTAAGCCCTTTACTTGTTGCTTCCTTTAATCTTCACAGTCACCCCTTGAGAGGGGTACTATGATGAGTCCCATTTTACAGAAGTGGAAACTGAGACAAAGAAATTAAAAGATGCCCAAGGTCACTTAGGTGCTAAGTGGAAGAGTCAAGATTTGAACCTAGGCAGCCTGGCTCCATAGCTATTCTGGCCTCCTGGCTTCATGAAGTTCTGAGGGGGCTTGAGAGTGACTTGGGTGACCGGGGCAGGTGGAGGGTCTGTGATGGTGGTATAGGGGAGAGTGGCTGAGGTTGGCCAGGGAGGCAGGGAGAGTGCCCCTGGCTGGGAGCTCTTCCCCTCTCCTGGCAGGGCTTTTTCTCTGACTGTGCTGTCCTTCTAGGTGCCAAACCAGTGTGTGGAGGCTCCAGTATACCCCAGCCCTGCAGTGTACAGCCCTGGCAAGCAGGGATTCAAACCCAAGGGACCAAACCCCACTGCCTCCATGACCAGCGCCACCGGGGGCACAGTGGCCACTTTTGACTCTCCACCAATGCTGAAGACCCGACGGGCTAAAGGTGCCAGGGGACTCCCGGAAGGTGGGCCCCCAGCCTACCATGGGCATCTTTCCTCAGCATAGGCTGATTCACAAGCTGCTTGGTTCTGGTCTTCCCTTTTATGGTAGTTCAAGTTTGTTTGCATGTAATGGAAAATTCAAAATAGCGATAACTTCAAAATGATAGAATTTTGTTTATTTTCTGTGTAAATCAAGGCCAGAAGCAGAAAATCTTGGGATCATGTGACTGCATGGGCACCAGGCACCCCTGTTTCTTCTTTCTGTTTCTACCACCTCCAGAACATGGTATCAGTTATCCTGATGCCTCATTGTCTCAGATGGCTGCTGGAACTCCGGTCATCAATTTAATATTCCAGGTAGTAAGAAGAAGGGAAAGGGAAGGATAAAAGGGGCTTCTCCCAGCTTCTAGAAGTTCTGTTTGATATTTTTGCTTATATCTCATTGATGAAAACTTAGTCACATGGCCATACCTAGCCGCAAGAGAAGCTGGGAAGTGTCTCTTTTGGCTAGGGACATTGATATTCCCTTTATGGGATTTGTGAGGAGTGAAGAAGGAGAGTGGATATTAGGCAAGCAGTAGTATCTGCCATCCTAAGGCAGATGCTCAGTATGGGCTGGGAGGTGGTGTCAGAGCAGGGAGCAGATGGAGAGGAGAGAAAGAATTATTCAGGGGCTTTCCAGTCTACTACTCCTACCCTTCTTTCCTTCCACAATGATGTATTGAGAGTCTGTATGCCAGACCCAGTGTCAGGCACTGGGATCTAGTCTCTTGGTCTATGATTTCTCCTGCCTTCAGTTTAATGGAAGAAACAGACAGGCAATAAATAATAAATATTTCTGAGTTGCTCTAGGAAGGAGGCTAATGGGTCCTGTGATTGAGAATTAACTAGGGAGAGGCTGGTAAATGATTCTCCTCAGGTGAGGAGGAGAAGGAAGCAGCCTTGCGGATATCTGTGGGACAAGCATTCCAGGCAAGGGGGAACAGCAGGTGCAAAGGCCCGGAGGTAGGAACATGCTTGAGGTCTTGGAAGGTTAGCAAGGTTAGCTAGGCGTCTACTGCAACTGGATGGAGAGAATGATGAGGTTGTCAGGAGTTAGGGGATGGAGAGCACTGTGGGCCACGGCAAAGAGGGTAGATTTGATTATAGGGCAGAGGGGAGCCTCTGAAGGATTTGTCTTACTTTCCCAGCCAGAGCATGACCTGGGCTTTCCTCCCCAGTCCCTGTGAAGCTCTCCTGTGTCTCCTCCCCGGCCTGCACACAGGTGTAGATTTCCCGGGGTGTGTGTTGTCTGGCTCAGGTTCAGCAGCCAGAGGCTGCCCTTGGCTCCCTGAGCTGCACCCCAGCCTCATTGTCCCCTCCTTCCATTTGTCTTTCAGCTGCAGGGAAGCCAAAGGCTCAGAAACTCAAGTGCTCATACTGTGACAAGTCATTCACCAAAAACTTTGATCTGCAGCAGCACATCCGAAGGTACATATGCGTGGTGAGGCAGATGTGGCTGGGGCCATCTGTGCTGGGAGCGAGACTCTTTTCAGCCCCTAGCCTGGGAGGTGACCCAGGTTGCACCTGCCATGTCATGGTGTTCAGGCTGTAGTCCAGGCCGGGGTGGTTTTTCCTCTTCTATCTCAGGAGCAGTGGAAGGGACTTGTAAAAGCTGTGGGACTTGCCCACAGAGACTGGGAAGGTCCGGGACGGGCCGGTATGGGAAGAAAAGCACTGAACCCAGGTGGGCTTCGCAGATATGTCAGCGCTGTCTCAGGCCCCCCCTCTGCAGAACAGGCTGGCCAGCCAGGGCTGCCGTGCTCTGCAGATGGGACTCTGTGAGCTCTCTGCTCACTCCGGACTAAGCATGCAGGGATCCCTGCTGGGCCTGGGTTTTTCCATCTGTGAAAGGGGAGGCTGGACTTGTTCAGCATCTCTCACACAGTGAGATGCACTGGTACATGAGATGATTTTTGGTGGTTCATGGATATGGGGTTGAAAAGTTCTGAAGATGTAGTGGGAAAGTTCTTCCCTTTGTAATTTCAGTCCTTGGAGAGTCATAGAGGAAACCTCAGTTTGGTATAATTTTGTCTTTAACACCTTTGGTATACATGCTCATCTCTTATAATGGAGAGAGAGAGGGGTGGGGGGAGAGAGAGACAGAGAACAAACCTCAGATTCCAGCCGTGGCTGGGAACAGCTTCTATCTAGACCAGGGTTTTTCAGCCTTGCTGCTACTGACATTTTGGATTTTGGATCACATTATTCTTTGCTGTGGGGAGCTGACGTGCACATCATAGAATGTTTAGGAGCATCCCTGGCCTATAACCGTTAGATACCAGGAGTACCGCAGCCTACAGCTGGGACAATCAAAAATGCCAGTGTCTCCTGGAGGGCAAAACTGACCACAGTTGAGAACTGGTCTACACTAGTGCTGTCCAATAGAACTTTCTGTGATGATACAAATGCTCAAATTGTGCTGGACACGGTGGCTTATGCCTGTAATCCCAGCACTTTAGGAGGTTGAGGTGGGCGGATCACTTGAGGTCAGGGGTTCGAGAGTAGGCTGGCTAACATGGTGAAACCCCATCTCTACTAAAAATACAAAAATTAGCCAGGCATGGTGGCGGGTGCCTGTAGTTCCAGCTACTTGGGAGACTGAGACAGGAGAATCCCTTGAACTCAGGAGGCAGAGGTTGCAGTGAGCTGAGATCATGCCACTGCACTCCAGCCTGGGCGACAGAGTGAGACACCGTCTCAAAAAAAAAAAGAAAAAAGAAATGCTCAAAGTGGCGCTCTCCAGTGTGATAGCTACTGACTATACATGGCTGTTGAGCACTCGGAATGTGGCTCGTGAGATTGAGAAATTGAATTTCATATTTTATTTTATTTATTTATTTTTTTTTGGGACGGAGTTTCACGTTACCCAGGCTGGAGTGCAATGGCGCGATCTCGGCTCACCGCAACCTCCACCTCCTGGGTTCAGGCAATTCTCCTGCCTCAGCCTCCTGAGTAGCTGGGATTACAGGCACGCACCACCATGCCCAGGTAATGTTTTGTATTTTTAGTAGAGACGGGGTTTCACCGTGTTGACCAGGATGGTCTCGATCTCTTGACCTCGTGATCCACCCACCTCGGCCTCCCAAAGTGCTGGGATTACAGGCTTGAGCCACCGCGCCTGGCCCATATTTTATTTTAATGAATTTTACTTATTTATTTTTAGACAGGGTCTTGCTCTGTTGCCCAGGCTGGAGTGCAGTGGTGTGATCTTGGCTCACTGCAGCCTCAATCTCCCGGGCTCAAGCAGTCCTCCCATCTCAGCCTCCCAAACTGCTGAGACCACAGGCTCACACCACCACACCTAGCTAATTTTTGTACTCTTTGTAGAAACAGGGTTTCATCATGTTGCTCAGGCTGGTCTTGAACTCCTGAGCTCAAGCGATTCTCCCATCTTGGCTTCCCCAAAGTGTTGGGATTACAGGCATGAGCCACCATGCCAGGCTTGAATTTAAATTTAAATAGCCCCATATGGCTTATGTCTACCTTATTGGACAGTGTAGCTCTGGATCTTGCATTTTTTTTTGGTTGCTTTATGACAAGCGGTTTTCCATACAGAATAACAAAAGGAAACTTTTTAAAAAAGATTATTTTATTTTCATTGATTTAATTTTAGAGACAAGGTCTTGCTCTGTCATCCAGGCTGGAGTGTAGTGGCATGGTTATACTCACTGTAACCAACTCCTGGGCTTAAGCAATCCTTCTGCCTCAGACTCCCAAAGTGCTAGAATTACATATGTGAGCCATAAAATTATTTTAAGTTGGGGTGGACGTGGTGGCTCACGTCTGTAATCCCAGTGCTTTGGGAGGCCGAGGGGGGTGGATCACAAGGTCAAGAGATAGAGACCATCCTGGCTAACATGGTGAAACCCCATCTCTACTAAAAATACAAAAATTAGCCGGGCATGGTGGCGCACGCCTATAGTCCCAGATACTCGGGAGTCTGAAGCAGGAGAATTGCTTGAACCTGGAAGCGGAGGTTGTAGTAAGCCAAGATCGTGCCACTGCACTCCACTCTGATGGCAGAGCGAGGCTCTGTCTCAAAAACAAAATTATTTTAAGTTTTAAAAAAGTAAGTCGATTTGAAGAAAAATGTTAAACTGTGGTACAAGTACTGTGCTGTGACAACTAGAATGTTTTCTCCTTCAAATGACAGAAGTCCCCATTTGTTTATTCATTTTCGAGATGGAGTCTCGCTCTGTCACCCAGGCTGGAATGTAGTGGTGTGATCTTGGCTCAGTGCAACCTCCACCTCCTGGGTTCAAGCGATTCTCCGACCTCAGCCTCCTGAGTAGCTAGGATTACAGGTGCACACCGCCACACCCAGCTAAGTTTTCTATTTTTAGTAGAGACGTTTTTTCACCATGTTGGTCAGGCTGGTCTCAAACTCTTGACCTCAAGTGATCCACCTGCCTTGGCCTCCCAAAGTGCTGGGGTTACAGACATGAACTGCTGTGCCTGGCCAGAAGTCCTCATTTAAATGGGCTTGGACAATTAAGAAATGTTGTCTCACAGTATGGGATGGCCAGAGGAAGATGGCTCCAGGGTTTGTTGATGAGCAGCTCACTAACATGACCCAGAACCCAGGGTCTTTCCATCTCTGGTCTGCCTGCCTCAGCAAGAGGGCTTGTCTCCATGGTGTCAGAGGGTGGCCAGTGGCATCTGGATGTTCTTTCTGGGCCTTCCTGGTGGCTGTGAGCTCCTGGGCTGAGGCCTTGTCCTCGTTCCTGCAGGAGGGCACTGACAAGCCTTGTCTTCCACAGCCATACCGGCGAGAAGCCCTTCCAGTGTATTGCATGTGGCCGTGCCTTTGCCCAGAAGTCTAATGTTAAGAAACACATGCAGACCCACAAGGTGTGGCCTCCAGGACACAGTGGTGGCACCGTGTCTCGAAACTGTGTGACTGTACAGGTCATGGCCCTGAACCCCAGCAGGCAGGAGGACGAGGAAAACACAGGTAGGTGGAAGTAGGGAATGCCATGCTCCTCACGCCTCTCTTCTGCGGCTTCACAGGTGTTGTTGCTAGCTGTGTGACCTTGGGCAACCCCCATGACCAAACATACAACATATGTGGCATTACTCTAATACTATACACATGGCAGACATCACTATTCAATCACCTACCCTTTTTTGGCAGAGCCTGGTCTTACCTCAGAATCTTTCTATTTTTTTTAACTTATGAATTGCTTATTTCTGGAATTTTCCATTTAATATTTTCAGACCATGGTTGACTCTAGATAATTAAAATCATGGAAAGCAAAATTGTAGATAAGGGGAGACTAGTATAACATAAAAATTTATGAGCCCATACTGTTAAAATAAATGAATAAGTAAATAAATAGGGGATGAAAGACAGCCCTTTCTTCTTAAAAAAATTTTTACTTGCCGGGCGCGGTGGCTCAAGCCTGTAATCCCAGCACTTTGGGAGGCCGAGGCGGGTGGATCACAAGGTCAAGAGATCGAGACCATCCTGGTCAACATGGTGAAACCCCGTCTCTACTAAAAATACAAAACATTAGCTGGGCATGGTGGCGCGTGCCTGTAATCCCAGCGACTCAGGAGGCTGAGGCAGGAGAATTGCCTGAACCCAGGAGGTGGAGGTTGCGGTGAGCCGAGATCGCGCCATTGCACTCCAGCCTGGGTAACAAGAGCGAAACTCCGTCTCAAAAACAAAAAACAAAAAAAAAAAAACATTAATAAAAAAAAAATAAAAAAAAATTTTTTACTTTAAGTCTGGGATACATGTCCAGAATGTACAGGTTTGTTACATAGCTATACCTGTGCCATGGTGGTTTGCTGCACCTATCAACCCGTCATCTAGGTTTTAGGCCCTGCATGCATTAGGTATTTGTCCTTGTCCCCCAACCCCCAATAGGCCCCAGTGTGTGATGTTCCCCTCCCTGCGTCCTTGTGTTCTCATTGTTCAACTCCCGCCTATGAATGAGAACATTTGGTGTTTGGTTTTCTATTCCTGTGTTAGTTTGCTGAGAATGGTGGCTTCCAGCTTCACCATGTCCTCACAGAGGACATGAACTCATTCATCTTTATGGCTGCATAATATTCCATGGTGTATATGTGCCACATTTAAAGAAAGTCCTTTCTTACGGTAAAATATGTACTGATAAAAGTAGAAATAATGGTTAAATTAGCAAATAACTATTTAACAGCCACCATAGTTATATGATCATGTGCTGTGTAAGGATGTTTCCATGAGTGACAGATGGCATATGTGACAGTGGTCCCATGAAGTTGTAATGGAGCTGGAAAATTTCTGTCATCTAGTGACATTGTTGCCATTGTAAAGTCATAGCACACTGCATTACCTTTTCCATGTTTGGTTACGTTTATTTTAAAATTTTTAGATTTAGGGGGTACATGTGCTTGTTTGTTACATGGGTATTACATGCATAATGGTGGGGGCTGGGCTTCTAGTGTACCTATCACCCAAATACTAGACATTGTACCAACAAGTAGTTTTTCTTTCTTTTTTTTTGTTTTTTGTTTTTTGAGACAGAGTCTCACTCTGTCACCCAGGCTGGAGTACAGTGTTGCTATCTCAGCTCACTGTAACCTCTGTCTTCCAGGTTCAAGTGATCCTCCTGCATCAGCCGAGTAGCTGGGATTACAGGTGCCCACCACCATGCCTGGCTAATTTTTATATTTTTAGTAGAGACACGGTTTCACCATGTCGGCCAGGCTGGTCTCGAACCCCTGACCTCAAATGATTTGCCTACCTTGGCCTCACAAAGTGCTGGGATTACGGATGTGAGCCACCACACCTGGCCAACAGGTAGTTTTTCAACCCTTGCCCTCCCTCACCATCCCCCTTCAGAAGCTGTTTTCTGTATGTTGCTCCAAGCAGTCACTGTAGTTGATGAGAAGTTGAAAGCTATTCAACCTCCGTGGGCAGTTGGTCTCCAAAGCTCTTTGTACATGTGGCATTCTTATCATTTGTCCCTGAGATAATGATCCTACCCCTGATAATAGTTTAGTTTCTTTTTTGCATGAACACTGAGAACTTACTAGGTTTAGAGCAGCACTGCCCAACAGAAATATATGAACAACATATGTAATTTAAAAATGTTCAGCCAGGCATGATGGCTTGTGCCTGTAATCCCAGTACTTTGGGAGGCTGAGGCAGGCAGATCACAAGGTTAAGAGATTGAGACCATCCTGGCCAACATGGTGAAACCCCATCTCTACTAAAAGTACAAAAATTAGTTAGGCGTGGTGGTGTGCGCCTGTAATCCCAGCTACCCGGGAGGCTGAGGCAGGGGAATCACTTGAATCCGGGAGGCAGAGTTTGCAGTGGGCCGAGATCGTACCACTGCCCTCCAGCCTGAGGGATAAAGCAAGACTCTGTCTCCAAAAAAA
>NW_016107333.1:8053216-8056633 GCF_001604975.1 Cebus imitator | reverse complement strand
TTAGTAGAGACGGGGTTTCACCATGTTGACCAGGATGGTCTCGATCTCTTGACCTCGTGATCCACCCGCCTCGGCCTCCCAAAGTGCTGGGATTACAGGCTTGAGCCACCGCGCCCGGCCTCAAAAATAATCTTAAATAAATAAATGAAATATCAAAAGCAAGTTAGTTACTTCCTAGATATAAAAAAATAATAAATGAAATAAAATTTTCTAGTAGCTACATTAAAAACAATTTTTAAAAAGATTAATTTTAGTTATATATCTTATTTAACCAGGTATATATATTTTATATATATGCGTGTGTGTGTGTGGGGGGGGGTGTGTGTGTGTGTGCGTGTGTGTGTGTGTGTGTGTGATAGTCTCACTCCTCACTCTGTCACCCAGGCTGGAGTGCAGTGGCACAAAATGCAACCTCCATCTCCTGGTATCTAACCCAATATATTAACATTATTATTATTTTAACATGTAATATAAAGATTAGATATACTTTGTATTCTTTTTTTGCTAAATTTTGTATATAATGTATATATAAGTAGGTATATACATTTATCACACATCTGGGTATGGGCTAGACGTATTTCTTTCTTTCTTTCTGTTTTTTTTTTTTTCTTTGGACTCAAGTGATCCTCCTGCCTCAGCCTCCTAAGTAGCTGGGACAGGGGTGCACTACTGTGCCTGGCTAATTGTTAAACATTTTTTTTGTAGAGACAGGGTCTTGCTTTGTTTCCCAGGCTGGTCTCAAACTCCTGGGCTCAAGTGATCCTCTCACCTCAGCCTTTCAAAGTGCTGGGATTATAGGTGTGGGCCACCATGCCTGGTACCACATTTCAAGTTCTCAGTAGTCACTTGTGGCTCAGAACCACCGTATTAGACAGTGTAAGGCCAGAGTCTAAGCCCTTCCCATGTAGCCCCAAGGGTGAGTAATGCCAGCCATGTGCTAGGTAATGAAGGGGGTGTTTTACTGGGCAAGCAACTTGTGGCCACTTTTATCTGACCTTCCTTCAGGCTTCCTGTTGGAAGTAGTCCTACTGTATGCCCTCTTGTGAACTCTTTTTTCTTAAAAAAAAAATTTTTTTTTGAGACAAGATCTTGCTCTGTCACCCAGGCTGGAGTGCAATGGCATGATGGTGCTCCCTGCAACCTCAATTTCCCGGGCTCAAGTGATCCTCCCACCTCAGCTTCCTGGGTAGGTGGGACCACAAGCATGTGCAACCATGCCCAGCTAATTTTGTTTGTTTTTTGTAGAGATGAGGTCTCATTATGTTGGCCAGACTAGCCTTGAACTCCTGACCTCAGGTGATCTGCCTGCCTTGGGCTCCCAGAGTGCTGGGGTTACAGGTGTGAGCCACCGTGCCTGGCTGATGATTATAATTCTTCTTCTTCTTATTATTATTTTTTGAGACGGAGTCTCGCTCTTTCACCCAGGCTGGAGTGCAGTGGTACAATCTCTGCTCACTTTAACCTCTGCCTCCTGGGTTCAAGCAATTCTCCTGCCTCAGCCTCCTGAGTAGCTGGGATTACAGATGCCCTCCACCACATTGGGCTAATTTTTGTATTGTTAGTAGAGATAGGGTTTCACCATGTTGGGTAGGCTGATCTTAAACTTCTGACCTCAAGTGATCCATCCGCCTTAGCCTCCCAAAGTGCTGGTATTACAGGTGTGAGCCACTGTACCCAGCCTGATGATTACAATAAGAAGGGACTGGGGAGGCATTATGAGTACAGATAGGATGGTGTTCAGAATTTTTAACAACCATGGAGAGGCCTGCAGTGTCTGAGGGGAAAGTCAGAGCAGGGAGTCTTTAGGCAGTAGCTGTTTCTCACTAGGAAAGGAAATATTTCCATATTTGAACATGGGGGATGACCGTATCAGTGCACACCAGCTGAGTGTGACACTTTAGCACAGAATCTGACATAAAAGTGGGGAGCAGGTACCAGGTGAACACAGAGGAGCATGGAGTAGGAGTTCTGTGTGTCCTTCCTGAATGGCCTGGCTCCTTGTCCTGACTTCCCTGGCTTTCTTCATAGGGTTGGGCCAGCCCCTGCCGAGTGCACCACAGCCCCAGGCCTTGCCCACCCCCGGCGAGGATGAGGGAGACAAGCCGGAGCCCAAGCAGGTGGTCCTCATCGACAGCTCCTACCTGTGCCAGTTCTGCCCCAGCAAGTTCAGCACCTACTTCCAGCTCAAGTCTCACATGACCCAGCATAAAAACGAGCAGGTAGGCGGGTGGTGGCAGAGGGGGCCACACCACACCAGTCACGGCCTTTCACTGGTGCTGGGGAACGCTGCCTAGGAAGGCGTAGGAGTCAACGAGTCAGACCTTCCACGGCCCTGTTTGCCCCGGGTTAGATTCCTAGTGGGGGCTGATGGAGTTGAGTAAGGTTACCCTTGGGGCAAATCACAGAAAACTTTGACTCAACTTCAGGCCTGAGACAGCTGACTCCACCTAGTGAAAGGACGCTGTGTCTTTCCAGCTCTGGTCTCTGCCATCTCAGGGTGTGGCCTTGTCCTCTCCTGATGGCTCATCCTGTGCTTCTGTCCTGGGATGGTGGCCACCCTTTTTTTTTTTTGAGACAGTTTTACTATTCTGCCCAGGCTGGCATGCAGTGGCGTGATCTTTGCTCACTGCAACCTCTGCCTCCTGGGTTCAAGTGATTCTTGTGCTTCAGCCTCTCAAGTAGCTGAGATTACAGGCATGCACCACCATGCCCGGCTAATTTTTGTATTTTTAGTAAAGATAGGGTTTTACCGTGTTGGTCAGTCTAGTCTTGAACTCCTGACCTCAAGTGATCTGTCCACTTGGCCTCCGGAAGTGCTGGGATTATAGGTGTGAGCCACTGCAGTCTGGCCAGTGGTCACTCTCTCTAGGCAGCAATCCGGACCCACTATTATCCATGAGCAAAAAGGGATTATTTCTTCTGTATCATTTTTAGGAGGAAGGAAACTTCTCAGAAGCACTTTGTAGATCTCTCCTTAGTCAAAACCAGTACATGTGCTCTATCATTTGAGAATGCATTATTATGTACAAATAATAGAAAACTGGCTTCATAGGGCTTATTTCTCTTGCATCGGAAGAAATCCCTAAGTAGGCAGTGTTGGGCTTATATAGAGCAGGTCAGATATGTCCCCATAGACTTAGGCTTCCAGCTTTCTGATCTGCCATTCTTAGCTTATGGGGTTCATCCCAAGGTTACAGAATGGCTGCTATGTCTCCATCCATATTCCAGTCAAGCAAATGCAGAAAGCAGAGGGGATTTCTCCTGGGAAGCTTTTGCCTTTGTGTTCTGGAAGTGATGTTGTCCCCAAAGACTACTGCCTGTATATCATTGGCTAGAAGGGAGTCACATGGCTGACACTAGATGCAAGAGAACCAGGATCAAGTGGTTTTTTTTTTTTTTTTTTTTTTTTTTTTTTTT
>NW_016107333.1:8044683-8053156 GCF_001604975.1 Cebus imitator | reverse complement strand
TGCAGTTTTGCTCTTGTTGTCCAGGCTGGAGTGCAATGGCACGATCTCAGCTCACTGCAACCTCTGCCTCCTGGGTTCAAGCGATTCTCCTGCCTCAGCCTCCCAAGTAGCTGGATTATGGGCACTCCCCCACCACACCTGGCTAATTTTTGTATTTTTCATAGAGACAGGGTTTCGCTATGTTGGCCAGACTGGTCTCGAACTCCTGACCTTAAGTGATCCACCGCCTCAGCCTCCCAGAGTGCTAGGATTACAGACGTGAGCCACCACACCCAGTCTGTGTTTTTGGTTTTTTTTTTAGACAAAGTCTGACTCTGTTGCCCAGGCTGGAGTGGTGTGATCTTAGCTCACTGTAACCTCCGCCTCCTGGGTTCAAGGGATTCTCCTGCCTCAGCCTCCCGAGTAGCTGGTCTTACAGGTGTGTGCCACTACACCTGGCTGATTTTTGTATTCTTAGTAGAAATGGGGTTTCACTATGTAGGCCAGGCTGGTCTCAAACTCCTGGGCTCGATTGATCTGCCTGCCTCGGCCTCCCAAAGTGTTAGAATGACAGGCATGAGCCACCACACCTGGCCAGGACCATGTATTTTAACTAGGTATGTTACTATTCTGAGCAAATCAACGTTCACTTTGTTAGGTAAAAGGAGTGCATGATATTGTGTAGGCAGCCAGGACTTATGCTACCAAAGTATAATTTTCAAGATGTTAAAAACATACTTCTCATACAAATGAGACCTGAACGTGAATCAAAATTTTGCTTAACTCATTAATGAGGGAACCCGAAGGAAGACAAAGCCTGTTCAGCAGAGGCCATGAGACACAGATAGCTATGCCTAATAACTATCAATGAAAAAAAGAGATACTGAAGTCAGATTGCTAAATTACATACAAATCTGGTTAATGTCTTGCAAGACAACAAAACCTATGACCCTTGGGGTTGTCTTCTCTACCTGACACAAATCAATTACATTGGATCAGTTTTTTACAAGTTAAATTTAACTGTAGAGTCCTAATCAGTGGGAAGCAGTCAGAAGTAGCCACCTCCCCTAGAGTGGGATGACTGTGGGCAGGCTGTAGGTGGGCTCGTTAGATAGCAGTTCTCAAAGTGAGGTTCCTTGCCAGCAGCAACAGCATCCCCTGAGGATTCCTCATTAGGGGTACACATATTCAGGCCTGCTGAGTCAGATTCTCTGGGGGCAGTCCCCAGCAACCTGTGATTCCGAGGCCTGCTCCAGTTTGAGAGCTGCTATTCCATTACGACCTTGAAAGGGTACCCTATCATCTTTTCACTGTATTTCCAGGTCTTGAACAATTTTTCTAAATATACCCATTCCACATAGAGCCTGAGGGAAGGGTATTAGGGCCATCATGACTGGCTGAGAGGAGGGAACCCTCTAATCAAAATAAAACCAAGGGCTAGGCACAGTGGCCCATGCCTCTAATACCACCACTTTGGGAGGCCAAGATGTGTAGATCACTTGAGGTCAGCCTGACCAACATGGAGAAATTCCGTCTCTACTAAAAATATAAAAATTAGCTGGGCATGGTGGTGCACACCTGTAATCCCAGCTATTTGGGAGGCTAAGGGAGGAGAATCACTTGAACCTGGGAAGTGGAGGTTGCAGTCAGCTGAGATTGTGCCACTAGCCTCCAGCCTGGGAGACACAGTGAGACTCTGCCTCAAAAATAAATCAATAAGCTGGTCATGGTGGCTCATGCCTGTAATCCCAGCACTTTGGGAGACTGAGGTGGGTGGATCCACGAGGTCAAGAGAGTGAGACCATCCTGGCCAACATGGTGAAACCCTGTCTCTACTAAAAATACAAAAATTAGCTGGGCTTGATGACGGGTGCCTGTAGTCCCAGCTGCTTAGGAGGCTGAGACAGAAGAATCGCTTGAACCAGGGAGGCGAAGGTTGCTGTGAGCCGAGATTGTACCACTGCACTCTAGCCTGGCGACAGCAAGAGACTCCGTTTGGTGGTGGTGGGGGGGGGGGTGGGGAAGAATAAATAAATAAATAAAAACCCAGGGCTTCAGCAGCAGCAGGGGAACAGAGAGGGTGTCCCAGGCCAGTGCCACAGGCCAGAGGCTGCAGTGGAGGAAGCTCTCCTGCCTCCCATCACCTGCCCAGTGTTTTCCCTCAAGGTGTACAAGTGTGTGGTCAAAAGCTGCGCCCAGACGTTCCCAAAGCTCGACACATTTCTGGAGCACATCAAGAGCCACCAGGAGGAGCTGAGCTACCGCTGCCACCTCTGCAGCAAGGACTTCCCCTCACTGTACGACCTGGGCGTGCACCAGTACTCCCACAGCCTCCTGCCGCAGCATAGCCCCAAGAAGGACAGCGCCATCTACAAGTATGTGCCCTTCCCCTTCCCTCTCCCTGGGTGGACGGGTGGGTGGGCAGGGAGCCCAGGACCTGTGGCCTTGGTGGTTCTGACTGCTCAGGACCAGTGAGATACTTAAAAGGAGAAACTGAGGCTCCTGGCTGGGGTGCAACCTGGCAGAGTGGGCTCTGGGCTTTGGCACTGGTGGAAGAAAGAATGCTGGCTCTCCTTATATCATTCTTATGTCTTGGCAGACATTTTTTCTAAAAAAAAAAAATCCTTAAAAAGGGGAACCAATATTTCCTTGTTCATAGTGGAAAAAGGTTTGAGCATTTCATTCCCAACTAAACAATTATGACAGTATTATTTGGACTCATAATCTACAAAATTTAGGTTAGTCAAAGCAGTACACCAATTCTTACAATGAAAAAAGAATGGGCAGGGTGTGGTGGCCCACATCTGTAACCCCAGCACTTTAGGAGGCCAAGGCAGGAGGAGGCCAGGAGTTTGAGACCAGCCTGGCAACATAATGAGACCTCATCTCTACAAAATAAAATAAAATTTAAAACGAACAGTAACATGTTTAAAAGCAAAAATTATAAACATAATATATATTTGTTTTATAATCTATAAAACTAGATTAAAGTTGAAACTATATGGTGATTCTTATTTTTATTTTATTTATTTCTTTGAGATAGTGTTTTGCCCTGTTGCCCAAGTTGGAGTCCAGTGGCACCATCACAGCTCACTGCAGCCTCCCCAGGCTCAGGTGATCTTCCCACCTCAGCCTCCTGAGTAGTTGGGACTAACAGGCATGTGCCACTATGCCCAGCTAATTTTGTATTTTTTGTAGCGACAGGGTTTCGCTATGTTGCTCAGGCTGGTCTTGAACCCCTGGGCTCAAGTGATCCTCCCACCCTGGCCTCCCAAAATGCTAGGATTACAGATGTGAGCCACTGTGCCCAGCTTATATGCTGACTCTTAGAATGAACAAGGAGTGGATCAAGTATGGATTTTTTTTTTTTTTTAGATGGAGTCTTGCTCTGTTCCCCAGGCTGGAGTGCATTAGTGTGACTTCACTCACTGCAACTCCGCCTCCCAAGTTCAAGCAATTCTCCTGCCTCAGCCTCCTGAGTAGCTGGGACTACGAGTATGCGCCACGACATCCAGCTAATTTTTGTATTTTTAGTAGAGACAGGGTTTCACCATGTTGATCAGGCTGGTCTCCAACTCCTGACTTCAGGTGATCCACCCACCTCAGCCTCCCAAAGTGCTAGGATTACAGGTATGAGCCACCATGCCCAGCCAAAGTATGGAGTTTATTTAGGGTAATTTCTTCTGAAAATCATTTATGTAACTTCAGTCTTCTGTTGTGGTCATGAAGAGGGTCCCTTTGACAGAAATGATGAAGGGGTCCCTCAGTTTTGCCACAGGGCTTTTATCCTTAGATCTTCACCTTGAGGCTGGGCACAGTGGCTCACACCTGTAATCCTAGCATTTGGGAGGCTGAGATAGGAAGGTGGCTGAGCCCAGGAGTTTGAGACCAGCCTGGGCAACATAGCAAGACATTGTCTCAACAAAAATTGAAAAATTAGCCAGCGTGGTGGCATGCACCTGTAGTCCCAGCTACTTAGGTGGCTGAGGTGGGAGGATTGCTTGAGCCCAGGAGGTTAAGGCTGCTGTGGGCCATGATCACGCCACGGCACTCAACCTGGGCGACAGAGACTCCTGTGTCCAAAAAAAAAAAAAAAAAAACATCTTCACGTTATTCTCTTTGGAGCTATTGACCTCTGATCAGCCTTGTTGAATTTCTCTGCCTCAGTTATTTTCTGGTCCATCTGCTGGGTCCTCCTTTGTGGGTGGTGTTATCTGCAGATGTGCAGCGTCACTTAAATGGTATTGTGAAATCCCCCATCTACAGTCATCTTGCTGTGCATTGTCTGTGAGCAGCTGTCTCACAAAGCCCATGGGGGTAGATAGTAGTGAAAGGCCAGGAGTGGTGTTTGTCTGGAGCCTCCTTCCAGTTCATTAGCAAATATTTCCCTGTTAGAATGGTTTTTCCTTCTCTGTACAGGCTCGTACCTGCAGAGATTTGGTGTATCTGTTAATGAGGCCCTTGTAACTCCTGGGTGAACTTCTGGGGTTCAGAGATAAGTAAATACCTTGAGCTTAAAATGCATGGGCTGCTCAGGGAGACAGGTGCCTAAACAAATGTGCCCTATCACTTGATAAAATGCTATCACATATGTTAATACGGTATAGAAGTACCAGAGGGGGAGGCAGGTTAAGAGAAGCTGTGCCAGGAGCAATGACATCTGAACTGGATTTTGGAGGATGAATAGGAGTTTGCCAGGTAGACAATGGATGGGGTGGAGTAGATTTCTAGCAGGAGGAACCGATCAAGTTTAAAAAAAAATAGCAAGTGGTTTATAAAAAAATAGAATGACTGGGAGCTGGGCGTGATGGCTCATGCCTATAATCTGGGCACTTTGGGAGGCTGAGGCAGGAGAATCACTTGAATCCGGGAGGCGGAGGTTGCAGTGAGTTGAGATTGCGCCACCATTGCACTCCAGCTTGGGCAACAAGAGTGAAACTCCATTTCAAAAAAAAAAAAGAATGACTGGAGGCTGGATGCAGTGGCTCATGCCTGTAATCCCAGCACTTTGGGAGGCCGAGGTGGATGGATCACCTGAGGTCAGGAGTGATCCGCCTGGCTAACATTGTGAAACACCGTTTCTACTAAAAATACAAAAAATTAGCCAGGTATGGTGGTGTGTGCCTGTAATCCCAGCTACTCAAGAGGCTGAGGCAGGAGAATCACTTGAACCCGGAAGGCAGAGGTTACAGTGAGCCAAGATTGCGCTACTACACTCCAGCTTAAGAAACAAGAGTGAAACTCCGTCTCAAAAAAAAGAAAAAAAAAAAATAGAATGACTGTTGCATAGAGTGGAAGCAGGAGGGAGATGTTTAGATGGGTCTGTGGGAAAGAGTAAGGCCAAGGCATGAAGGGTCGTGTAGAAATCACAAGAGCTTTGAGAAGTTGACAGAGGAACTAGAACTCAAGAAATGGGGTGTACGGTAACTTGCTCCCAAAGCTCTGGGAAATGGGGCAAGAGAGGCAGGGAAGCCAAGCAAAGCTTTGGCCAGCCAAGGGGCAGAAATTTCTGGCAGTAATGACTTATTCCCATTTGTGCTCGGGAAATTTTCTTTTGCTCTTGCCCTTCCAATTTGTGGATTATCTGTGAGTCCTGTGGCTGTGTGACTCTGGAGTGAGATGCCAAGTAAAGGGAAGGAAGTACCTGCTCTGTGCCAAGCTTGCATTAGTGACATCAGTCCCTACCGTCCTGGGAGGGAGGTGGTATTCTCCCCATTTTGAAGATGAGGACGCTGAGGCTCAAAGAGAAGCGACCTGCCCACCAGAGAAACAGCATCAGCAGAGTTTGGATTCGAACCTTGGTGTGAGATCTTGGGAGCCTCACAGCCCTGGTCTTGGAGCTTCCAGGTTGAAGGCTGAGCCCAAAGCTGATGGCCCTGTGCAGTCCCCTTGCAGGGTCATAGGGCCAGTGACCTTTTGTAGATATTGCAGCTGTTGTCCCATCCCAAAAGTAAGACCCAATGAGCCAGGCCCCCATCTGGACAGCCTGAAGGTGGAATGGTATCATGGGTAATGATAAGGGTTCTGGAGCCATTAGCCTGTGCTTAAATCCTGTCTTGACTGCAAATCCAGTGGATGACCTTGGGCAAGGTATTCAGCCACTCTTAGCCTCAGTTTTCTCCTCTGTGAAATGGGGATCACTGTAGTGTCTGCCCTATTGGATTATTTATAAGGATCAAGTAAGACAAGGCTCAGGCTCTTAGACATGGTACCTGGAACATAGTAGGTACTCAATAAATGTGATTGCTACAATTATTATTATCTGTGTTATTTAAATAAAGGTTTGGCTGCATGCAATAGAGACCTAAAATAACAGTGGCTTATACACCATGAGAGTTGATTCTCTCTCATAGTGGTGTTTGAGTGGGTGTGGTAGCTTCATCATATTTTTAGAGGTCCAGGCCCTGTCATTCTGGTTTCTGTTCCCTGTGAGCCACATTGCCTTGGCCTGCTTATGAGTACTTTCCCCAAACCTCTCAAATGAATTTTAATCATGCCACTATATCTTTATGTTTAATTTTTTCTTTTAAAAAAGAAAATCTGGCTGGGCACAGTGGCTCATGCCTGTAATCCCAGCACTTTGGGAGGCTGAGGAGGGTGGATTACTTGAGATCAGGAGTTCGAGACCAGCCTGGCCAACATGGTGAAACCCCATCTCTACTTAAAAAAAAAAAAAAAAAAAATCCAAAAATTAGCTGGGCCTGGTGACACACTCCTGTAGTCTCAGCCACTCCAGAGGCTGAGGTAGGAGAATCACTCAAACCCAGGAGGTAGAGGTTGCAGTGAGCCAAGATTGTGCCACTGCACTCTAGTCCAGGTGACACAGAGAGACTTCATCTTAAAAAAGAAAAGAAAAAGAAGATTTATTAATTTTTCCCCCAATTGCAAAAGTCAATGTTCAATGCAAATGTTAAATGCAGAGAAAAGAATTTTTTAAAAACCCACACAAAAAAACAAAACTGTCACCCAGAGATCATGGCACTGTTAACCTCTTGGTAGATGTCCTTTGGTATATATCTATAATAAATATGTTTACAGATACAGATACAGATATAAATATCACAGACTATATTTGAGTCAGGTGATCCCAAATTCAGTCACTGAATTTGGTGAAAATTCATCATACTATCTTCCTGTAGCACAGTGTCCGACAAACAGACTGATTTAATGGGATCACTGTACATGTGATTTTATCACTTAAAACTTTTCACTTAAAATAGTTATTAGCTGGGCATGGCGTCTTGCGTCTGTAATCCTAGCACTGTGGGAGGCCAAGGCAGGCAGATCACTTGAGGCCAGGAGTAGCCTGAGCAACATGGTGAAACCTTGCCTGTACAAAAAATACAAAAATTAGCCAGGCGTGGTGGTATGCACCTGTAGTCCCAGTTACTTGGGAGGCTGAGCTGGGAGGATTGCTTGAGCCCAGGAGTTCAAGGCTGCAGTGAGCCGTGATCACGGTGATATGCCACTGCACTCGTGAGACCCTGATCTCAGGGAAAAACAAAAACACTGGTAATACGGATGTCTTTGCATTTCAGCACTTCCTCATTCTTTACACAGCTGCTTAGTACTCCATCGTGCATGGAGGTACTGTGATTTACTTACGTCATCTCCCACCGGTGGGTAGTGAGATTATTTTCAGTTTGTCATTAGTATAAAGAATGCTATAGGGAAAAACTTTGGGCATACATCTTTGCTCTTTTATAAGTTCCTAGAAGTGATTTTGCAGGTCAGAGTTCGAAGGGTTTTTTTTTTGTTTGTTTTTTTCCAAAGATTCTCCACTTCAAAAAATAATTATGTGTAAACAGTACAATATTTAAAACTATGATAGGACATAGAGTGAATAGGAATTCTCCATCCACTGTGACCCACTTCCCTGTATCACAGGCAATCATGTTCAAAAGTGTTCTTTTTAGACCTTTCATTTGGTAATAATTTTATTATTGATTGATTGATTTTTGAGACAGGATCTTGCTCTGTCACCCAGGCTGGAGTACAGTGGCACAATCACAGCTCACTGCAGCCTTGACCTCCCTGGTTCAAACAATCCATCCCTCTCAGCCTCCTGAGTAGCTGGGACTACAGGTGTGCACCGCCACTCCCAGCTAGTTTTGTATTTTTTGTAGAGACAGGTGTTGCTATATTGCCCAGGGTAGCCTAGACCTCCTAGCCTCAAGCAGTCCACTCTCCTCAGCTTCCCAAAATACTTAGATTACAGGCATGAGCCACCATGCCTGGCCTTCAATATATGTGTTTCAAGGCTTTCCGTTGTTTCATAAATTTACTTTTTTAATTTTAATTTAATTTTTTTTATGAGACAGGGTCTTACTCTGTCACTAAGGCTAGAGTGCAGTGACATGATCTTGGCTCACTGCAGCCTTGACCCTTGACCTCCCCAGGCTCAGGTGATTCTCCCACCTCAGCCTCCTGAGTAGCTGTGACTACAAGCATGCACCACCATGCCCACCTAATTTTTTTTTTTTTGTAGAAATGG
>NW_016107333.1:8041955-8044473 GCF_001604975.1 Cebus imitator | reverse complement strand
GTGATCACGGTTCACTGCAGCCTTCGCCTCCTGGGCTCAAGCAGTCCTCCACCTCAGCCTCCTGAGTAGCTGGGACCACAGGGGCATGCCACCAGGCCTGGCTAATTTTTGTATTTTTTATAAAGTAGGGTTTCACCATGTTGCCTAGGCTCATCTGGAATTCCTGGGCCCAAGTAATCCACCTGCCTTGGCCTCCCAAAGGGCTGGGATTATAGGCATAAGCCACCGCACCTGGCCAATTTTTCCTTTTTTTTTTTTTTCTTCTTCTTCTTATTTTTATTATTATTATTTTTTTATTAATCACGCTCCTCCTTCTGTACAATTTTTACTTTTTTTTAGAAACAGAGTCTCACTGTGTTGTCCAGGCTAGAGTGCGTCAGCTATTTGCAGGTGTGGTCCCCTTCCCTCAGCCTCCCCAGTAGCTAGGACTATAGGCATGCACCACCACTCCTGGCTAACTTTTTTTTTTTTTTTTTTTTTTTTTTTTTGTGGAGACAGGGTCTCACTATATTTCCTAGGCTGCTCTTGAATTCCTGGCCTCAAGTGATCCTCCTGCCTTGCCTTCCCAAAGTGCTGGGATTACAGGTGTGAGCCCCCTCGCCTGGCTGGTGTGTGGTTTCAGAGTGCAGTCTGAGGGGCTCCCCAGGCCTTTCGCAGGCACAGCCTCCCTGGGGTTTCCCACAAGCAGCACTGGTGTAGGAAGCACACGGCCTGCCTTTCTGTTTTTGGTGTGAATTGTTCACCTACCTGTGACGTTCCTCACTGATAACTCATTGCAAATAGGTCAATTTGCCAGCAAATGTTTTCTTTTCTTTTTGTCTGATAATACCCTTTCTTCCTTAACTAGCACGTTTTCATGATGCGGAGAAGGTGGTGTCTTTTCTGGTTTCAGAGTGGTTTGTGGCCTGAGACTGCTGTTGTGAGGACATGTTTATGAGCTGTTTGGCACAGTTGTGTTCTCTGACTCTGTGTTAGGCCGTTCTTTCACTGCTATAAAGAAATACCTGAGACTGGGTAATTTATAAGAAAAGAGATTTATTTGACTCAGGGTTCAGCAGGCTGTACAGGAAGCATAGTGCCTGAGCTAGCAGATCTGCCTCTAGGGAGGCCTCAAGAGGCTTATACTCATGGTAGGAGGGGAAGGGGGAGTAGACATGTCACATGGCCAGAGCAGGAGCCAGAGAGAGGGAGAGGGAGGCGCCATGCACTTTTAAACAGCTAGATCTCAGGAGAACTCGCTATCCTGAGGACTGCACCAAGGGGATAGTCCTAAACCATTCATGAGAAATCGACCCCCATGATCCAATCACCTCCCACCAGACCTCACCTCCAGACTGGGGATTATAGTTCAATGAGATTTGGGTGATCACACAGATACCAACTCTCTTAGACTCTGATGATCTCTCTCTGTTTTTTTGGGACAGAGTCTCACTCTGTCACCCAGGCTAGAGTGCAGTAGCATGATCTCCGCTCACTACAAACTGCATCTCCCAGGTTCAAGCAATTCTCCTGCCTCAGCCTCGCAAGTAGCTGGGACTACAGGCACGTGTCACCACGCCCAGCTAATTTTTGTATTTTTAGTAGAGACAGGGTTTCACCATGTTGGCCAGGATGATCTCGAACTCCTGCCTCGTCATCTGCCTGCCTCGGCCTTCCAAAGCATTGGGATTGCAGGTGTGAGCCACCATGCTTGGCCTGATTTTCATTTTTAAAGGTGCCCCTGGCCGCCCTGTGGAGAATGGACTACAGGAGGCAGGGTGGGGCAGGGTGGCCAGTGAGGAGGCTACTGTCCAAGTGCGAGCAAGAGTCGATGGCACTCAGATGAAGACAGGCAGTGGCAATCGAGAAGAGTGATGGATTTGAAATGAATTAACTGTGGGGTGTTGGCCCTGGGGTGGTGGGTGGGGGCTGCTTCCTGTGCCTGCTATGTTTCCTCCCTCACCGTTCCTGCTCCTTCCACTTAGGTGTGTCAAATGCGTCAACAAATACTCCACCCCTGAGGCCCTGGAGCACCACCTGCAGACCACCACTCACAACTTCCCCTGCCCACACTGCCAGAAGGTGGGTGCCATTGCCTTCTTTTCCAGGGCCCCAGGCCATAATACGGGCGAGGTGGTGGGATGCCCATCTCACCCTTTCCTTTTCTTCTCTCACCATAGGACATGCAGGCAGGGCTCAGGGGCTGCTCCACAGATGACACAGTATCTCCTCTTGGCCATCTCATTCATCACATTCCAAATGTGGCCATGCAGGGGCTGCTGCTGGAGCCAGGCTGAGCCAGGCTGTCCTGGGCTCAGGCCTAGTGTCTGAGCAGCAGCCTCCGAGCTTCCTGATGTATGATTTTTTTTTTTTTTGAGACGGAGTTTCGCTCTTGTTACCCAGGCTGGAGTGCAATGGCGTGATCTCGGCTCACCACAACCTCCTGGGTTCAGGCAATTCTCCTGCCTCAACCTCCTGAGTAGCTGGGATTACAGGCATGCGCCACCATGCCCACATAATGTTTTGTATTTTTAGTAGA
>NW_016107333.1:8038520-8040675 GCF_001604975.1 Cebus imitator | reverse complement strand
CCCAGGAGGCGGAGGTTGCGGTGAGCCGAGATCGCGCCATTGCACTCCAGCCTGGGTAACATGAGTGAAACTCCGTCTCAAAAAAAAAAAAGAAGTTGTGGCTCAAGTAAAAGATACCATGAATTGAGCAAGAACCACATGCCAGATGCTGTTCTGAGCATGTAACTGAAATTGACTAGGAGATTACTATCCCCCTTTACCGGTGGGGAAACCAAGACAGAAAGGTCACCTAGCTAGGAAATGATGGGGTTAATAAGCAGTAGGCCAGCTGGGTCTGTGCCCCTGACTCATGCTCTGCCAAAATGAACACATGAATGAATGCATGAATACACGCCCTTCCTATGCCTGGATTGGAAAGAGATGTTCACTTCTGTGTTTTCTGGCTTTAAAAAAAATTACCTTTCATACAAGAATTAGCCAGGCATGGTGGTGGGCGCCTGTAATCCCAGCACTTTGGGAAGCTGAGGTGGGTGGATCACCTGAGATTGGGAGTTTGAGACCAGCCTGACCAACAAGGAGAAACCCCGTGTCTACTAAAAATACAAAATTAGCTGGGCATGGTGGCGCATGCCTGTAGTCCCAGCTACTCTGGAGGCTGAGGCAGGAGAATCTCTTGAACTCGGGAGGCGGAGGTTGCGGTCAGCTGAGATTACACCATTGCACTCCAGCCTGGGCAGCAAGAGCAAAACTCTGTCTCAACAAATAAACAAACAAACAAATAAAATTACCTTTCCATTCATTAGTAATTTGTTCATCTTCCATTCATTCTTTTACTTGTCGGTCATTTGACCCAGGCTTTGTGCTGGGAAATGAAAACCCTTCTCTGCCTGCTTGGAGCTCCTGTGTAAGCAAAGGGCTGTCATCAGTAGGTTAAATGCTGACTTAAAAGTGTGGGTGGACATTCAAAGGCAGAATTGGCTTTGCCAGGCATGGTACCAGGGAGCTAGGAAAGGTTTGACAGAAGCAGTGATACCCCAGTTGGGTCTTGAAGGATGTGTAAAAGTTTGTGAGAAAAGAGAGAAAGGCTCTCTGGGTGGGAAGAACATCCAGGCAAAAGCTTGGGGCAGCCATGTTTTGGCTGGGCTGGCAGGTAAGTCGGGGGAGCCATGAAGTTCTAAGGGCTGAGGCTGACATTCTGAGTCCTGGCCCCTGGTAGCCAGAAAGGAAGGTGTCTCTATAGGGGCTCAGACGGGGGGCGGGGTGGGGCAGTGGGCCTGGTGAGTCAGACCTGAAGGCCCCTCTTCTTTGCCAGGTGTTTCCTTGTGAACGCTACCTGCGCTGTCATCTGCCCACCCACGGCAGCGGGGGCAGGTTCAAGTGCCAGGTGTGCAAGAAGTTCTTCCGGCGGGAGCATTACCTCAAACTGCATGCTCACATCCACTCAGGTGGGTGCCCTGTCCCCGAGGACTCCAGCCCAGCCCCTCCCTTCCTCCTCACCCGCTCCTCATCCCTTTCTCCCCCTCCATCTCCCTCCCCCATCTCCCTCCTCTTCCCCATCTCCTGCAGCCCCCTTCTCCTTCCTCCTTCCCATCTCCCTCCAGCCTCCCTCCACCTCCCTCTCCCCATCTCCTTCTGGCCCCCTCCAGCTTCTCTCCCCTGTCCTTTCCCCTCTCTTTCCAGCCCCCTCCCCCTTCTCTCTGTCTCTCTGTCTCCCTCCAGCCCTCCTGCCTCTCCCCTTGCTCCTGCTTCCTCCCTCCTTCCTGGCCCCTGACCCACCTGCCTTAACTCATGACCAAGGGGTTCCCACCACCACTGGAGCAGAGAAGAGCCCCTGGAGGTGGCGTGTGAGGGACTCTTGACTCTGCCCCCTGTGGTGGGGATGCTGCTCTCACTGTAAGTTCCCCCCCAAACCTGGACAAACCCCCCCTCCTTGGTTCCCCAGTTGAGACACAGTGACATTTTCTTTTCTATTAATCTTTAGATGTTTTTTAATTAGTTAAAATTTTTAAATTGTTTTTTATTTTATTTTATTTTTTTTAATTAATTTATTTATTTTGAGACAGAGTTTCACTCTTGTTACCCAGGCTGGAGTGCAATGGCGCGATCTCTGCTCACCGCAACCTCCGCCTCCTGGGTTCAGGCAATTCTCCTGCCTCAGCCTCCTGAGTAGCTGGGATTACAGGCACACGCCACCATGCCCAGCTAATGTTTTGTA
>NW_016107333.1:8034697-8036155 GCF_001604975.1 Cebus imitator | reverse complement strand
AAAAAAAAAAAAAAAAAACCACAAAAGTAATACATGCTTATTATAAAAATGGAAGCAATATAGTAGTACATAAAGTAAAATGTTAAATTTCCCTGAAATTGTAGTTGCCAGTGACAGTTTGGTCTGTCCTCTCTCTCTGTTTCCTTGCATCTTCAGTTTATATACAGAGACACATGGCTACGGCTTTTTTGGGGTGCACGGGTTGTATTTTCTTTCTTTTCTTTTCCTTTCTTTCTTTTCCTTCCTTCCTTCCTCTTTCTTTCTTTCCTTCCTTCTTTCTTTTTCTTTCTTTTTTCTCTTTCTTTCTCTCTTTCTCTCTCTCTCTCTTTCTTTCTTTCTTTCTTTCTTTCTTTCTTTCTTTCTTTCTTTCTTTCTTTCTTTTTCTTTCTTTCTCTTTTCTCTCTTTTTTGAGCTTCCATATCCAGTAGGGATTATATTTTTTTCTAAGATGAGATTGTGTTAAGCTGTTCTATTGCTTCCTTTCCCTCCTAGCAATATGTCCAGATCCTTCCAGATCAGGAAACAACAGATCGACCTCTTTAATCTTTTTAACAACCACAGAGCATTCCATAGTAGGACTAGAATTTCTGTATCAACTGGATTGACATTTTTTCAGAAGTACTTTATTCATTCCAGAGGGAGAAGAGAGGAAATAATGGCAGGAAGTCACAGCAGCCCAGAAATGGCCCCTTCCATCCAAAGGCAGGCTGTGACCTCATGGGAACTTTGCAGGTACCTCCCTTGATTTCCTATGGGTTCCTCAGGTCACCCATCAGGCGTGAGCTGCCCCAGGACAGGTTTAACAGCAGGAAGAGCTGGGGTAGCTCAGATGGGCTCTGAATCACACTGCTGGGCTGGAATCTTAGCTCCCCCAACCACAGGGGTAGCCCCTGAGCCAGTCCCTTTGCTTCCCTGAACCTCAGTCTTCTCATCTGTGAAACGGGGATGATGGGAGCACATGCCTCCTGGTTTGTTGGAAGGATTCAGTTAGATAAGGTGTGATTGCTCGTCCTCCAGGGTGGACCCCATTGCCATAAATGCCATGAGGCCACCTTGTTACTCAGGCCACGCCTCAGATTCATCCTTGACTCTCCTCCTCCTCTCACAGCCACACCTAATCCAGTGGCAGGGGCTGCCACCTCTGCCCTCCCGCCATGGCTGTCCTGGACCGCTTCCTGGTTACCCTCACCTCCACCCTCACTCCCTCAGTCTGCTCTCCACATGCAGACAGAGGGAGCCTGTTAGAAGCTTACATCAAAGCCCTTTCCTTCGCTGCTCAGGCCCTCTGGTGGCTTCTCTTCTGGCTCAGAGTAAAAACCAAACCTGGCCGGACGCAGTGGCTCACACCTGTAATCCCAGCATTTTGGGAGGCTGAAGTGGGTGGATCACTTGAGGTCAGGAGCTTGAGACCAGCCTGGCCAACATGGTGAAACCCCATCTCTACTAAAAATACAAAAA
>NW_016107333.1:8021805-8033472 GCF_001604975.1 Cebus imitator | reverse complement strand
ATCTTATTTTTCACATCTAGTTTTCTTCTTTTTTGTGAGATGGAGTCTCACTCTAGGCTGGAGTACAGTAGAGCGATCTCGGCTCACTGCAACCTCTGCCGCCTGGGTTCAAGTGATTCTCCTCCCTCAGCCTCCCAAGTAGCTGGGATTACAGGTGCCTGCCACTGCACCTGGCTAATTTTTGTGTTTTTAGTAGAGACGGGGCTTCACCATCTTGGCCAGGCTGGTCTTGAACTTCTGACCTTGTGATCTACCTGCCTTGGTCTCCCAAAGTGCTGGGATTACAGGCGTGAGCCACTACATCCTGCCTTTTTTTTTTTGAGACAGGATCTCACTCTGTTGCCCAGGCTGGAGTGCAGTGATGCGATCTCCACTCACTGCAACCTCCGCCTCCCAGGTTCAAATGATTCTCCTGCCTCAGTTTCCCAAGTAGCTGGGATTACAGACGCGCACCACCATGCCCCAATAATTTTTGTATTTTTGGTAGAGATCTAGTTTCACCATCTTGGCCAGGCTAGTCTTAAACTCCTGACCTCGTGATCCACCCACCTCGGTCTCCCAAAACGCTGGGATTACAGGCGTCAGCCACCATGCCCAGGCAGGTCTTTCTCCTTTTATCTTGTTCTGGGTCCTACCTGCCTCACTCCCCACCCTACCTCCTTGACCAGCCCTTAGGGTGGACAAGTGTTCCTCGTGTTCAGGGCTAGTGGAGGGGCCAGCAAGAGCGTCCTAAGCTTGGTGAACTCGCCCTGACTGGTGGCTTTGGGTTTTAGGACGCACACAGGCTGCAGTAAGGAGTTCAACCGGCCAGACAAGCTGAAGGCCCACATCCTCTCCCACTCTGGTAAGTGGCTCATGCCTGCCAGGAGGGTCTGGTTCAGCTCTAGTTCACTGGGGTAGACCCGCCAGGAGGAGAAAGAGCAGACATATCCCGTGAGGCTGGATTTCCCTGACTGGCACATTCAGTTATGTGGGCTATGAGCCAGGCCTGAGTTAGGGCCTTTAGGGTGAACAGAGATGAATCAGACATAGTCCCCCAGTCCAAGGAGGAAGCTGACCTGAGCAGAGATGACTCGGTCAGGACAGTGCCCAGTGTGATAGAGGTGTGGACCAGGTGTGGAGGGAATTAGCTGGGTCCAAGACATGGCCAGGAAGCTTCCTTGATAGGCAGGGTAGGGCAGGGGTCTCCAAGCCACTCCTCAGTTTCTCAGCAGCTCCTCAGAGCAGCCTGGCTGGCTTTCCACATGCCAGCCAAGGTCGAGAACAAGGTTCTTCAACCCTGGCACCATCGACATTTTGGGCCAGATAAATTTTTTTTTTTTTTTTTTTTTTTTTTTGAGACAGAGTCTTGCTTTATTGCCTGGGCTGGAGTGCAGTGGTGTGATCCTGGCTCACTGCAACCTCCCCCTCCCCAGTTCAAGTGATTCTCCTGCCTCAGCCTCCTGAGTAGCTGGGATTACAGGTGCCCACCACACCCAGCTAATTTTTGTATTTTAGTAGAAATGCGTTTTCACCGTGTTGGTCAGGCTGGTCTAGAACTCCTGACCTCAAGTGATCTGCCCACCTCAGCCTCCCAAAGTGCTGAGATTACAGGCATATGCCACCACGCCCCGCCTGGGTCAGATTATTCTGTTTTGGGGCTGTCCTGTGCCCTGCAGAATGTTTAGCAGCATCCTCGGCCTCTACCCACTGGGTGACAGTGGCATTCCCCCACAGTTGTGACAACCAAAAATGTCTCTAGGCATTGCTGAGTCCCATAGGGGGTAAAGTCTCCCCTGTTTGAGGAGGTTTACAGAAAGGGGTCAGTGGCCAAAAAAAGTTTGAAAACTGGGAGAGTAGGTCAAGGACTTGGACACACAGGGCTGGGTTTGAGTCTTGGCGCTGCTGCTTTCCTGCTGGGTAGCCTCAGGCAAGTCACTGCCCCTCTCTGAGCCTCCATCCCAGCAAGGTTGAGGGGGCCAAAGGCATGTGTGAAAGGTGCCCGGCCCAGGGGGAGTGTGGGCTAGAGTTGACTTCATGGTGGACATGGAGGCACCAGTGATTTTTGAGAACCAACCATATGTCAGGCAGAAGGAATCAGACAGGCAGAATGCCACCCTGCCCTCCTGGGGTGCCTAACATTTAGAGGAAGAGACAGAAAATAACCATTGAACAAATAAACACATAATAGCGAAGTATGCTGAGGGCCAAGATGGAAATAAACAGGGTGCGTGTATCAGGGAGGCCCCCCTTAGGAGGTGCATGATGGCTGAGTCCTGAGGGATGAAAAGGGCCAAGAAATAGCTTCCCAGAGTGAAGGAGCATCAAGTACTAGCCTTGAGGCAGGGACAAGGAAAGATGGGTGGGAGGCCTGGAGCGTAGGGAGGAGAGGGAGAGGGGAAGGGGAAGGAACTGAGGGCTGAAGGGGAGGATCAGACAGCCCCAGTGACCATGAGAGGTTGGGAACGGGGTATGTCGTGATCGTGTGTGTGTTTTGCAGACATCTCCAGCTGCCCTGTGGGGGATGGTCTGGGGGGCTGGGTGATGGGGGCAGAGCAGAGCAGAGATTGCTGCCCTGGTCACCCAGGTGAGAGAGGACCTGGCAGAGCGAGCCAAGGTGCCAGGAGTGAGCGGCTGCTCCAGGCAGAGGGGACCCGCAGGTGCACAGCCGCATAGGCAGGAGCCAGCGGGCGCCTCTGAGGACAGCGGGTGTGGCTGGCACAGAGAGCGGCTGGGAGAAGGCAGATGACGAGGGTGGAGAGAGCTGGGTCCAGATCATACAGGCACTTGTGGGGCAGGAGCCTGGATTTGATTCCCAGTGCAGGGCACCATTGCGGGGTGAAGGTCTGGATGCTTCTCACTGACATTCCCTCACCCCCCAGGCATGAAGCTCCATAAATGCGCCCTGTGCAGCAAGTCCTTCAGCCGCCGCGCCCACCTCGCCGAGCACCAGCGTGCCCACACGGGTAACTACAAGTTCCGCTGTGCTGGCTGCGCCAAGGGCTTTTCCCGCCCCAAACACCTCAAAGATCACCGCTGTCGTCTTGGCCCCCAAAAGGACAAGGACCTGCAGACCCGGCGTCCCCCTCAGAGGAGGGCAGCCCCCCGCAGTGGCGGCACTGGTGGGCGTAAGGTGGTGACCCCCTTGCCTGACCCGCTGGGGCTGGAAGAGCTGAAGGACACAGGGGCTGGGCTGGTGCCCGAGGCTGTCCCTGGCAAACCGCCCTTTGCAGAGCCGGACGCGGTGCTGTCCATTGTTGTGGGTGGTGCAGTGGGCGCGGAGCCAGAGCTGGTGGTACCTGGGCACGCTGAGGGGCTGGGCTCCAACCTGGCTCTGGCGGAGCTACAGGCTGGGGCCGAGGGCCCCTGTGCCATGCTCGCTGTGCCTGTCTACATCCAGGCCTCGGAGTGATGGAGTTGCGGTGTCTGTTTCCTGGGCAGGCCTGTTGCTCATATTTGGGTCCGGGCAGACTGGAGATCCTTCCCAGCGGAAGCGAGCCATCAAGACATTGGCAGAAATCCTGCTGAATGTCATTCATAAATCTTGGCCTGTGGCCGCCTTCCTGTGTCCTTTCTCCTGCTACAAAGCCCTGGAATATTCGGGGTTGTGGGCAGGGCTGCCCGTGTGGACAGGGCTGCCCACGGCAGAACCATGGCAGGAGAGAGATGGCTGGAGCCTGAGCAGACTGGGGTCCAGTTGTCAGGCTGGTGATTGGGCCCCCTAGGAGAGAAGACAGGGCGGTCCTGCCCACCCTGCCTCCAGGCTGCTTCCTGGTGGCCTCTAGCCCGCTGCTCTTCAGGACGCCTGCCATGGACAGAGTTTATCTATTGGACCTTTTCACAGACGATTCCCCACAGAATCCTCAGACAGCTCTGTGATGTAGGCTTTTAGGAGGCACTCAAGTATCATGGCTAGACTGCAGCTATGAGACAGATCTGGCTTCAAATCCAAAAGTTGCCACGCACTTGCTGTGTGACCTTGGGCAAGTCACTTCACCTGTCTGAGCCCCATGTTCCTCATCTGTACAATGGGGCTTACGATGCTACTACCTCATAGGGTTGTCCTGGGGATCCAGTATGATGAAATGCGCCAGGGGCACAGTATGGCGCCTGGCATGCAGAAAGTGCTCAATACAGTAAATGTTTTTATCATAACGTGTCCAGGTGGCTTGGGCCAAGCTGTGGCAGTTTCCTTCTTTGCCCCTAGGTGGCAGCACTCTCCTCTGAAGCTTGTGGTGGCAGAGGGGTCCCTGGCGGTCACAAGGGGGAGCCCTGGAGAGATGATAAGGGAAGCAAGGCCGCCATGGCAGTTTATGCCTGTTATCCCAGCCCTTTGGAAGGCCGAGGCAGATGGATCACCTGAGGTCAGGAGTTCAAGACCAGCCTGGCCAACATGGTGAAATCCCATCTCGACTAAAAATACAAAGATTAGCCAGGTGTGGTGGCATGCACCTGTAATCCCAGCTACTTGGGAGGCTGAGGCAGGCGAATCACTTGAACCTAGGAGGCAGAGGTTGCAGTGAGCTGAGATTGTGCCACTGCGTTCCAGCCTGTGAGATCCTGGTCTAAAAAAAAAAAAATAGCTGGACATGGTGGCGGGTGCAGGAGGCTGACATGGGAGGATTACTTGAGCCCAGGAAGTCGAGGCTACTGTGAGCTGAGACTGCACCGCTGCACTCCAGCCTGGGCAACTGAGCAAGACCCTGTCTCAAAGATTAAAAAAAAACGGAAATTGGGAACACCCATTCACAGAACACAGTCCAGGACAACACCCCAAGGGGGACGGGGTTTGTACTCACTTGTGGGAATTCAGGATTGCTAGCCACCTCCAAACCCGTTATAATCAAGAGCAGAAATCCCTCTTGCGTGGGCATCTGGAGGCCATCAATATCCTCACGTCCACTGCTCCCTCCTCCCGCTCAGTGGGTCCTGGTGGGAGGCCCACCCAGCTCATGAGGAGGCGGGAAGGAGAAAAGGGCCTTGACCAGTGTCTTCCCGTTTATCCTCACAGCCACCCTCTGGGCTATTGGACTCCACTGGATGACTGAATTGTTTTGAAGGCTGGCCAGTCTCTCAGGCCTCTGGGTTGAGACTCAGGCTGGAGTTCAGAGCCAGGCCTGGCTTCCCACGTCCTCAGGAAGGGTGTGACATGGTAGGAGGGGCAGAGTTGGTGGGGGTGAGGTGTGTAAGTATACCCGCCTGGACAAAGGTCAAAGGGCGACTGGTGGGGACAGGAAGGGGATGCCGCTGGAGCTGGGCCTTGGCCCGGAATATGGCCTTAGCCTGGAGAGCTTTGATGGGTGGATCGATAGGGGAAGGTGTGCCGGGTGAAAGCAGGGCGTGAACGAACAGCTCGAGGTGGGATGTGCGGGGCCTGCTATGTTCTGGGGCCGGCGCATGTTCCAGCATGACCAGAGGTCTCAGAGGAGTAGGGGGTCGTCATCAGGGCTGATGTCCAGCTTTTCCACATGAGGGACACTGTGCCAGGCCAGGCTGTTTACAGTCACATCACCTCAGCCTGTCGTGTGAGTGCTGTTACTTTCCATATTTTACAGCTAAGAATCCCAGGCCCAGAGGGGCAAACTTCCTTACCCAGGCTCACACAGCCAGGAATGTTGCGGAGCTGGGATTCAAGCTGGGGCAGCCTGCCTCCATGGGTTCTTAGCCACTTTCCGCTATTGAAGTATGGGTTGATGAATCAGAGAGGGCCTTAGATGCAGGTTAAGGAATCTGGACTTTATTCACCACATAATGAAGAATCCATGGGAGATAGCATTTTAAAAAATTATAACAATGGCATGAAAGAAAAGGTTAAGAACATCATCTTCTTCCTAATATCAGTGTACACAGGCATACACATCTACTGGTAATCATGAGAAGTAACATTTATTTATTTATTTTTTGAAAAAAAATTGACTGGAGTACAATGGCACGATCTCAGCTCACTGCAACCTCTGCCTCCTGGGTTCAAGCAATTCTCCTGCTTCAGCCTCCCAAGTAGCTGGGATTACAGGTAAGTGCCACTACACCCAGCTAATTTTTGTATTTTTAGTAGAGATGGGATTTCGCCATGTTAGCCAGGCTGGTCTCAAACTCCTGACCTCAGGTGATCTGCCTGCTTCGGCCTGCCAAAGTGCTGGGATTACAGGAGTGAGTCACCGTGCCTGGCCGAGAAGTAACATTTATTAGTTATTGAGTGCCTGGCACCATCCCAAGCACTTCAATGTATGCCCTACTTTTATTTTTATTTATTTATTTATTTATTTGAGACAGAGTTTCTCTCTTGTTACCCAGGCTGGAGTGCAATGGCGCGATCTTGGCTCACCGCAACCTCCGCCTCCTGGGTTCAGGCAATTCTCCTGCCTCAGCCTCCTGAGTAGCTGGGATTACAGGCATGCGCCACCATAACCAGCTAATTTTTTGTATTTTTAGTAGAGACGGGGTTTTACCATGTTGACCAGGATGGTCTCGATCTCTTGACCTCGTGATCCACCCGCCTCGGCCTCCCAAAGTGCTGGAATTACAGGCGTGAGCCACCGCGCCCGGCTAGCTATAATGTTTAACAGAAAGTTGGTGACAGCTGCTCCAGGACCCCAGGGTGTGCCACTGAACCCCAAGATGCTGGATAGAGTGGAGGATAAAAAGGGGCTGGCCTAGGCATCCAGGCTTCCATTCCACCCCGAGAAAGATCACAGTCTTTGGGCACGGTGACTCACTCCTGTAATCCCAGCACTTTGGGAGGCGAGGGCTGGCGGATCACCTGAGGTCAGGAGTTTGAGACCAGCCTGGCCAATATGGCGAAATCCCATCTCTACTAAAAATACAAAATTAGCCATTCGTGGTGGTGCGTGCCTATAATCCCAGCTACTCTGGAAGCTGAGGCAGGAGGATCTCTTGAACTCGGGAGATGGAGGTTCTATGAGCTGAGATCATACCACTGCACTCCAGCCTGGGCGACAGAGTAAACTCCTGGACAGACAAAGAGCAAAGAGTTTACTCTGTAAGAATGTAGGAGTAACTGTCACACACACACACAAGACTCTGTATCAAAAACACACACACAAAAAAACAAAGAAAAATTACAGTCTTTGGTGTCAAGCAGAGCTGGGTTTGAATTTGCTCTGCCCCTCCTGGCTGTGTGACTATGGCGAGTCACTTCACCTCTCTGAACCTCGGTTTCCTTAGTAATAGTACCTACCTGGTCAGATTGCTGTCACAATTCAGGGAAACAATTCAGGTAAAGCAGAGATCACAAATTGTCCACTCATGGCAGCCTCCAGACAGACAGTTTGGCAACCACAGTGTCTGAAAAAGTGAGCCAACATTTAAAAATAAATCTAAAATATACTGCCGTGGTAAAATGTGAGATGCTACATGTCAGGAAAGAGACAAGGATGACTGCTATTATGACTCAAACTTTACATTAGTGGCCTGGCCAGAATAACAGGGCAAGAAAAAGAAATAAATAGTATCAGGGTTGGAAGGGCTGAAATAATAGCAAGATCAGTCTATACGAATCTACTATGGTCCTCTACTCCAGAAGCAATTAGAAAATGTAAACATCAGGACATTTGGCTGGGCGTGATGGCTCACACCTGTAATCCCAGCACTTTCAGAGGCCAAGACAGGCAGATCACTTGAGCTCAGGAGTTTGAGATCAGCCTGGGCCACATGGAGAAACCCCTTCTGTACAAAAAATCCAAAAATTAGCCGGGCGTGGTGGCACACACCTACAGTCCCAGCTACTCGGGAGGCTGAGGTGGGATGATTGCCTGAGCCTGGGAGGTGAAGGTTGCAGTGAACCAAGATTGTGTCACTGCACTGTAGCCTGCGTAACCGTGAGACCCTTTCTCAAAATAAAACAAGGCTGGGTGTGGTGGTTCATGCTTGTAATCCTGGCTCTTTGGGAGGCCAAGGCGGGTGGATCACCTGAGATCAGGAGTTCAAGATCAGCCTGGCCAATATGGTGAAAGCCCATCTCTACTAAAAATACAAAAATGAGCTGGGCATAGTGGTGGGCAGCTGTAATGCCAGCTACTTGGGAGGCCGAGGCAGGAGAATCGGGAAGCAGAGATTGCAGTGAGCTGAGATTGCGCCATTGCACTCCAGCCCAGGCAACAAGAGTGAAACTCTATCTCAATAAATAAATGAATAAATAATTTTAAAAGTGAAAATTGGGACATTTCACATACAAATCTGGTTTTCTGACCTCTATTAAAAATCAGGGTGTCTGGCACTGTAGGACCAGTCAGGTGGGGCTGGCTAGCTGGCCCTTTAGATGGACATGTGTGCTGCAATATCAAGGAGGCAGCCACAGTCCCTGCCGTTCCCTGCCATCTCCTTGATACTGCAGCTGAATGTCACTTGCTATTTACTGTACTTAATGTTATTTTATTTTAGAGTGGAGAAATATTTCTCAGTTCTCATGTCTCTCAAAAGTAGGAAAACAAGGCCGGTGTGGTGGCTCACGCCTGTAATCCCAGCTCTTTGGGAGGCCAAGGCAGACGGATCACCTGAGGTCGGGAGTTCGAGACCAGCCTGGGCAACATAGTGAGACCCTGTCTCTACAAACAATTAAAAAGATTAGCTAGGCATGGTGGAGTTTGCCTCACGAGGCTGAGGTGGGAGGTCGCTTAAAACCGGGAGATGGAGGCTTTGGTGAGTTGTGATGGCCTCAGTGCACTTCAGCCTGGGTGACAGAGCAAGACCATGTCTCAAAAAAAAAAAAAAAAAGAAAGAAAAGGAAAAAGAAAAAAGAGTAGGAAACAGGATAGCCAGAAAGGCCACATGATTTTTCATGTTTCTTATTGTTTACTTACCCAAGTCACTGTCTGGACTTTGTATGTGGCTCGAGGAACCCCATCAAGCCTACTTCCCTTCCTCCCTTCCCCCTTCTAGTCCCTTCTCTGCCTCTAAGGTAGCTAGCCTCGGTTTCTCTATCAGCAAATGTGGGGGGTTGTGTCATGACTAGCTTTATTGAGTGACTACTTAGTGCCAAGTCTGGGCTGTGTGCTTTACTTACATGTCACTGAATCCTCAAGACACTCCATGGAATGCAAGCACGCTGTCTTACCATGCCTGATTTACAGATGGGGAATCCAAGGCTCAGAGAGGTATAGCAACCTGACCAAGGACTCACGGCCAGAATGTGTCGAGGTAGGCTTAAAACTGACTGACTGCAAGATTTATGTTAGGCTTTAGAATTTCTAAAGCTCTCACCAGTTCTGATAGGCTGGAGTTTTACCTCTTCTAGGCTCAGCGACTCCTCACTTCCTCAGCTACCACCACCCTGGTCCAGGCTGCCAGCCTCTCTTGCATGGACTCCTGTATTTACTGGGTCCCTCTGGTCTCTTTGCTTTGTTTCTTTACCTATCATGATCCATTATCTTGATAGGAGCCCAAAGGATCTTTCTAGAGCTTGAATCAGACTATGTCACTTTTCCTGTTTAAAACTCTCCAGTGGGCCCAGCACAGTGGCTCACGCCTGTAATCCCAGCACTTGGGAGGCCAAGGCAGACAGATCACCTGAGGTCGGGAGTTCGAGACCAGCCTGACCAACATGGAGAAACCCTGTCTCTCCTAAAAATAACAAAATCAGCCGGGCATGGTGGCGCATGCCTATAATCCTAGCTACTTGGGAGGCTGAGGCAGGAGAATCACTTGAACCAGGGAGGTGGCGGTTTCGGTGAGCGGAGAGTGTGCCATTGCACTTCAGCCTGGGCAACAAGAGAGAAATTCTGCCTCAAAAAAAAAAAAAAAAAGGGGGTGGAGTGCGCAGATGGGCCTGCCACCCGGAGCGTTCCATCCTGCCCCCTCTTCCACCCTTTAAAAAAAAAAAAACTCTCCAGTGGGCCGGGCATGGTGGCTTACACCTGTAATCCTAGCACTTTGGGAGGCTGAGGTAGGCAGATCACTTAAGCCCGGGAGTTCAAGGCCAGCCTGGCCAACATAGCAAAATTCCGTGTCTATTAAAAAATGCAAAAAATTAACTGGACGTGGTGGCATGTGCCTGTAATCCCAGCTGCTCAGGAGGCTGAGGGAAGAGAATCACTTGAACCTGGGAGGCAGAGGTTGCAGTGAGCTGAGATGGTGCCACTGCACTCCAGCCTGGGCGACAGAGCGAGACTGTGTCTTCAAAAAATAAATAAATAAGTAAAACCCTCCAGTGGCTTCTGATCTCTCCCAGAATGGAAGCTAATGTTTTCCCCAGGGATTTCAAGGCTCTGTGATGTGGCCCCTCCCTAACTCTTCAGCCTGGCCTCCCACCACTCTCCTTCTTTCCCGCCACTCCGGCCACATCTGCCTTCTTGCTGCTCTTCCACCGTGTAAGCTAATTCCTGCCTCCAAACCTTCCCACTTGCTATTCCCTCCATCTAGAATGTGCTTTCCCCAGATTTTCATAAGGTGGGCTCCCTCCTCCTATTCGCCTCTGTCCAAAACTCATTTCCAGCCAGGCGGAGTGGCTCCCACCTGTAATCCCAGCACTGTGGGAGGCCAAGGTGGGCGGATCACTTGAGGTCAGGAATACGAGACCAACCTGGCCAACGTGGAGAAACCCTGTCTCTACTAAAAAACACAAAAATTATCAGGGTGTGGTGGTGTGCTCCTGTAATCCCAACTACTCGGGAGGCTGAGGCTGGAGAATCACTTGAACGCAGGAGATGGAGATTGCAGTGAGCCAATATCGTGCCACTGTAATCCAGCCTGGGCGACGGAGTGAGACTCAAAACAAAAACCAAAACAAAAACAAAACCTCATTTCCTCTGAGAGGTTTTCTTTGGCCAGTCTGTCCAACATAGCCCCACCTCCATCATTCTCAAATTCTTTATCCTATTTTATTTTTATTAATCACCCTTGACATTATATTAGACATTTGTGTATTGTCTGTTGTCCTCATTAGAAAAGAAAGGTCCACAAAGGCATCGACTTTTGTCTGTCTTGTTCCTGATATGTCTGCAGTGCTTAGACCTTCCCAGGAATTGTTTGATCAGTATTTGTCGAACGAATGAAAAACAGCATTTTGAAAGAACAAGACACACTTTACCCACCCCCTCCTCTCACCCCAGGGAGGCCAAGGGAGAATCTGTCATGTAACCTGAGATATGACCTACCCAGAGTCCTGGGAAGTAATGTCTGATATAAAAGGATATCTTCCTTTGTTCAAAGAGGGAGCAGAGAATATCTGGGCCAAATGACTAAGGCAGGTGGCTTGGAAGTCTTGGTTGACAGAGCAGGTGTCCCTGTGGCCCAGGAGAACTGGTTGGACTAGTTTTGTCTCCCTTGGGGAGGTGGCAGCTACTGGTGCTCCCAAACCCCAAGGCTGCCAGCAAGGGACCTCCCCACACACAAGGCTTTCAGAGCCTGAAGAGTGGTGATCAGGGAGGTGAGCAGGATCCTTCTAAGGTATGGGGGTGACCTCTTACTAGCTCAGGGTGCCTTGGGTAGACTTTGGCACAGAACCCTGAGGCAGGAGGCCAAGGCCCAACTTCAGGGCCTTGGGTCCTTTGAAGAATCACAGAGAATAAAGTGAGGCCCCCGGAGGGAGAAGGCCTTGTCCAAAGTCTCATTAAGGCAAGGCTGCTTCCCAGGTCACTGCTACCTCAGTCCACTTATTTATTCATTCAACAAATATTTTTGAGTACCTACTATGTGCCTGGGGCATAGTTCTTTTTTTTTTTTTTTTTTTTT
>NW_016107333.1:8014842-8021150 GCF_001604975.1 Cebus imitator | reverse complement strand
TTTTGTATTTTTAGTAGAGACGGGGTTTCACCATGTTGACCAGGATGGTCTCGATCTCTTGACCTCGTGATCCACCCGCCTCGGCCTCCCAAAGTGCTGGGATTATAGGCGTGAGCCACCGCGCCCGGCATGGAGAGGTTTTGAGAGTTTGGGGGATGCTGGTGTGTTTGAGGAACAGCAGAGAGGCCAGTGTGGCTGGAGTGAGGCACTGGAAAGGAGGAGGGCAAGGAGGTGATGGGAAAATCATGACATCATGTAGGGACTTGAGGGGCATTGAAAGGACTTTGGATTTTACTTGAGGGACATGGAGAGCCACTGGAGGGTTGTGAGCTTTCAGTGACTAAATCTGACATACATACCTATGTCCGATGTCAAAACATATATACATATATGTCAGATGTCAAAAAAAATACATATATATATATACATGTTTTTTCCTTAGACAGAGTCTCTCTCTGTCACCCAGGCTGGAGTACAATGGTGTGATCTCGGCTCACTGCAACCTCCACCTCCCAGGTTCAAGCGATTCTCATGCCTCTGCCTCCTGAGACTACAGGCGTGCCACCACGCCCGGCTAATTTTTGTATTTTTAGAGATGGGGTTTCATCATGTTACCCAGGCTGGTCTTGAACTGCTGGCCTCAAGTGATCTGCCTGCCTCAGCCTCCCAAAGTGTTGGGATTACAGGCTTGAGCCCCTGCACCTGACCACACACATTTTTTTTTAAAGGACACCTCTGCTTACCATGTAGAGAATGAGCTGGAAGGAGCAAAGGTGGAGACAGGAAGGCCAGTAAGGAAGAGTATTAGGTTCTTCTTGTTTCTGTAATAAAGAACCAGAAACTTAGTGGCTTAAAGCAACACAGATTTGTTATCTTACCACTCTGGAGGTCAGAAGTCTGCTATGGTTCTCAGTGGACTAAACTCAAGTGGTTGGAAGGGCTGTGTCCTTCTGGAGGCTCTAGGAGAGAATCTGTTCCATTGTCTTTCCCGGTTTCTAGAAGCCACCTGCATTCCATGACTTGTGGCCCCTTTCTCCATTCAAAGCCAGAAGGGTAGCATTCTGCAGTCTCTGACTCTGAAACCTCTTGCTTCTGTTTTGTGATTACATTGATGCCAGCTGGAAAATCCAGAATAATCTCATTATTTCAAGATCCCGAACATTTCTGCAAGGTCCATTTAAGGTGACATTCTGGGGTTGAGGACATGGACATCTTTGGAGGACCATTATCCTGCCCACCAGGAGGCTATTGTAGTACTGCAGGCAAGAGATGATGGTGACTTGGACCAGAGTGACAGCAATGAAGGTGGTAAGAAATGATAGGGTTCTGGATATATTTTGAAGGTCGAGCCAACAGCATATTCTAAGGGATTGGATATGGACTTTTCCTTCCTTGTGTAGGGAGACTTCTAGTCTACCTATGCCTTGGGCCTGGGCCTGGGTGAGGATGTGGGTTTCTCTGGGGTAAAGTCCTGGGAGTCACAGTCATTTACTGGAGCCTGTGTGGCCCTCTAGGGCCTGCTGCGTGGCCTGCTTATGGGTATGAAGTAGGCCTTGTAACCCACCATTAGTACAAGTGTAGGGTCCTTTCTGATCAACAGTCTCACCCGTTTCCTCCTCACTCCTCACCTAACCCCTCAAGTTCTGCTGGGCCAGGTATTTCCTGCCCCTATCGCTAACTTTGCCCCACTCGCCTGGCAGGTCAGACCTGCTCCCAGGCCTACCACACTTTATTTATTTACTTGTTTGTATGTGTGAGTGTTTCTCTGTTCATTCATTCATTCATTTGCATGTAGGCAGAATAGTACAGTGGCTAAACTGGTTGCCTTTACAGTAAGAATCCCAGCTTTGCCTCCTACAAGCTGTATGATCTTGAGCAAGCTGTCCAACCTCTGTTTCTCTAGTAGCTAATGTATAAAATGGGAGCAATAAAGCCTGCCTCCTGTGGTTTTTGTGTAGGCTAAATGAGGTAATGCATATAAAAGCCTCAGCTCAGTGTCTGGCTTAGCATAAAGTGCTGACTAAAGTTTATCTGTTACTTTCTCACGGTTCAGGTGCCAACCAGACCACTCAATAATGGTGTGATCTTGGGCAAGTTATTCAACCTCTCTAAGCGTCTGTTTCCTTAGCTGTAATCTGTACCTGCCTCATAGAACTATAGTTGGATGATTAAATGAGACAATCTGGCTGGGCGTGATGGCTCACACCTGTAATCTCAGCACTTTTGGAGGCTGAGGCGGGCGGATCATCTGAGGTCAGGAGTTTGAGACCACCCTGGCCAACATAGTAAAAATGCAAAAATTAGCCAGGTGTGGTGGCAGTGCCTGTAAAATTTCAGCTACTCAGGAGGCTGAGGCAGGAGAACGGCTTGAACCTGAGAGGTGGAGGTTGCAGTGAGCCAAAACTATGCCACTGCACTTCAGCCTGGGCAGCACAGTGAGACTCCATCTCCAAAAAAAAAAAAAAAAATTAACACTTTAACCAAAGTATACAATTCAGCATTTTTTGATACATTCACAATATTGTGTAACCATCACCGCAATCTAGTTACGTAACATTTTCAGCATCCCCAAAAGAAACCCTGAACTATTAAGCAGTCATTCTCCTTTTCTCCTCCTCTAGACCCTGGCAACCACTAATCTGCTTTCTATCTCTATGGGTTTGACTATTTTGGATATTTCATATAGGTTCACCCTGGGTGACAGGGTCTCACTTTGTCCCCCTAGAGTGGAATGACGAAATCACAGCTCACTGCAGCCTTGAATTCCTAGGGTCAAGTGATCCTTCCACCTCAGCCTCCTGAGTAACTGACACTACAGGCACACACCACCATGCCTGGCTAATAGTATTTATTATTATTATTATTATTTTTTGTAGAGCTGGGGTCTCACTATGTTGCCTAGGCTGGTCTTGAACTCCTGGGCTTAAGCAATCCTCCTGCCTTAGCCTCCCAAGTGCTGGGATTACAGGCATGAGCCACGGGGCCTGCCTTCATTCCTTTGCATTTGGATACCCAGCTGTCCTAGCACCGTTTGTTGAAGAGACTATGCTTCCCCCATTTAATGGTCTTGCACACTTGTTGAAAATCAATTGACTATAGATGTATAGGTTTATTTTTGTACTCTCAATTCTATTCAGTCGATCTATAAACTTCTTTCATTATTGTAGCTTTGTAGCAAGTTTTGAAATCAGGACGTGTGAGTCCTCCAACTTTGTTTTTCTTTTTAAATATTGTTTTGACTATTCAGGGTCTCTTATGATTCCCTATGAGGTGTAGGATAAACTTGTCCATTTCTGCAAAAAAGACAGCTCAGATCTTGAAAGAGTTGTATTCAATCTGTTGATCAATTTGGAGAGTGTTGCTATGTTAACAATATTAAGTCCTCTAATCCGTGAACATGGAGTATCTTTCCATTCATTTAGGTTTTTCTTAATTTCTTTTAGCAAGGCTTGGTACTTTTCAGAAGGCAAGCCTTTCCTTTCCATGGTTAAATTTATTGCTAAATAACTTTATTATTTTTGATGCTATTGTAAATGGAAATGATTCTTTTTTTTTTTGAGTCAGAGTTTCGCTCTTGTTACCCAGGCTGGAGTGCAATGGCGCGATCTCGGCTCACCGCAACCTCCGCAATTCTCCTGCCTCAGCCTCCTGAGTAGCTGGGATTACAGGCATGCGCCACCATGCTCAGCTAATTTTTTGTAGTTTTAGTAGAGACGGGGTTTCACCGCGTTGACCAGGATGGTCTCGATCTCTTGACCTAGTGATCCACCCGCCTCGGCCTCCCAAAGTGCTGGGATTACAGGTGTGAGCCACCGTGCCCGGCTGGAAATGATTCTTAATATAACTTCATATTGTTGATTGCTGATGTACAGAAATACGGCTTATTTTTGTGTGTGGATATTGTTGAACTTTGCCGAACTCATTTTTAGTTCTAATAGCTTTCTGTATATTCTTTAGGGTTTTCTCTATATGAGATCATTTTATCTGCAAATAGAAATAGTTTTACCTCTGCTTTTCCAATCTGGATGGCTTTTATTTATTTTTCTTGTTTAACTGCCCTGGCAAGAACTTTCAGTACAATGCTGATTAAAAGTGATAAGAGCAGGCATCCTTATTTATTCCTGATCTGGGGGGAAAGCTTCCAGACTCTGTCTTCACCATGATGTATGGTGTTAGCTGTGGGTTTTGCACAGATGCCTTTTACCAGGTTGAGCAGTTCTCTCCTCTTCCTAGCTGACTGTTTCGGGTTTTGCTTTTTGTTTTGTTTTGTTGTTTAATCAGGAGAGAATGTTGCATGAACTCTTTTTTACAACTAAAAATCAGCAAAGTCCTCTGTGTTTAATTCGGTATGACTATGTAAGACTAAGTTTTATAATTAAAGTTTTATTTCATAATTAATGTTTCAAAGAAGGTTACAAATATATGGCTGTGTATCTTTAACCATGTGACTTTAGTCAATTCTTACTTCTTTGGGCCTCAGTTTCCTCAACTGTAAAATGGCGGTGGTATAGTAATGCTTATTTCATGGGGCTTGATGGAGATGAGATGGGATTTTTTTATGCAAAAGGACTTTGCAAATAAATAAAAATTATTCTTCTATTGCTGCTCTTATTAGAGATGTTTTGTGTGTGCGTGCTTGTTGTTATTGTTTGCTTTTTTTATTATTGTAAATACATACATGTTTATTGTAAAAAATTTGAATATTTCAGAAAAGTGAAAGAAAAAGTCACCTATGTTGCCACTGTTCAATTAATGATTACTGTTTTTTTGAGACAGCGTTTTGCTCTGTCGCCAGGCTGGAGTGCAGTGGTGTGATTTCGGCTTACTGCGACCTCCACCTCCCAGGTTCAAGCGATTCTCCTGCCTCAGCCTCCTGAGTAGCTGGAACTACAGGCGTATACCACCATGCCCAGCTAATTTCTGTATTTTTAGTAGAGACGGCGTTTCACTATGTTGGCCAGGATGGTCTGCTTTTTTTTTTTTTTTGAGACAGGGCCTCCCTCTGTCGCCCAGGCTGGAGTGCAGTGTAGTCATCATAGTTCACTGTAGCTTTGAACTCCTGGGCCCACGTGATTTTTCCACCTCAGCTTCCCAAGTAGCCCAGACTAACAGGCTTGTGCCACCATGCCCGACTAATTTTTAAATTTTTTTTCTAAAGAAAGAAGAGATCTCACTATGTTGCCCAGAATGGTGTTGAACTGTGGCCTCAAGCAATCCTCCCACCTTGGTTTCCCAAAGTGCTGAGATTACAGGTGTGAGCCACCATGCCCAGCTAGAGATTTTATTTATTTATAAGATGGAATCTTGCTGTGTCACCCAGGCTGGAGTGCAGTGGCATGATCTTGACTCACTGCCACCTCCGCCTCCCAGGTTCAAGTGATTCTCCTGCCTCAGCCTCCCGAGTGGCTGGGATTACTGGTGCCCCCCACCACACCTGGCTCATTTTTACATTTTTTAGTAGACTCTGGATTTCACCATGTTGGCCAGGTTGGTCTTGAATTCCTGACCTCAAGTGATCCTCCCGCCTCGGCCTCTCAAAGTGCTGGGATTACAGGCATGAGCTACCATGCCCGGCCTAGAGATTTTTAAAAAATTGTAATGTAACATGTTTAATAAAGTACATAAGATATGTAAAGAGCACTGATCTTAAGTATAAAGACGGATGAATTTGTATACAGCCACGTGAACACCTCTGGATCCTGCTATTGAACCTGTTAGCACCTCATAAGGGTCCTCTTCCTGGTCTGTACCTCCCTGGAGGTAACCATTATTCTGATTCCTAACACCACAGATCAGTTTTGCCTGTTCCTGAGCTTCGTATACATGGAATCATATGGGCTTTTGTATCTGATTTCTTTCACTCAGCATAATATCTGTGAGTCATCCAAATTCTTGCATGTACCAGTGGCTTATTCTTTTTCACACAGTTTTGAATAAGCTAATACGAGTTGGTCAAAGTTTGAAAAGGCTGTGCATTTGTCTGAGAGACCAGAAAAATAAAGACCAGCAAAGCCCAGGGCTCTCCAGTATTGAGCCAGTCCACTCTGTGAATCTCTGTCATGGCAGTTGAATTCTCAGCCAGGATGGCAGCTACTTTGCCCATGTGTCACCACTCCCCATCCTGGGTAGACATCACAAATCCATCTTGAGAACTTTTTTTTTTTTTTGAGACAGAATTTTGCTCTGTCGCCCAGGCTGGAGTGCAGTGACGCTATCTGGGCTCACCACAACCTTGGCCTCCCGGGTTCAAACGATTCTCCTGCCTCAGCCTCCCAAGTAGCTGGGATTACAGGCATGCGCCACCATGC
>NW_016107333.1:7965498-8013642 GCF_001604975.1 Cebus imitator | reverse complement strand
AGGCTAGAGTTCAGTGGCACAATCTCGGCTCACTGCAACCTCTGCCTCCTGGGTTTAAGCAATTCTCCTGCCTCAGCCTCCTGAGTAGCTGGGATTACAGGTACGTGCCACCATGCCGGGCTAGTTTTTGTATTTTCAGTAGAGACAGGGTTTTACCATGATGGCCAGGCTGGTCTCAAACTCTGGGCCTCAAGTGATCTGCCCACCTTGGCCTCCCAAAGTGCTGGGATTACACAGGCATTAGCCACTGCGCCTGGCTTCTTTCTTTGTAATTTATCAAAGTGTGGCTGCAGAAGTTGTAATTCTTTGGTGATCATACAAGTGATTTCAATGCTGTGATCTATCTGAGGATTGTATTGCACAATTTTGTCCTTTAATGTCTGTGCAATTTGAAGCACTTTGGCAAATTTTGGTAATGTCCATATTGCTGTTTCTGTTTCAGTTTCTCCTTCATTTTCCACTTTCTCTGTAGATGACTTGATAAGCTCTTCTAATTCCTTATTTGTTAACACTTCTCAATGGCCTTCAATATGATCTTCCACTTCTTCATCAAGTGTGTCCCTAAATCCTTCTCCACCAACTTGTCTTGCTGTAGCCTCTCCAGTAATATTTATATATTTATTTGAGACAGGGTCTCACTCTGTCACCCAGGCTGGAGTGCAGTGGTGCGATCACAGCTCATTGTAGCTTCAAACTCCCAGGCTCAGACAATCTCATACCACAGTCTCCTGAGGAGCTGGGACTATAGGTGTGTGCTATCACACCCAGCTAATTTTTGTGCTTTTTGTGGAAACGGGGTTTTGCCACGTTGCCCAGGCTGGCCTCAAACTCCTGTGCTCAAGCGATCTGCCTGCCTTAGTCTCCCCAAATGCTGGAATTACAGGCATGAGCCACCATACCTGACCTCCAGTAATTTTTTTTTTTTTTGAGCTGGAGTTTCACTCTTGTCACCCAGGGAGAAGTGCAATTGTGCAATCTCCGTTCACTGCAACCTCTGCTTCGCAGGTTCAAATGATTCTCCTGCCTCAGCCTCCCAAGTAATTGGGATTACAGGCATGTGCCACCATGCCCAGCTAATTTTTTTTTTTTTTTAATTTTAGTACAGATGGGGTGTCACCACGTTGGCCAGGCTGGTCTCGAACTTCTGACCTTAGGTGATCCATCTGCCCTGGCCTCCCAAAGTGCTGGTATTACAGGCATGAGCCACCGCACCCAGCCCATCCAGTAATTTTTATATTTTGCAGTCTAAACCTATTCCTAAATTGGTGTAACCATACATTACTTTCAGTAAGTGGCTTGGTGCTACTTGTTTTAGGAGACTCCTTGCTGAAGCCTTTACATAGGCTCAATGCTTTCTGGTGTAACAGGCTGCTGTCAATTGGAACACATTTTTTGTTCATGTCTTCCACCTATAAGCTTAATGCCTTTTCTTTTCTTTCTTTAAAAAAAATTATTTTCTTTTTTTCCCCTGTAAGTAAGGATACAACTTAATGCCTTTTCTATCTTAACTAAGCACTTAACATACACTGTGGCTGTAACTTTTGCAGTTTGAGGTACAACAGCAAAACTGGAATGAATTTCTTTTTCCTCTTTCACAATTTCGGGGCTAGAAGATTCCTTCTTTGTAGATCTCAGTAAGCTCAGCATACGATTTTTTTTCTTAAGCTGAGAACTTCCGCCTTTACATTTAAAGGAAGCAATTTACAGCTTCAGTTTGGCATGTCCAAACTGCCAGCATTACTCCTCTTGCATTTTGGGGCCATTATTTAGTAAAATGAGGGTTACTCGAGAGAAAGCACTGCAACACCGTGACAGTATATCTGATAACTCCTAAGCTGGTAAGTGACTTAACAGGTGTTAGCGGTATGTTAGACAAAGGGACGATTCACATCGCAGGTGGGATGGAACAGGATAGCATGAAATTTCATTAGGCCAATGGAAATTAAAAACTTATGAATTGTTTATTTCTGGAATTTTCCATTTAATACTGTCAGACCTTAGTTGGCCGCTGGTAAGCGAAACTGCTGAAAGTAAAATCATAGATACGGGGGAGACCACCGTACTTAACTGAAGATACTGCTTTCCTTCTGTGACCACTGAATTGACAGGTTGAAATTGGAAACAACTGTTGCCTTCGCTCACGCTTTTAAGACAACTTCACATGAATATACAGTTCAAGCATAGCGATATCCCATACTAGCAATAAATTTTTGAGCAGTGTTGCACACCTAGAACTTACTGTTATTTCTCTTACTGTTCTACCACTCCTGCAGAGCACAGGCCAAAGAGACTACATCTCCCAGCAAGACACACGCCCTTTGACCCCAGATAGACCAAAAAGACGCGCCGGAGAGCGCCAGAAGCCGGAAGACTATAGCCTCCCGGCATGCAGCGCGCTTCCCCCTATTAGGTTTGAGGCGCGTCCGGCGCGTTGCCCATCGGGAGTTGTAGTCAGCGGCGCGTTGCCCTGACGCTAGCCGGGCCGGGCGTGGGGGCCTTTGGGAGGTGGCGCGGCCGGGCCCAGCTGCGGGGCGGAGGCGGAGGAGAGGCCTGTGGCGGCTGGGAGCAGCGAAGCTGGGAGCAGGCGCCGGAGCCGAGCCGAGCCGGAGCGGGCGGCGAAGGCCGGCGTGGCGAGCAGCAACAATGTCGGTGTTCGGGAAGCTGTTCGGGGCTGGAGGGGGTAAGGCCGGCAAGGGCGGCCCGACCCCCCAGGAGGCCATCCAGAGGCTGCGGGACACGGAGGAGATGTTAAGCAAGAAACAGGAGTTTCTGGAGAAGAAAATCGAGCAGGAGCTGACGGCCGCCAAGAAGCACGGCACCAAAAACAAGCGCGGTGAGGCGGCCCGGCCCCTTCAGACTTTCCTCGGGCTCCCCTCAGGTTCCCTGGGCCCCGACTTCACCTTCGTCAGACTCGTCTCGGGGTCTGCTCTGACCCTGGAACTCTCCCGTTCAGACTTCTTGCCGGGTCAGGGACCCCCTCCCCGTCCAGCTCCCTTCAGTGTCTCCCCAATCCCTGGACTTTTCCATCGTCGGACTCTCTGCCCTCTCCTCTCAGCCTCTCCCCACCCCGCCAGGCCCCTTCAGACCCCCTATCTCACAGCACTTTCCTCCACGCTCACTCTATTCCTTTCTCTTCGCCTTGTCCTGCTCCCTTTGGCCTCACCCACCTTCCTAGCTATTGCCCCTGCCTCCTCCACGGCTCATTTCTGCCTGCATCCTAGTATTTCTGTGCTTCCTGGTGCTACCCCTGCCCTCTCCCGACTCCTCCGTGGAGTCTGTGAGCTGCCCCTGGCCTCTCCCCATCCCCCTAACTCAGAATTCACCTTGAAACGCCCCCTTGGTGGAGAGAAACGGGGCGTGGGGGAGAGGAGACCCTCTGTTTCCCGCTCTGTTTACTTGCTTAGTGAACTTGGGCAAGTTGCTTTCCCTTTGAGGCCTCAGCTTCCCCATCCATCAGCCAGGGTTTGGCCTCTGTTGAGGCCTAAGGTGTCTTCCAGCTTCGTGATTCACTTTTTGTTGCCTCATAGCTTGGCCTTATCAAAGTTTCCCGTGGCGCAAGCATTCACCCCGTGACTCACCGCTTCCCCATCCCTCTGAACTAGAGAGACTCCCGACTCCTCCCCAGTCCCCACTACTGGGGTTCAGGGCCCCGGTAGTGAATCTCGAGGCACTGCTTACTTTACTTCCTGTTGTTGAATGACTTTCTGGGCATTCTAAGTGCTTTGTGTTTTTCTTTTTCTTTCTTTCTTTTTTTTTTTGAGATGGAGCCTTGCTCTTTTGCCCAGGCTGGACTGCAGTGATTCCATCTCGGCTCACTGCAACCTCTGCCTCCTGGGTTCAAGCGATTCTCCTGCCTCAGCCTCCTGAGTAGCTGGGTTTACAGGAACCCGCCACCACACCCAGCTAATTTTTTGTATTTTTAGTAGAAACAGAGTTTCACCATGTTGGTCAGGCTGGTCTCAAACTCCTGACCTCATGATCTACCCGCCTCAGCCTCCCAAAGTTCTGGGATTACAGGCATGAGCCACCGCGCCCAGCCACTGCTTTGTGTTTTTCTTCAGTGAGATGAATGTGAAAGTGCTTTAAAACTGTAAAGCAGTTTAGAAATGTTTGCTTTTTCTTGTTATGGCCATGTGAGAGTGAATCACAGAACGACATACCTTCCCCCTGAGAAGGGTTTAGGAGTGACACAAACAAGTAATTCACTCAGAAGTCTGTTAGTGACTAGCAGTGTGACCTTGCGCTAATTTACCCTTTGGAAAGGAAAATCATGGATTTACAGTGCTCAGCACATAGTAGGGGCTCAATCGCTGTTTCTCCATTCTAATAGGAGAACAACATAGCCTATCTTGAGGATGCTTCTCTGCTAATAGTCAACAAATATTCTGGAAATTCTTTTTAGTGCCTGCCGCATGCACTGTATTCATAGGGGTGAACAAAACACAGCCTCCACCCTAATAGGAGAGAAGACAGACAGGAAAATAAATGAAGAAAATATTGTCTGGGGGTGATAAGTAGTAAATACACAAACAAAAAGATGGTCTGATAGGGAGTGATGGAGTGGGAGGGATGCCACTTTAGATAGAATGGCCAAGGAAGACTTCTTTGAAAAGGCAAAGTTCGAACTGAGCCTGGAGAAGGAACCAGCCTTGTAAAAATCTGGGGGAGGAGCCTTCCAGATGAGGAGAGCAGCATGGGAAAAGGCTTGGAGGTTGGCAGGTTGTAAGAAACAGAAGGGAGAGACTCCTGTGTCCAGAATGTAGTGCTTGAAGGGAGAGTGGCATGAAATAAGGGGGCCAGGGGTTGGACTTTGAACTTGCTGGTGAAGCATTTGGATTTTATTCCAAGTGGATGGAAAACTTTTGGAAGGTATTTTGCTGGAACGTGTCCTTATTGACAGGGTTTTTAAAACATCATGTGGCTGTTCTTTGGAGAGTGGTGGGGGATGAGAGTGGGAGCAGGGAGGACCATGAGGAGGCAGTTGCAGTGGTCGATTTGTGGCCTGGACTCCATCTGTAGCTGTGGAGTTGGGCACAGGGTTATATTTTGCTGTCTGTAGCTTTTGCCTCTGATGACTCTCCCTCAGTCCAGATCCCCTGTTTATGGTCATCAGAGTCAGTGTTTTTAGCCTTCTGCACTTTGGAATGCAGGAGAAGGGTGTCAGTTTACCATTCTCCTGTGGTCTTTTGGTCTGGAGCTAACTAGAGTCGATTGAATTGACTTTTAAGAGGCTGGGGGAGAGCTCACCAACCAACTGTGGAGGCCCAATCTCAGCTGTTTGACTTGCCGAAAGCAGGCTGTCTTCCTGACTTTGCTTGAGAGAACTGGAGCTGCTGTAACCTCCCCTTCTTTTTAGCATCCTCTGGAAGGAAGGTCTTAACTGCTTCCCGGGATAGTGTGGGGAGGTGAACACTACCACATTACCATAGTCAGTTAGTCTACTTAGTCACCTGCCACTGTGCTGGGACCTTGAGAGTCAGAGATGAAAATACACTGTGCCTGCCCTTCAGGAACTCAGGATTGGAAGTCTGAGGTGGGAGTGTGTGCGAGAGAGAGAGAGAGAGAGAGAGAGAGAGGAAGAGAGAGAGAGCGAGAGAGCAGGAAGTGATTACAACAGTGCAGAAACGTGAGTGTGTACGTGGACTGAGGCTGCAGAGGAGGCACCTGTTTGGGGGGAAAGGATAAAGAAGACTTGGCAGAGGAAGGAGAGTGTGAGGTGGGTCAGCAAGAAGTCGAGTGTGTTTGGGGGGCAGTGACAGTGTCGCCTCGGAGTCTGTGGGTGGGACAGGAAGTAACACTGGAGAGTGGCCAGTAGTCTTTGGACCTTGACCTGGAAGGGGTGAGGAACCCTTAGCTGTCCTTTATTTTTATTTATTTGTTCATTTTAAGCAACAGGGTCTTTCTCTGAGGCCCAGGCTGAAGTGCAGTGGTGCAGTCGTAGCTCACTTGCAGCCTAGAACTCCTGGGCTCAAATGATCCTCTCACTTCAGGCTCCTGAAAAAAAATGTTGTTAATTAGCTAGGCATGTGCCTGAAGTCCTAGCTAATTAGCAACATTTTTTTTGATAGGGACAGGGTCTCGCCGTGTTGCCTAGGCTGGTCTCAAACTCCTGGTTTCAAGCGATCCTCCCATATTAGCCTCCCAAAGTGCTGGGATTACAGCCATTGTGCTCAGCCCTTGGCTGTCATTTAAAGCAGAGAACCATCATATCTCCTTGGAATATTGAAAGAGGACTCCAGCAGCAGCTTAAAGGAAGAAGCGTGGACTGACCAGGAAAGGACTGGAGTCAGGAATCCCATAAGGGACAAGGATAGCGTCTTTCAGACCTGGGTTTGAGCTGCAGCATCATCACTTACCAGCTGTGTACCTGGGGCAGGTTACTGTGCACCTCAGATTCCTCCTCTACAAATTGGGGTACTAGTATCTGCCTGATTGGATGAAAATATGTTATGCATGCAAAGCTGTTAGCATAATGCCTGCCATATGGTAAGTGACCGATAAATGCTTGCCATTATCATTATTACAAGGAGACTTGCAATTATTCAGGTGAGAACAAAGGGCCAGTACAGAAGCATGGAGAATTGGAAGAGAAACAATCCATGACCGAGACCTTTCTGAAGGAGAATCAAAAGAGATTTGATGATTTATTGGAATTGTGGGAGTGGGCAGGATGAAGGAGAGAGAGGAGTGGAAGATGATTCCCAAGTTTATAGTTTGGGCAACTGGTTGGATGGTGATGGCATTAATGAAGTTGGGAAACAGGAGAAGGAATAGTACTTCATAATTGTAAAGTCCTTGTAGGTTTGGAAAATCCCTCAGCATCTGCTGAGACTGTGAGGTCCATAAGGTAAGTTGTGATGGTCACATTCATCACTGTGTCCCCACCACCTAGCACAGTGTTTTGCTCATGGTTAATGGTCAACATTTGTTAAATGAAAAAAACAATCTTGTGGGTAAGTTCTGTTATTCCCATTGTACAGAGAGGAAAATGAGGCTCATGAGGGGACGTAACTCAACTCAGAGACCAGTTCTTCTGTTGATTGTGAACAACTTGTGTCATTTATTCCTGTGATGACTAATGGTGTCATCATGGCCATCGTCATCACTCAGTTCATTAAACACCCACCTGTGCAAGGTGTGGTGCTGAGCAGGGCATGAAGAAGTGAAGCAGAAACAGGCCATTCCCTGCTGGATGTGTAGCCAAATGTAGATGCTATCTTTGAGGCATACACATTGGAAAAATGAAACAAACCTCAGAAGCTTGAGTATTTGCAGTGTGTAGTTGCATCCCAGGTAGTGGTTCCAGGGAGGGACCTAGAGCAAAATTTGGATTGTGTGTTTTTTCCCAATTTTTTCCTTTAGTTGTATATTCATTCTTAAGCACGTGGCAGGCCCTTACTGTGTCCTAGGCCCCATTCTTGGTGCTGAGAATACAGACGTGAACCAGATGTGGTCCCTGCCATCCTAGGGACTTAAGTATCATCATTTATGAAATGATAGTCATCTCATATGGCTATGATGAGGATTAGCTAAGATAATACATGAAAGAGTGTGGCAAATTGTGGATATTGAGTAAGTGTACTTTTCTTTTTCGATAAACTTATTGTTGATCAGACTTCTTTGGTTTAGTTGTCAAAATGGAAAAGTTCTTTCATTGAGAGCTGGATGGTAACCAAGATTAAAGTTTAGCGGAACTGACAAAAATCACCAAAGCTAGGTCTTTTTTTGGTACCTTTTTAAACAATGACCTTTGGTTTTCTCCTTAAGAAAGGTGATCATACTTTTTGGGAGAACATGTGGGGAAAAAAAAGAAAAGAAAAGAAAAAAATGGAAGATGATCAAATATCAAAGATCTTTTCAAGTCTTAGTAATTAGCTGAGGAAATACCTACTCCAGGTGGTTCAGATCTCCCTTTTTTTCCTGTTTTAGTAAAGATAAAAACAGTTGTAGACAAGATCATAGTTTAACAAGAGAATTGTATAAGATTAGGAAATGGAGACAGGCATCTAAAACACCTTACGCTGGTACATTTCTGTGGATTTAGGGATGCAAATCAGTTCATTTACAGGTTAATTTAGGCTCAGCTGAGAATATCTGATGGATACATAGAGGCCAGGAGCTTACAAGAGATATATCTTCATTAAGTTCTTCTCATTGCTGGAGTGAGGGTGGTTTTCTTATGCTTAATAAAGTCTCTGCAAAACATGAGCATATGTAAAGACATTGTAATAAGTTATGTTTATAGTGAATGTGGCTTTTTGGTTCTCTGGAATCAAGATCTCAGGTTGAAAGGCACAGTGTCTCAATGGTGCATGTGCCAGCAGGATCTCTTATCCCAGAGGCCCAGGGATAGAAAACTTGAAATCTACCCAGGGAACTGAGCAGTGGGAATTTCGCTTAGTAACACTTAAGTTTCTTGTTTAGAAAAATAGTTGGCTAGGTTGAGTTTGGTTTACTTCTTAAGACAGATGGCATGTCAGAGGCCCTATATGTTGGCTATCCAAACATGCTGGTGACTTTGATTCAAATGACAATTTTTTTTTTTTTTTTTGAGATGGAGTCTTGCTCTGTTGCCCAGGCTGGAGTGGAATGGCGCAATCTTGGCTCACTGCAACCTCTGCCTTCCGGGTTCAAGCAGTTTTCCTGCCTCAGTCTCTTGAGTAGCTAGGATTACAAGCATGCACCAACACGCCCAGATAATTTTTTATATATTTTTTAGTAGAGACAGGGTTTCACCATTTTGGTGAGGCTGGTCTTGAACTCCTGACCTCGTGATCCGCCCACCTTGGCGTCCCAAAGTGCTGGGATTACAGGTGTGAGCCACTGTGCCCAGCCAATAAAATCTTATTTTGCCCATTTGGCAGGGAGATTAGATATTTTTAAGTGCCTGCCGGAGTAGGTTTATAATGTGGTTTGCAACTCAAGATAGGTTTTGTTTGGAAGTTTAACTAAACGTGAAGACCTTTGAGCAGGGCTGTTTTGCTTGGAAGAAATCTTGAGTTGTCCAGAGTTGGGTAAGAGTGTGGAGTGAGGTCTTGGAGACCAAACTATGAAGATGTGTGTGATCCATCCATCTCTGAGGCAGAAAGCCAGGATCTAATTTGTTTACAGTGGTCCAGATCCTTGACGTGGAGCCAGGGCCCACCAGGAGGAGGGGCAGAGCTCTTGGGGTCTTGAGGAATTTCTTATGAAAACGTAGTTCTTCTTGCTTAGAATTATTTTGTGTTGTGCCACTGTCTTTATGAGTGTGAGAGAGAGGATATTAAAAAACAATTTCATTTGGTCATTTTGAGGATAGATGATTATATTTAGAAGGAAGATCTGAGCATAGCAATGGGAAACAACAGATCTGGCTGGTTATGTACTAGCCTGTTTTGAAGCTGTTTGGCTCATGTCAGCAATCATTTACGTTTCTTCTAGGAGGAAGGCAGTGTGGTGATGTGGGCAAAGATTCCCAGTTTGAATGCAGCTTTACCTCTCACCAGTAGTACCTTGGCAGTTACTTATTTTCTTTGAGTCTCAATTCCCCTGTGTGTGAAAAGGGAAATACTACCAGTGCTTACTGCCTAGGGTTCTTGCGAGGATATGCAGTAAGTTGATGTATGTAGAGTGCCTGCCAGAATGCCTGGTAAATAGGTGAGATGAAAATGTTTCCTTGACTTCCCAGGGATAGTCTTAGGGACAGTAAGGGTATAAAGATGGACGAGACACTGCCTTCTCCCCACAAGGGCCCACACAGTTCATCGAGGAAGATACACAAGCAAAAGTAACTATGAGAAAAGGCAAATCCTAAGTTTATAAATGAAGTGTTAGAGGAAAATACAGCAGGAAGAGTTTAATTTGTCTCTGAGGTTGTAGGTTCACCTCACCCAGCCACCCATCCAATGCCCAGATTCCCTTTGTGGAAGTGATGAACCTCAATGGAACCCCTCTGTTGACAGGATTTGTATTAGGTGCTCTATCTTCCCACACTACAACATAGTCTGTCTCTGGACAGCTCCGACACCTTTCTTACCTGGGGCTAATACCTCTTTCTGTAGTACCTACTTCTGCTACAGGTTGGGATGGTAGCTTCATAGGGAAGCAGCCTGGGCTGGTGAAAAGAATGTAGGATTTGGGGACAGAAAGATTGGGGCAAATCCCGGCTTTGACTCTAGACAATTGTGAACTAGAAAACAGGTTGTGATTTCTGTCTCTTGGGGCCACAGAGAACAAGTCTGATCCCGCTTCTACATGACAGATCAAGGAAGATTGTGCTTATGTCTCAATCCTGCAGCCCTTCTACATTTCATTGACTGTTCATTTTCTGGTGCTTCCATTCCTTCCTTTTTACCCTCCTTTGGATGTGCATGTTCTGTTCACCAGTGCTGGTCTTTTTTTTTTTTTTTGGAGACACAGTTTTGCTCTGTGGCCCAGGCTGGAGTGCAGTGGCACCATCTCAGCTCACTGCAACCTCTGCCTCCTGGATTCAAGCAGTTCTCCTGCCTCAGCCTCCTGAGTAGCTGGGACTAAAGGCGCACGCCACCACGCCCAGCTAATTTTTGTATTTTTAGTAGAGATGGGGTTTCACCGTGTTAGCCAGGGTGGTCTCAATCTCATGACCTCGTGATCTGCCCATCTTGGCCTCCCAAAGTGTTGGGATTATGGGCGTGAGCCACTGTGCCTGGCCCTTTGTTTTTTTGAGATGAAGTTTTGCTCTGTTGCCCAGGCTGGAATGCAGTAGCACCATCTCAGCTCATAGCAACCTCCACCTCCTGGGTTCAAGTGATTCTTCCGCCTCAGCCTCCCGAGTAGCTGGAGCTACAGGCATGTACCACCAAGCCCAGCTAAATTTTTTTGTATTTTCACTAAAGACAAGTTTTCACCATGTTGGCCAGGCTGGTCTTGAACTCCTGACCTCAAGTGATCCACCTGCCTCAGTCTCCCAAAGTGCTGGGATTATAGGCATGAGCCACCACACCTGATCAGTGTTGCTCTTAAGATGTGGAGTGGACAGAGCTGAATAATCTGAATATTCTGGCAGAAGTCTGAGCAGCACAACCCCAGAACATGCAGGGCCATTTGTTTAGGAACTAATTTGGTTATTTGTGTTCTTTAGCCCTGATACTTCCTGTATCACCGAGACAGGGAAAAGCAATCGTATTTTCCTGTGGCTTATTCATTAGTAAAGGGATGAGCATTTAGGAGCCCCTAAAGTTTGTTTGGTCCTTCTTAAAGAGTCTTAGCTGAAGGATTGAATGATTTAAGTTCTTAACAAGAGTGCCTGGCTGGCTTGATTCCCTGACAGCTGATATTTCTAGCTCTATCTCCTCCCTCTTCCTTACAGGGCAAAGCTGGCTTGGAGGGCTTATTTGAGTGATGGAGGAAAGCTATACATCCCTGTGGTTGTGATTGTTTAGCTTAAAAGTTCAGTGATGTGGTATAGTGGAAAAGGTGCTAGCTTTGTGGTGAGAAGAGTTGAGTTCCCATTCCGCCTCTGCCACTTGCTAGTTTGGTAAGCCAGGGGAAGCCTCCTCATATCTCTGAGCAACAGCTTCTTTAGCTACAAAAATGGAATACAGAATTGACTACACAAGCTTTCTGCTCCATGTGTGGTCTATGGGAAATTATGAGAAATGCAGACTCTTAGGCCACTTCCTGACCTACTGAAGCAGAACCTGCATTATATGAGAGCCTCAGGTGGTTTGTAGGCCCATCAAAGTTTGTTGAGAGATTCTGAAACAGATTTGGATATTGTGCAGTTTGGGGACTCTGATGTTGAGATCCCAAATCTTTGATTTTAATGCTATATAGGTACACATTTGCATTTAATTTCAGTCGATCCATTTTCAAAGAAGGTAGCTGGAAACTTTTGCTTCATTCATGAATCTATTTGATAGATAAGTGTGTAGTAATTTGAGCTGTGTGCCAATGCTGTCCTAGTTGCTAGGTAAATGCAGATGAAGACAGGTCACTGCCTCTGAGGTGCTTATAATCTAGCCGAGTGACAGACAAGTAAACAGATAACCAGGGTACAGTGTGATTTGTTCTAGAAGCATATTCAGAATTCAGTTTGTGATATGCAATAGAGGGAACTGGAATAGCTTCATTGGGGGGGCTGGGTGACTTTTTATCGATTAGTTATTTTGGGGAGTAATGGAATGTTAGAGCAGAAAGGAACTCAAAATATATGAGTGCTTGAAACTGTAATAGGAAAAGTTTTTCGTAAAGAAAAACCAGGAACATGGAACTGTTTGCAGTACTTTTAAAGTACTTTATTTGAATCAGAAGCCCCTTGGTGGGGACATGAGAATAGATCAGTATTTAACTTGGTCATAAAATAATTAGCTTTGGAATAATAAATTTAAAGTATAGTTTATTCTGATAATTAATTTGCTTAATTATTCAGTTAATGATTCAGTTAAATTGATTAATTATAATTGTCTTCCTATGAAAATAAGTAGGAACTAAGAAACCTGAGTAATGGATTCTCTACTGTCTGCATAAGCAATAATTATAAATTCCTGGTTTGTAACCTTTATAAGATCTAATAGTTGTATAAATAAAAATAAGATTTTACATGTGTGTAGCCCAGCCTCTGTTCCCTGCAGGTTTGGAGAGGAGTTGCTACCCAGACGAGGATTCACTTTGTGACTCCCCCATTAGGGTGAGGAATTTGATCAGCTTGATGTGTTCCAGGGCTTGCTGGACTTGGAGACACTGACTGACAAGTCTAACATTTAAAACCCAGGTTAGGCTGCGCACGGTGGCTCAAACCTGTAATCCTAACACTTTGGAAGGCTGAGGTGGAAAGGAAACTTGAGACCAGGAGGTTAAGACCAACATGGGCATCAAAGTGAGACCCCTCTCTATTTTTTAAAAAAAGTTAAAAATAAAAGCCCAGATTATTGCTTGTTTCTTTCCTTCTTTTCTTTTCCTTTTCCTTTTTTTTTTTTTTTTTTTTTTTTTTTTTTTTTGAGACAGTCTCACTCTGTTGCCCAGGCTGGAGTACAGTGGCGAGATCTCGGCTCACTGTAACCTCCGCCTTCTGGGCTGAAGCCATCCTCCCACCTCAGCCTCCTAAGTGGCTGGGACTACAAGTGTACACCACCATGCCTGGCTAAATTTTTGTATTTTTTGTAGAGATGGGGTTTTGCCATGTTGCCCAGACTAGTCTTGAATTCCTGAACTCAAGCTGTCCACCCACCTTGGCCTTCTAAAGTTTTGGGATTATAGGCATGAGCTGCTGGACACGACCTATTGCTATTTTTTTTTTTTTTTTTTTTTTTTTTGAGATGGTGTCTTGCTCTGTTGCCCAGGCTGGAGTGCAGTGGCATGATGTCGGCTCACTACAACCTCCACCTCCCAGGTTCAAGCAACTCCTCTGCCTCAGCCTTCTGAGTAGCTGGGATTACAGGCATATGCCACCACACCCAGCTAATTTTTGTATTTTTAGTAGAGACCGGGTTTCACCACGTTGGCCAGGCTGGTCTCTAACTCCTGACCTCAGGTGATCCACCTATCTTGGCCTCCCAAAGTGCTGGGATTACAAACATGAGTCATAGTGCCCCGCCTGCTGTCTTAATTCTCTATCAGGTGAAATAGTTGCTTTCACCTCTTCAAAGCATTTTCTTCCTTTAGAATTTTGCACATAGACAGCGTGTCATCGCAGATTGCTTGGCAAGTCTGGAGTTAGGACTTTGGGTGTCAAGTTGTAATGGGCTCCGATAGCCTTCTGTGGCCTTGTCTAAGGAGGGAACTGATATCAGCCTGGCATTCAGCTTGCTGCTCCTAGCTGTCAGGGCTGCAGGGCTCACAGCTGCGGACAGCCCTCCTCATGATTAGATCTTACAGGTAATTTTGAAGGTGTTAAGGACACTGCAGTATAGGCCCAGGTAAGTAATTTTCATCATTCTTAAAAACATTGTATTTCAAAGTAAAAAAAATTTTTTTTTTCAGAAAAAATATCTCCGGAAAATGAAAACATTTCCCCCATCTTTGGGAAATGCCATGCACTTTCCAAACTTGATCATATTTGATCTTTTCAGCAACTCCATGTACAAGTGGTATTATCCCATTTTAGAGATGAAAAAGTTGAGGTTCAGATTATATGAGTCACTGGGCAGATCTAGCTCTGTGACTTGGGGATCCTGAAGTGGGGGGGCTGTATCACAGTGGGTTTTCTGGTATGTTTGATATTCTGTAGGATCTCAGCTCTGTCACCCAGGTTGGAGTGCAGTGGCGTGATCATGGCTCAATGCAGCCTGGACATCCTGGGCTCAAGTGATGCTCCCACCTCAGCTTCCAAGTAGCTGGGACTATAGGCATGTACCACCAAGCGTGGCTAATATTTTATTTTTATAGAGACAGTGGTCTCAACTATGTTGCCCAGGCTGTTCTTGAACTCTCCTGGGCTCAAGCAGCCTTCCCACCTCTGCCTCCCAAAGAGTTGGGATTACAGGTGTGCATCACTATGCCTGGCCCCAGATCGCTATAATCCTTGAGTGCTTGTAATTTATAAATAGGCAGAATCTTGTCATTGGAAATCAGTTTTTATAATATTCCCTGTGCAAAGTGAGCGCCTATTATTCTGCAGAGGAATACTTCACAGTGTTTTATGGCTTCCAGAGAACTTTCACATACATAATCTGGTTTTGAAACTCAGAGAAGCCTTATGTAGGGCAGATTATGATTTTTAGCTCCATTGTTTTCCTTTTTTTAGAGGAAGAAACTAAGACTCAAAACAATTAAATGGTGTTCTAGAGGCAGAGTCAAGGCTAGAGCCCTTGAGGCTCCAAGTCTAGTGCATTTCTGCCACTCTGTGCATCCACCCTGGCTCCTTCCTTTTAATGCTGTATTTCAGATTCCCCCCAGCTTCAGCAAGGCTGTGTCAGTAGTGGGTGTGGTCAGGTTAAAGAGGACAAGGTTGGGGTTGGGGTGTGGGGATCCTAAGAGTGACTGGACCTTATTATACACAGTGGGACTGGTGCCAAGGAGAAGACCCAGAGGGGACTGTTCTTACATTCTGGAATGGTTTGAGAGCCCTTATTCACTTGTCTTCATTCATTCAGTTTGCTACAACATCAACATTGTGCATTTCCCTGCCAGGTTTCCATCTTTTCCCACAATAAGCTTATTTTCTCTGTGGCCTCTAGTGTAGGGTTTCTCAACCTTAACTATTGACATTTTGGACTGCATAATTTTTTGTTGTGTAGGGCTGTCTTGTGTATTGTAGGATGTTCAGCAGTAGCTTTGGCCTCTGTCTACTAGATGTTCATAGTACCTCCCCATCCAGTTGTGACAGCAAAAATGTCTCCAGATATTGCTGAATGTCCCCAAAAGGGCGGGGCTTGTCAAGCCACTGCAAATGGAGCGCTAGAGTGTCAGAGGCTTGTCTAAGGATAAGGGGCTCATAAAGAGCAGGGCTGGGGGCAGGAACCTGCTAGGTACTTTTCATCCTACCCTTTTGTTGTTCTGTTCTGGAAACCAAGGTCTAGAGACTTAGCCCAGAGCCACCTGTCTCTGTTTTCTGGAAGCCTGGCTAGGGCTGGGACCTAGACCTGAATCCCTCCCACCTAGGACTCTTTGATCAACCCATAGTCTCTAGTCTTTTCAGGTTGAAGAACCCTTTTCTAATTTCAGAAAATAGTGAGATTGGGCATATAATAATAGTTGTACTTTTAGTACTCGTTAATTGAGATCAGATATTAATAGAAAATTCCCTTCAACCAATATTTACTATATACCCACCGTCTTTCTTCCCTAGGACTGTGTCTGTGTAAATGGTATGTGGTCGCATGGTAGTTGTTTTTATTATTGTGTGATATATTCATCATTTAGTGCAGAGGCAGGGCACAGTTGCACACATTCACAGAGCACTGGAGTGACCACTATGAACCCCATGAGCTCACAACGCATACATAGGTTGGGAACTGATTGACGGATTATGCCAGGAGACTTGAGAGAACAGCAGGCCTGAAATTCCGGGCTTTTCCTGAAACCATGAGCTGTCTTCACACTTGAGATGGAAATCTCCACACTCTGGAAATAAAAAGCCAACAGGCTACCCAGAGTGCTCAGTGCAGCTCTCTCAGCAGCTATACACTAGGGCATTTGTGATAAAAGAAGAGGGATTTGGCTGGAAACCAGCTTTTAAGTTTCTAGCATTAGTTGGTAAATGGTGCGTGGGTCTAAGGGGAGTTTAAAATAATGGCCTTGAACTTGGGAATCTGTGTTTGCAGAGCCTCTCATCTCAAAGCACTGAGCTTCTCTGACAAGAACCATTATTTCAGAGTAAGAGGCAGAGAGGCCAGGGCCACTCAAAGGATGCCTGAAAAAGAGCCAGCTTCTCCCAGGTTTAGGAGCTTGGACCCCTGGTTGGCATCCTGGGGTGGAGCTGTTTGTTTTTATCAGGCGATGGTGGGAAGAGGAAAAAGGTTGTTAAGTTTGGCAAACATTTTGAGTGTTTACTATGAAAGACTCAATTTGAAGGGACTGTGTGGGACGTAGTTCTTACCCTCCAGGAACTCCCAGTCTGCTGAATGCTGTAGAGAAGGACAGTGCATAACTCTCTGTAAAATAAGGCACACCTACCATTGGTATTCGAATATGGTAGGAGAAGGAAGGAGAAAGAAGTGAATTTCAGCTGGGAGATTCTAGGGTAGTGCCAGGGGTGGCAGAGGTTCTGAGCTGGGGTGTGATGAATGGAATTTGGGAAGGAGGAGGCCTGTTGGACCATTCGAGGCAGAGGGGACTGTGGGACCAAAGCTACAGGGATTAGCCTGTGCTGTGTTTGTATGCAGGAGGGTTGAGGGATTATGGGTATAGATGAGGGGTAGCGGTGGCTCAGGTGGGGTGAGAGTTTTAGTTGTGGCTTCCCTGAGGAGCCCTGGATGCCAGGCTGAGGAATCTGTGTTAGTCTGAATTTAGTGAGGCACATACCAAATGAATACTTTCTGTCTCTAGAGAGCAGTGAAGTTTCCCATTGGAAGGCTGCCTGTCCATTACTGCCTGAGGGAACGAGGTGTGTCTCAGGGCTGTCGCCTTATAAGGAAGTCCATTGGTCACTATCCTTTCTCCTGTTTGTTCCCCCGGGTTTCCTTTCTGCTTTATTTGAAGTCTAGCCATTCTGGGCAGCTTGGTAGAGACAGAACAGCAACCTTTCTGTTCTCAGAGTATCTCAGGTTGCATGCCAAAGGTAGGCAGGCAAATCCTCTTTGCTTAAACTAGCTTGACCCAGCCTCGTTTATTAATCAGGTCCTTGGCTAATATTGTGCATTTCATTCCCAGCTGGCTAGCTGGCTAACTCAATTAGTTGTGATCTTTGGGATTGTTTAATCTTTCTTTCATGTTTATCTTTGGTTCAAGAGAAAGCTAGTTATTCTTTCTGGTTAATGACAGTGACCTGTATTTCTGAGGCCTTACATTTCAAGTTCAGCCCAGACTCGGTCTCCTATCCCATTCCTGAAACTCTGAGAATGAACACTTCCCCAATTTCCCCTTTCCTGAGCTCCTGGCATCCTGTTAGCTTTCCTACCCCTGGGTGCACCCTCCATTGCCCAGATTGGTCAGGCAGACCCCTAAGACTTTGAGATGCTGCACAATAGTTCAAACTCTGTCACTGTACCTCTTTGTACAAGTAAGGGCCTTCCTACTTCTGGGCCTTTGTTTTCTCAACAACAAAATGGGAAAATGGATTGAATGAGTGCTAAGATTTCTCTGCTGTAACATTCTCTTAGTCAACAAGTGCCACATTACAGTAACTTTACCCTTCAGACAGCCAGGTGTTGCTCCATGCAGTTTGACTGCATAAAAAGATGGAGTAGCTCAGCCTTCATCTTACCTGTTAACAGTTAGGTACATCCCTGCTCATTGTAAAAGTCTAGGTCAGCCCCAGGCTGTTTTGTAGAAAGTCGTGGACATTTTTCCATTTTGATTCCTTAGATCAGAGGCCAGAACTGAATAATGGTTTTTAGCTGTTCCCCTGATCCTGCACCCAGCCCAGCAGCGCAGACGCTGGAGGGCATCTTTCGTGGTGCCTGAGCCTTGTTTGGATCAGTGGCCTGCCTCTGACTTTACTGCCAGCCTTTTGGCGAATCAGAGGCACAAACTTCTGTTGAGGCTAAGTAGGTTCAAGCCCTACTGGCCAAAACCCCAGGAGTGACCAGTTAAGCACACTGGGGTGAGACTTGTGGTAGGACTTGACTTGCTCACTGACCCACCTTTGGGGCCACAGGATATAGGGGAGTTGTCTCCTGTGTGAGGATAGTGAAGAAAGGAACCAGCTGCTAAGGGCTGGCCTGACTTGAGTCATTTTAATTCAATCTGCTTTTTAGGATGGCGATCGAAGGGAAAATCAATGATCCTGGGATTGTCGGAAAGAACAGCGGGCTTTTCTGCAAAGGCCTCGTGTGCTTAGCGTAAGTCCTGGCTCCATTATGAGCAGCTAAGCCTCTTAGGAATATGGTAGACATTTACCCACCTGGTTCTAAATTAGGCCTTTTAAAACCTCAAGTCTCCACTAGTGACATTAAAACACCTCTATCCCTTTTATTAACCTGCACAGTACATTCCTGTTTCCTAAGCAGTTCTGGAAAATCAAACAACTTTAGAGCTCATCTTGTCCATATATTGGGAAATCACAGGCCCAGAGAGGTTAGGTGATCTGTTAAAAGTAACACAGCTCATTGAAGGGAAAGCTGGGACTGGAACTAATGGCTCCTATCTTCTCATTCCAAATAATTCTGCTGTAGCCTCACCTGCTTCTCAACAGACGCTGTGGTAAATGTAGCCAACCCTGCCAGAATGGTTTGGAAAATCAAGTGCCATGCAGAAAGCCAGCTGACAGGAGAGATGGAGCAAACAGTTGCTATTTTAGAGGGTTGTTTTCTTTTGAGTTATAACTGGCTGTCAGTGGTTAGGTGGGCTGGCATAGCCCTGGTGGAAGATCACAAACCCCAGGGTCTTGTGCCTACATTTCTGACTCTCTGTGTGACCAGGCTGAACAAGGCACTGTCTTTCCCTGCATCAGAGTTTCCTCCATGCAAGAGATCAGAGGAATTCCTACTTTTGGCTCATTTTACAGAACTCTGGGGAGGGTTAGGAAGTCTATAAAGAGACCTAAGAAAAAGTTGGTATATAAATAGCTTTTGGTGCTTCTTGTTTTGTTGTTGTTGTTGAGGTATAATTTATTTATAGTAAAGTAGATGAGTCTTAGGTGACAGCTGAATGAATTTTTATAAATGTATACATTGTGTAACTACCACACAGATCAAGATATGAGAACATTCCAGCACTCAGCTGTCTGGAGGGTTTATAGCAGTTTAGAACTTGAGAACAATATTTGTTTATTCTGGCCCTTTTAGAATCTCAGAGGCCGTTTATCATCCTGTTACTCATTCAACGTGTTTCCCAAACACCTTGTAGTACAGGGCACGGTGCTAGGTATTGCTGGGAGTACAGAAATGAAGAATTATTGGCCTCTGTCTCGGGCTCACAGCCCATTAGGATTATGACTCGAATCCAAGGGAGAAAGCGAGAAGAGCTGTGAGAGGAAGCTTGGAGAAGAGAGGCTGCTTCTTGCTGGGAGAGGGGAGGGTATGTGGTATTTATGTAGACACAGAATTTTCCCCAGTTCTCTCTGTTTGTAAACATAGGAAAGGGACCAGATTATGAACTTCAGCCCCATCTCAGCCAGTTCTTTGCATTCTCAGACCATGTTGGGTACTTGGAGAGGTGCAGGCCTAGCCGAGAACACCCATCTGCGGTGTTTGCTCAGCTTTGCCTTTCCCTTGGAAAGCAGAAGCAAACTCAGGCAAGAACAAGAGACGCTTCCCTCCCTTTCTTTGGCCCCTGGGCTCTCAGGAACTGACTTCCCCCTCTGTCTTGGGACTTAAGGCTATAAGGCCACAAATCTGTGAGTTAATTTTGGCCTGAATTTCTTTCTTTGCCCTCCTTGGTTGAGTAATTTAAAATGTCAGTTTCTTATATGAAACCAGACTCCAGAAAGATTTTCCTGATCCTTTTCCTGTATGAGAAATAAGTTTTAGATTTTCTTTTAATTGCTGATTAGGCACATACGGCTCTGTGGTTGGTAGGAAAGGAGGAGACCGTATCCAGAGTAGACACACGATGATCCCTTTCTTTAAAGAGAGTCTCCAGAGTTAGTTTAAGAGCAGTGCCTAAGATAGGGTCAGTCTGAAGCGATAACGCCCTAGGACATCTGAGCATTACAGAGCCACATCTTGGCACATGTGTAGACAGTAGATAGGAAGGAAAGAAGGGCAGATGGCTCTGCCTGGCTGAACCTTGTTCAGGTTCTGGTGAGTTACTGGGTCTTGGAAATATAAGGGACTTAAGAGATCATCTGGGTCTATTCTCCCACTCCCATTTTACAGATGAGGAAAGTAAGACTTTGATTTGACCAGAACTGACTGGCAGCAGAGCTGGAATCAGAGCCAGGTCTCACGTGTGGTAGAGAATGAAGATGTTCTGGAGGAGTGCTCGGCAGGATGTGGAAGAAAGCTTGGCTGGGAGAGGGTGGTGGTGAAGAGGAGGATGAATGGAGTGGCAGAAACATTTGATGGTTTCCCCCAGCATTTGGTGCCAGGAAAAACAAGGCACCAAAGTGGGAGAGACACAACCTGTCAATCATCTCAGGGGAGGGACCCAGGAGCCCTACCTGAAGAGGGCATGGAGGATACTGTGGCCAGGATGGAGGATTTTGAATGGCCTGGGCATCTATAGTTCCTGTCTTCCTTGTATTAGTTAGCTTGGGCTGCCATAACAAAATACCGTAGAGTGAGAAGTTTATTTTCTCAGTTCTGGAGATTCAGAGTCCATGATCAAGGTGCTGGGTAATTTAGCTGTCTTCCTGGCTTGCAGACAGCTGCCTTCCCGCCGTGTCCTCACATGACCTTTCCGTGAAGTGTGTGTGTGCATTGCGGGGAGTGGACAGAGAGTGGGGGCATCTTTCTTCCTTTAAGGCTAACAGTCCTGTCAGATTAGGGACCCACCTTGTGATATCATTTAGCCTTAATTATCTCCAAAAGGCCCCATCTCCAAGTACAGCCACCCTGGGGTCAGGGCTTCAATGTGTGAATTCTCGGGGGGATACAGGTCAGTCCATAGCACTCCTTAGCTTTTTGTTTTCCGATTGACTACTTTAGGACCCTTGAGTTATTGTTTTTCTTGGTAGGGAGGCTGCTTTCTGACATTCCTTTCTTTATGTTATTTTCTAAACAATCCGATTATAATCTATCACTGTGAATTGTTCAAGAGAACAGAGGTTTTTTTGTTTTTTTTTTTAATTTTTTTGAGACAGGATCTTGCTCTGTCACTCAGGCTAGAGTACAGTGGCATGAAAATGGCTCATTGCAGCCTGGACCTCCGCAGCTCAAGGGATCCTCCCCGCTCAGCCTTCCAAGTAGCTGAGACTACAGATGTACTTCACCATGCCCAGCTAATTTTTTTTTTTTTTTTTGACAGAGTCTTGCTCTGTCACCAGGCTGGAGTGCAGTGGTGTGATCTTGGCTCACTGCAGTCTCCACCTCTTGGGTTCAAGTAATTCTCCTGCCTCAGCCTCCTGTGTAGCTGGGATTACAGGTGTGCACCACCACACCCAGCTAATTTTTGTATTTTCAGTAGAGATGGGGTTTTACCATGTTGGCCAGGCTGGTCTTGAACCCCTGACCTCAGGTGGTCTGCCCTCCTCAGCCTCCCAAAGTGCTAGGATTACAGGCGTGAGCCACCGTGCCTGGCTGCTCAGCTACTTTTTAAAAGTTTTTGTGGAGATGAGGTTTCGCTGTGTTACCCAGGTTGGTGGTCTTGAACTCCTGCTCTCAAATGATACTCCTGCCTCAGCCTCCTAGAGTGCTGGGATTACAGGCATGAGCCACTATGACTGGCCTCAGAAATTATTTTCTCTCAGTGTTTGGTAATTCTGTGCAGTTTAGAGTTCGTTCTTTAATTTTATTATTTTCACATACACGGTTTTAATCAAAAGTGTTCAGCAAGGAAGGCCGGATAGCAAACCCATGAACCAGTCTGTTTTTGTTTTTTAATTGTGGTAAAGTATACGTAACATACTGGTGTGAGCTACCATGCCTGACCTGTGCCCCACTGTTTAAGAACCAAGGCAAGACTACCTTTTCCCAAAAGAGAATCAGCTTCCTGTGCCCACCCCTTGCTGCCTTTTTGGCAAGGAAGATCATTTGTCTTCAACCCCCCTTGATCATGTCTCTTTGAGTCCAAAAGCATAAAATCCTGGTTGGGTTTTCCCTCTTGCCTTGCTTTTCTAACAAGTGTGCACATTGGAAGTATTTTTCTGCCAGTATTTACTCCCTTTCCCACTTCCCCACAAATGTCCCCAGCCCCCAGGCCTCTGTTGTCATCTCAGTTGCCAGGGTGCTCTCATGCTTGCTCAGGCAGAAGGGGGCCCTTGTTGGCATGGATTCAGCTGGAAGCAGAGAAAGAAAAGCCAGTCGGAAAAGAAACAGTGCATCCAGCCTGGGAACGGAAACCCAAAGCAGGCTGTTTCCCCTCTGCCCCAGCCAGGAACCTGCTTACCTCGAGCAAGCCTGGCTAAAAGCATCCAGCCTGGGACCTGGTGGGTTGGGGGAGGAGCTCAATCAGTGCCTTCATTCCACCCAGAGGATGAGACCAAAGCGCCAGTGCCAGTCATAGTTAGGTTGTTCTTAGTAAATGATTTGCTGCTTTAAACATAACTGCCTTTCCATGTCTGGGGATGGTGAAGAAATGGGCTGTTATTTTTGTTTGTTTTTATCAGGTAGTCATGTAAATGGTACGTAATTTTAAAAAGTGCATTTGTTGCCTTAGTCACTCTGTGTCCTTCCCAGAAATGACCAATTATAAGGCCCTGAGACAGTCTCTGCAATTACAAACATATACTATACCTGTACATTCTCCTGAGACACACCCATGTGTGAATGGTAGTAATTAGGTTACCTTTGAATCCTGGGCTCAAAAAAAAAAAATGTATATATATACACATATATATATATACACACACACATATATACATATATATAAACACACACATATATATATACATATATGTGTGTGTGTGTATACATATATGTATATGTATGTGTGTGTGTGTGTGTATATATATATATATGTATATATATTTAAAGAGCCAGGATCTCATTCTGTTGAATCCTTTGAATCCTGGGCTCAACATATATATATATATATATATATATTTTTTTTTTTTTTAAAGAGACAGGATCTCATTCTGTTGCCCAGGCTGGAGTGCATTGGAGCAATCATAGCTCACTGTAACCTCAAACTCCTGGGCTCAAACAGTCCTCTCACCTCAGCCTCTCAAATAGCTAGGACTAAAGGTGTGCACCACTATTTCCGGCTAATTAAAAAAAATTTTTTTTTTGTAGAGATAGGATCTTACTCTGTTGCCTAGGCTGATCTCAAACTCCTGGCCTCAAGCTTTAACCTCCCAAAGTGCTGGGATTGTAGGTGTGAGCCACTGTACCCGGCCAGAAATGATTTAGATTTGACCCACTCCGAAGTTCCTGAACTCCCATCTTCCTCATATGGATTTAGAGAATATTAATTCAGACTTCAGGTGCTAACTTGAAATTTGAAGCCCATGGCCCAGAAAGACCTGGGAGAATAGTTTCTTCCTCCCTGCCCCATCTTCTCTTCCCCGAGTGACTAGTCTCTCTGAGAAATGGCATCTCCACCACCTGGTTGTTCCAGCCAGGATCTTAGAACTTCCTGGCTCAGTCTCCATTTCCTTCCCTTGTACATTCAAACAGGTGATACAGGCCCATGGTCTTCCCTCTTGGTGTCTCTCAAGCTCATCCTCTCCTGGGCAGCCCCTCTGCTGTGGCCTCAGTTCAGGCCCTTGAAATCCACACCCTCTGGATTATTCAGTGGTTGCCAGCCCCTTCTCCCCACAGCAGCCAAAGCGATCTTTCTGAAATGTAAATCTGATCACGTTCCTGTCCTGCATTAAATCTTTCAATGGCTTCCAGCTAACCCTGGGATAGACTCCAGCAACTCCTTAACAAGACATCCAAGTCTGTCCTTGAGTTTCTCTCTTTAGCTTTTATCTTTCCTTGCTCCCTCTCTTATTTTCTCATGCCTCTCTTTTCCTGCTGCTTGGATATATTCCTCCTGGCTGTCTCCTGCCATCCTTTAAAATGCATAACCCCAAAGGTTAGGTTCCCTGCTCTGGGCATCTACAGGTAAGTATCCTGTGCTGACCCCTGTCATTGTATTACGTTGTCCATATCTGCTGGCCTGTGAACTCCTTCAGCCTTAGGACTATGTAATTTTTGTCCCTAGTTCCCAAGCAGAGTGTCGTGAGCAAAGTGTAATTCCTGGTACAGTAGAATGAGCATGGATTTGAGTTCTTCAAGGAATTGCCTGTTTCATCTAGGTTATTGCATGCTTTGTAGTATTGGTATGAAGTTGCTTCATCTTTTCTAGTGTTGGCATGAAGTTGTTCAAAATATCCCCTTTTTATCCTTTTAATATCTGTGGAGTCTGTAGTGATATCACATCTGTCATTCTTGATATTGGTAATCTTTTACCAGTCTGGCTAGAAGTTCAATTTTGTTGAACTTCTCAAAGAGCCAGAATTTTATTTCATTGACCTTCTTTCTCTTTTGTTACTCTTTTGTCTTTTATTGATTTTTCACTTTGATCTTTATTCCCGTTCTTCTGCTTACTTTGGATTTCACTTGTTCTTTTTCTTTTTTGGGGGGCCAGGTTATCACTCTCTCACCTAGGCTGGAGAACAGTGGCACAGCCATAGCTCACTGTAGCCTCAAACTCCTGGGCTCACGTGATCCTCTTGCCTCAGCTTCCTAAGTAGCCGGGACAGTATAGGTGCCCGCCACCACACCCGGCTAATTTTTGAAAACAATTTTTAATAAAATAAGATCTTGCCATGTTGCTCAGTCCCAAGCTGGTCTTTTTCTAGCCTGTTAAGGTGGAGGCTGAGGTTCATTTGAGATGATTCTTTTCTAGTATAGGCATTTAGTTCTCTTAAGGTACCATATTAGTGGCATTCCACATATTTCGATACGTTGTGTTTTCATTTTCATTCAGTTCAAAATATTTTCTGATTTCCTATTCCATTTCTTCTTTGACCTATGGCTTATTTAGAAGTATATTGGTTAGTTTCTAAATTTGGGGATTTAACAGAGATTTTCTGTTCGTGATTCGTATTTTATTTTATTTTTTTGAGATGGAGTCTCACCCTGTCGCCCAAGATGGGGCAGTGATGCGATCTTGGCTCACTGCAACCTTCACCTCCTGGGTTCAAGTGATTCTCCTGCCGTAGCCTCCTGATTAGTTGGGACTGCAGGCACACGCCACCATGCCCGGCTAATTTTTGTAGTTGAGACAAGGTTTCACCATGTTGACCAGGGTGGTCTCAAACTCGTGACCTCAAGGGATCCGTCCGCCTTGGCCTCTCAAAGTGCTGGGATTACAGGTGTGAACCACTGTACCTGGCATATGATTCCTAATTTAATTTCATTCCAGGTGATATATATAATATTACTTCATGTATAGTACACCTCATGTATGTACACTCTCATTTGCCTTTCCTGGCCTGTGTGCAATGATGATGTTTTACATGTAAATCCCCATACTATACTATTACTGTTTTTTTGTTTAAAGATACTTAAATAACTTACATTTTATTTATTATTTTTTTAGAGACAGAGTCTCACTCTGTCACCTAGTCTGGAGTCCAGTGGTGCAATTATAGTTCACTGCAGCCTTGACATCCTGGGCTGAGGGGATTCTCCCACCTTGGCCTCCCAGAGTACTAGGATCCTAGGCATGAACCACTGCACCTGGCGAGATTTACATCATTTTAAAGCCTTATGTATTTACCCATGTGTTTATCCTTTCTGGTGCTCCTCGTGGCTCTGCATAGATCTGTATTTTCATCTGGCATCACTTTCCTTTTGCCTGAAGGACGTTTAAAAAAATTTTGTAGTGAAGGTCTTCTGGTGATGAATTCTTTGAGCTTTTCTGTGTCTGATAGTCTTTATTTTACCTTTGTTTTTGAAAGATTTCACTGGGTTTAGAATTCCAGATTAACGGGTTTTTTTTGTTTCCTTTTGGTACTTAAAAATATTGCTCCACTGTCTTCTTGCTAGCATTGTTTTCTATGAGAAATCTGTCATTCTTATTTTTATCTCTGTGTATGTAATGTGTGTGTGTATACATAGATAGATAGATGGCTGCTCTTATGATTTTCTTTTTATTACTGGCTTTGAGCACTTTTAATATGATGTGCTTTGGTATATGTGGTCTTCTTCACGTTTGTTATGCTCCAGGGCCATTGAGCTTCTTTTGTTATTTTTATTGCTTTTGAGACAGAGTCTTGCTCTGTTGCCAGGCTGGAGTGCAGTGGCGTGATCTTGGCTCACTGCAACCTCTGCCTCCTGGGTTCAAGCTGTTCTTCTGCCTCAGCCTTCTGAGTAGCTGGGACTATAGGCGTGAGCCCCCACACCCGGCTAATTTTTGTATTTTCAGTAGAGACGGTATTTCACCATGTTGGCCAGGATGGTCTCAATCTCCTGACCTTGTGATCCGCCCACCTCAGCCTCCCAAAGTGCTAGGATTACAGGCGTAACCCACTGCGCCCAGCCTATAGCTTCTTGTATCTGTGTGTTTATAATTTTCCTCAGAGTGGAAAATTTTTGGCCATTATTTCTTGAAATATTTATTCACCTACCCTCTTCCTTTGAGGATTCCAGTTACATGTATATAGGTTACTTGAAGTTATCCCACACCTCACTGATGCTCTGCTGATGTTTAAAATTCTTTTTTCTCTCTGTATTTCATTTTGGGTAGTTTTATTGCTATTCAAGTTTACAAATCTTTTTGTCAATGAAATGTCCAATCTGCTATTAATCCATGTCATAATTGTAGTCTCTAAAAGCTCGATTTAGGTTTTTAAATAAATTATCTTAGTTCATTTGTGTTGCTATTAAAGAAATATCAGAGGCTGGGTTATGTATAAAGAAAAGAGATTTATTTGGCTGACAGTTCTGTAGGCTGTACAAGCAGCATGGTGCCAGAATCCACTGCTGGCGAGGACGCAGGCTGCATCCACTCATGGTGGAAGGTGAAGGGGAGCTTATGTGTGCAGATCACATGGCAAGAGAGAGAGAGAGGAGGAGGAGGTGCCAGGCTTTTTTTTAACAGCCAGCTCTTTTGGGAACTGAGTAAAAACTGTGTTCAATTATGTTTTACATATAAATCCCCACGGTACACTATTACTGTTTTTTTGTTAAAAAACACTCACTCACTCACTCATGGAGAATGGCATTGAGCCATTCCTGAGGGATCAGCCACCATGATCCAGACAGCTCTCCTAGGCCCCACTTCCAACATTGGGGATCAGATATCAACATGAGACTTGGTGGGGCCAAACCATAGCAAATATCTTCCCTGTTTTTCCTTCACTTTTTAAGCATATAGACTATAGTTATAACTATTTTAATCTCTTTGCTAATTATGACCTTAGCGTTAGCTTGGGTTACTTGTAATTTGTTGATTTTACTCTGCATTATGGGTATTATTTATGCATTTCTTTGCGTAAATGGTAGACTTTGACTGGATGTGAAATTTAAATTTTACCTTGTTTGGCACTGGATATTTTTGTATTCCTATAAATATTCTTTAAGTTTTGGGGGCACAATTTTTTGGTAACAGCTTGCCTTTTGGGCCTTGGGTCTAAGAATTATTAGGCAGGCCTAGAGCAGTGTTTATCTAGTATAGGGCTAGTTAATCCCTACTGTGAAGACAAAGCCCTCCAAGAAGAATTATGAGGCTTTTTAATCTAGCTGAGAAACACGCACTATGACTGACCCCATGTGAGTACTTAGCATTATTCTCTGTCATCCTTTTGAGTGGTTCTTTCCTTGGCCTTAGGTAGCTTCTTCACACGTGTGTGCTGATCAGTGTTCTGCTGAATACTTGAGGGGGACCCTCCGTGGCTCTTCAGGGTTCTCTCTCTCTGTGCGACTCTCTCCTCAGGTACTCTTGTGAACTCCAGCTACACTGGTTTCCCCAGACTCTCAGCTCAATCTTACTAATTCAGGAAGTTCCTGGGTTCTGCCTGGGTTTTCCTTTCCTGCACCTTGGCCTGGAAACTCTCAGCAATCAACTGGGTGTGATCTTAGGGTTCAACTTACTTATTTCCGAGCTCTTAAGGATCACTGTTCTTTTTTGCTTGATGTCCAGTGTCTCACAAACTGTTAACTTATTTATCTTGAGCTAGGGGTAAAGCCAGTCCTGCCATCCTGTCTTGGCTAGAAGCAGAAGGAAGGCTCTGGATTTGAATCCTGACTCTGCTGGTTGGTTATTCATAAGCTTGAGATAATCTCTCCAGGCCTCAAATCTCTTCATCTGTAAAATCGGCTAGTAAGACGAATTCCTTATTGTCAGAATTAAATACAAGAATAAAATACAAGGCTCAGACAGATGTTAGTTCATGTGAGAAAGGAAGAGCTGGCCAGGCACGGTGGCTCATTCCTGTTATCCCAGCACTTTAGGAGGCCAAGGAGGGTAGATTGCTTAAGCTCAGGAGTTGGAGACCAGCCTGGGCTATATGACGAAACCCCGTCTCTACACAAAAAATACAAAAAAATTAGCCGGGTATGGTGACGCAAACACATAGTAGTCACAGCTGTTTGGGAGGCTGAGGTGGGAGGATAACTTGAGCCTGGGAGGCAGAGGTTACAGTGCCCCGAGATCATGCCATTGCCCTCCAGCCTGGGCAACAGAGCGAGACCCCATCTCAGAAAAACAAACAAACAAAAAAACAGAAGCCAGGATCAAGATGTTTAAGATTTGAGCTTCAACAATTAAGAATTGAGAAGAGGGAAGGATCTAGGGAAAAAAAGAAAAAGAAAAAAAACTCAAGAAGGAATGGCCTCTGGGGCAAGGGAACCAGGCTAGGGGATCCCCCAGGGCTGACAGGAGAGAGGAATTTCAGAGAGAGGAGAGAGTCAGTGCCAGAACATGTTAAGGAGACAGAGGGTGAAGGTGGCTGTGTATGGATTCTAACTACTGTTACCTTTGCTTCCTGAGTGACATTTGTGGCTCACGTTGGATCTGAGTGCTTACTTCTCTGCCCAGTTGAAACAGCTTAATTCAGATGCGAAAGGGAGTCTCTGATCTTTGACTCAGTTTGTGAAGCCGGTTAAAATAAGAAAGACTGCTTATTTCATTGGGAAGGAAAAACTTGATTATGTGAAGTAGTAAGGAAATGGAGCATATGGTTGTTAATTACATTTTCTGGATTACACAGGATCAACCAGAAAGAGCCTTTTATGTTTGTTTCAGCCCTGTTACTGGAAATCTCAGAAAGATATGGGTTCACCTGTTGTTAGAGCTGGAGGAAGACCTAGAGAGAGTACCTCCTAATCCACCCTTCTTGTGTCCTTGATGAGGAGTCTGAGGCCCTAAGAAGGGAGGGGACTTGCTCAGTGACATACTTTAGTCATGGCAGAGTTGGAACTAGAAGCCAGATTCGGGATCACAGGACCTGTGTTGCAGGTTGTGTCTAGATACGAGTCTTTCCTGCTTGGGGCACCTGACTTGGATTCCTCCTTGTCTAGTACCTCTGACTTTGTTATTTTGAGCACTTGTTAAACCTTTATGACTTCAGTTGCCTATTTTTTTTTCTTTTTGAGACGAAGTCTCACTCTGTCACCCAGGCTGGAGTGCGGTGGTGTGATCTCGGCTCACTGCAACCTCCACCTCCTGGGTTCAAGCAATTCTCCTGCCTCAGCCTCCCAAGTAGCTGGGACTACAGGCGCTTGCCACCATGCCTGGCTACTTTTTTGTATTTTTAGTAGAGACGGTGTTTCACCGTGTTAGCCAGGATGGTCTCGATATCTTGACCTTGTGATCCACCTGCCTCAGCCTCCCAAAGTGCTGGCATTACGGTACCTGGCTTCAGTTGCCTATCTTTAACTTGAACACAATCTTAACTGCCTGAAGGCAAGGGATTATATCAGATAACTCCTAGCAGCTTCCACTGGATGTGAGATTAATGTCAGGTGTTACAGGAATGGTCAGGACATGTAAATGAGTAATGTGTCCAGGTAGAAGATGGTGGGCAGTGGTGGGCTCTGAGATTAACTGGAAAGTATATGCCCCTTCCAAAAGGGATGGCTGCTGCTCTGTGCTAGTGGATCGTTGCTAGGTGGCAGTGTGGGCTCAGTGTTGCCCGATACTCCATCTTCACAAAAGGAAGCCAAAAGTCTGGATTTTTATGTGAAATACGTAATACTCAAATTTACGTATTAAGACACGACTTAAGACAGACATGGGACAGATGAAGGCATATCTGTGGGCTGCATGGGTACTCAGTTTTAGCCTCTGATAGCTGTTTAAATGAAACTCTGCAGCCTGGCTGGTGTTCAGGAAAGAACTTTGGCCTTGGATTCCAGGTCACAGGCCAAATGACTATGGCCCTCACTAACCAGGGGGAGGGAGGTCACTTTCCTTCCCAGGATCCTGGTTTCCCCATCCTGGCCCTGAGTTATCTTGATCATCGAAAGCTACTCTGGAGGTGCCTGCTGGGTCTGGAAAGTGAAACCCCTTCTCTTCCTGATCAGCTGCCCTTTGGGGAGCAGGAAGAGGCAACCCAGATGGGCCTTGCACTGTTCCCTGTAGTGACCCTGACTCCTGTGGCCATTTCTCTTCTTCCTTATGGCCTGGGCCATGCCTGCTGACCCAGTCTGCAATAATCTGCTGCTTGCTTTGCGTGTCTTTTTGGTTTTTCTTCTCCCTCCCTCCCGCCCTTCCTTCCTTCTTTCTTTCTTTTTTTTTTTTTTTTGGGTGAGCCAGTTGGGTGTCGGTGTTTCTTCCTATTAAAATAGGATCTGGGAAGTCCTGCAGTAAATAATACCAGTGACCAACATTTACATGTCAGGCCCTGTGGCAGGTGCTTTACATAACGTACCTCACTTTAATCTTCACAATAACCCTATGAGGTATGTGTTACTATCATGAGGTTTATTAGTGAGATTCACTAATTTACTTGATGGTGGAGCTGCAAATCGAAGCTGGACAACTGTACTCCCTAAATGACCATTGTAACTTGATGTGACCCAGCATTTCCTAAGCTTGTTTGACCGCAGAGTGTGTTTTATCTTGCTTTTTACAGAATACACTTTGTATGTACTCTTTAAATGATTTAGAGCAGTTTGATATTCTGTTAGGTTGTTAGTTGTGGAGCTTATTTCTTTCATCTTTGTCCCTTTCTTTTTTTTTTTTTTTTTGAGACGGAGTCTCACTCTTGTTACCCAGGCTAGAGTGCAATGGCACGATCTCGGCTCACTGCAGCCTCCACATCCTGGGTTCAAGCAATTCTCCTGCCTCAGCCTCCCGAGTGGCTGGGACTACAGGTGTGTGCCACCATGCCCAGCTAATTTTTGTATTTTTAGTAAAGATGGGGTTTCACCATGCTGACCAGGATGGTTTCAATCTCTTGACCTCGTGATCCACCCGCCTTGGTCTCCCAAAGTCCTGGGATTATAGACGTGAGCCACCGTGTCTGACCCATCGTTGTCCCTTTTAAGCAGATAAGGGGCTTTTTTTCTGTCTAGAATTTTCCCTTGCATTGGAGTACTGTGCTCCCTATGTGTTTGCTTATGAAGTCAGCAGGGTTTCAGACTCTGATTTCCTGGTCATACACAACTACTTATTTTGCCATCTCTAAATGGAGTGCATTAGCTCCATGCCACAGAGAGCAAATTAGAGGAACAGGGAGATACATCACAGAGAAGGAGGCTGCTCTGAAAAAAGCTGTCTGCACCTCTTGCCTCAACTCTCCAGCTGTGTGTGGACAGCAGTGTCAGGGACAGTGTGCCAAAGCTTTTGCAGGATGATGCTCTTGTCCTGCAGGTGAGCCTGAGACACTGTCTGAACAGCGATGGACACAAAACAGCCTCTGTCTGGGCTTCCAAAGTGCCTTTTGGTTTCTAATAACTTCCTGTATTCTCATGCTGTCCCAGCCATCCTCACACTGGGTAGAGAAATGAGAGCCTAGCCCTGCCCTGCCTTCTGAAACTGCAGGTGTATCAACAGCACTCATTAGGGGAAGGGACTCTTGAACCAGCCTGATTAGCACCTCTTTCCCATTATTTTTTTCCCCCTTCTATCTGAGGACCTAGGGAGCAAACCAGGTAGCTTTTTGGTTCTTTCATATATAAGCATGAGTTTTAAAATGGAGTTTGTCAAGGGCGGGGTTTGGAAACCAGATGAAAGAACGTTAGGTAGACTGTTTTCCTTATGGCACAGGGAACTGCTGGTTTCTTTGTAGCAACTAAATTTGGAGACAACAGACTTGAGGTAGTGGAAAGAGTCCTGGGCTAGAGACCTGGGTTCTAGTCCTGGTTCTTCCTCTGACTCACTGTGGGGTCCTGGCAAGCAGTGCTGCCTATTCTGGACATCATTTTTCTCAGTTATCTAATGAGGGGCTAGCCTTCATTATCTCTAAGAGTTCCTCAGGCCCGCTGTATTCTTGATGGCATGATTATAACTCTTATTTTGTCAAAGTTTGGTGGGATCTCTAATGCCATGTGGTACAAAGATGGTCACTTACAGGAGGATGAGTTTCTTTGACATTGGTGACTAACTGTGTTGTTTTGACTTGGGGTCTTCCAAGATCAGACAACATTGGCTAAGTTCAGAGTGGTATGGCTATAGACTCGACTTTGGGTCTTTTCTTGCCCATACATACAGGGCAGATGACAGATGACACCCCCATCACTCTCTTCGTCCAGCAAAGCAACCAGTGGCTTGAGGGCCAGGCATGGTTCTCTTGGCTAAGTGCAGCCTGAATATCTGAGTTTATTCACGGGCAGAATAAGCCAGGAGGATCTATCTGAGTGATTGCTGGAGGCAGGCAAGTGGGGCTCCCTCAGCCTTGCTTGGCTCCCTGCCTGCCAGTAGCCCTGCTGGGACCAGGCTGCTGAGGGTTCTTCAGAACACTTACTTAGGCTGGAGTCCTGGGATTGCATTTATGTGTAAGTATCCTCAGGAGTGAGTTCATTTGCTTTGTCATTCATGCTGAGAGTGGGAAAGCAGCACCCCTGTTCCCTCCCAGCCCTGTACCTTCTGTTAGATGACTTCAAATGTAGACTCTTGGGTCTTCGAAAGGACTGTAGACACCGCCATTCATTTAGTGAGATTATTATTGGGCCCTCCTTCCCTCCATTCCTGAATTTCTCTATACTGGTAATGAGTGTATAGTTATGACTTCTTGGCATCTATTGAGATGCCCCGGGCTATTTACCAGTATACTGAACACCCCCAGATTTGGAACAGGCAGACTTGCCCTCCTCAGCAGCTCTTCAGAGAAGTCATGCTTGCCTAGGAGAAAGGAACCTCCTGTCTAGTTGTATCGAACTGATATGTTCTTTCAAAATGGTTTCTGTAATCACTAACTGTTGCCTTGCAGAAAGGGTTTCCATCCTGGGTGAATGTCTTTTTGACTGGTCTCTGCTTCTTAGGGTATCTGTTCTGTATCTTTCCTCTTAATAGCTGTTTAGAGGGTCTAATGAAGCAACTGTCTGGAGACCAATGTTTATTTCAACATGGTTGGAGTTGTTTTTGCTTCAGCTTTCAGAGCCAATAAAGCTGGTTATTAGATTCTGTAATTGCTGCTGTAATTACTCTCTTGGAACCGGCAAAGGCATAATTAAATATGGAGATTCCATGGACTTTTTTTTTTCCCATCTAAAAGCAACCTCTTAAATGTCTATTGGCCTGGGTTAGATTTCAATTGTTAAAGCCATTGTGTTTATAAATGACACTGGGGGTTCTCTGGCAGAAAAGGGATTTCTTTAGACACCTCTTTTTTGAATATTTGATTTAGATTAACAGCTTCTCTTTAACCCAGTACTTGTTTTGTAATCTAACCATCAGGAATTTGGAGAAGTTAAGGCAAGACATTAAGAACCAATATGCTTAATATTTATGAAAACAGTGGGTTGGTTACAAACAGAAGCAAATTTCTGTGATCAAAAATAAGCCTGGGATGGAGGAAGTTTTACTAAGTGTAGTATTATTCAAGAAGAATGGCATTTTACTCATGGAAGCACTCCAATACCTCTGAGCCTTTAATATGCCCTGGTATATATACCTCACCACTGGTGCCGCACATTTGTGAGATACAGGAGATGGTTCAAGTGCTGTAAATATTTGTCTGCATCTGCTTTTGCAGCACAGATGTTGACCCCATATCTATTTTCAAGGTTACTTTACACATGAAGCCTGTTTGGGGGTTTCTGTAGGGAAAATTAATTGTGTAGCCTTTCTCTTTGGAATTCTCAACTAGTTGAGAAACACACACAGCAGATAGATCTAGATTAAAAAAAAAAAAAAAATCAACAGTCGTGGAGAGTTCGCTGCAAGGAGGGAAAGAGGCTGTGTGAACCCTGCAGGCAGGCAAGGGAGTCCTGGGGGCATTCCCTGGGACTGTCCCTCATATTGTTTGCTCAGGACCTATCCCCAGTATGAGAGGGCACACCTCACAGCCAGGTGCTTGATGCAAGTCCCTGTTTTATGGGCCATGAGGAATGCTGCCAGATGATTGTTCTAGCCTGTGTTTCAGTAAGACATCAATTCTCTGGGTCAGAGGTGCACAGGAGATAAAATGTGGGTGCATCCCCCATGAGGAACCCTGGATACAATATATGAAAACCTTGTAAAACAAATGAAATTGAAGGTTCAATTTAGTAGATACTAAGGACTTACTGTATATCATTCATTGTGCTGGATTGCTGATCTGTAAAGATGAATAATATCAGCATTATTTCATTCGGGGTAAGGATGGGCTCTTGCTTTCCTCCCTGGTATATTTGGGTATTTGCTTCCAGATCATATATTGTTTGGGGGATTTTAGATGTGGGGGTGGAAGTCAGAGGAAGTTAGGATTAGCATACAAGGAGTTACTCTCAATGGAAAATGTATTGGAGAAAAAGCAGTTCTAAATCTATGATGTTAATAGGGAAGTAACTTTGGTTTTAAATATAAGAATGTAGCTGACTGTATAAAACCAGTTTCATAAGCATTTTATCAAGCTCCTGCTACACCCGGGACACTGAAAAGCAAGGCAGCTCTGTCAAAGAGTGTTTGCTGTTAAGAGCTGTCTCAGAGTCGCTTGCTGTCATTCTGAGCCCGTGAGGAAGAGCATAGGGCTGGGAGTCACACAGACCACTCCCCTCCTCACTTGGCAGCAGGATGACTTGGCTGAGCTGCATCACCTTTCGAATCCCCAGTCTCCTTGTTCATTTGGGATCTGGGATTTGGGATCTCTGGATAATTAAATGAAATAGGAGTCAGATGGGATCGCCTGTTGCTTTTTCACCGTCACGCAGCAGGCTCTTGGAAGGCCTTGGTGCATCTTTTTTTTTTTTCCCCCTGAAATGGAGTCTTGCTCTGTTGCCCAGGCTGGACTGCAGTGGCATGATCTTGGCTCACTGCAACCTCCACCTCCTGGGCTCCAGCAGTTCTCCTGCCTCAGCCTCCCAAGTAGCTGGGACTACAGGTGTGCACCACCACGCCTGGCTAATTTTTGTATTTTTAGTAGAGATGGGGTTTCACCATGTTGACCAGGCTGATCTCTAACACCTGACCTCAGGTGATCCACCCACCTCGGCCTCCCAAAGTGCTGGGATTACAGGCATGAGCCACCATGCCGGCCTGGAAGGCCTTGGTGAATCTTGAATGGCGGGCAGGGCTGTGGGTGGTGGAGCTGGCTGGAGGGGACTAGAGAAAGGGGTACCTATGGGACATTGGTACTTGATCTTAGAAGGATTCACTTGGTGATTAGAGTATGTCTAGGTTATGGCTTTTGTGGGAAAGCAGCACAGCACCAAGGAAGTCACAGGAAGCAGACCAGTAGCCGCACGCCCTGGGGCACTCACAAGACTTCTCCAGGACCTCTTCCCTCTGACATTACTGATGGCAAAGGCGGTTCTGTAGACCTTATGCTAGGCCTCCCAGGACTTGGACTTGCCGAGAGACTTCTAACGCCTTGCCTCTGCAGGACTTGCTAGGCCATATTAAACCATGTGGCAAACAGAGCTACTGAGAATTTTTCAGCAAAGGAACGGTTGGATTTCATTCCCTCTTCTGTGCTCCCACCATCCGCCTGTCGCTCCCTGCAGGACTGGATGACCCCTCCAGGGCAGTATCCTTCCTTTTTCATTAAGTGGGAGCCATAACATAATGGAAGGGCATGGACTTTGGGGTTCCATGCCTGGTTTAAGTCACTTCTCTGCCAGTTACCTGAGCTGAGTCACATGACATCTCTGAACCTCAGTTTTCTCATCAACTAAAAGGGGTGGTCATTCGAACCTTAAAGGGTCGCTATTTTGAGGCCTTTATGAAGTGAGCCTGACTTAGTACTACCAGAAGGTGAGAGTGAAGGGTCTTGAGGATCCCATGGTGTGACTGCAGGATGAGTTTCTTGAAGTCAGGGGCCATTCCGGCCTATATCAGAATCAAGGAAGATAATGGATTAAGTGGATTTTCAGATTTTAATGAGGCACATTTCATTGTTGTTCAGATGTTTTATGAGTTCTCTTCATGTGTGTATGTATGTATTTTGGTCAGCATTCGTTGGAAAGACTGGCTGGGAGAATTTTTCTGCTGCTTTTAGAGGAACTGTGGACTGCTATACGCATTTTCCCTTGGCAAATGGTCCTTAGGACAGAATTTCATGCCAACAGGGGGTGTGAGTAGAAAGAACATGGGACCTATTCATGTGACGTATGGAGAAACCACAGCCCCATGGGGGAGGGCTTGTGACCTCCAGTCTGCAGGAGCTGGCCATGGTCCAGAACTCCAGGACATGGGAGAATGTGCGTGCTGGGTGCATGTGTGTAAGGCTAGTGCTCCTGACCCAGCGCAGTCCAGCTCAGCCATTTCTTCTGACAGAGTCTGTGCTAAGCCTCCTTCCTGGTTTTTGATGCTCATTGCAGGGGAGTAAAAAATAGCTTCCCTTCTAGGTTCTTTGGCTGGGCTAGCAACTAAATTGATGTAAGACAGATTAACAAGAGAAAAACCATATTTAGTTGCATATGTACATGTGGAAGTCACACAAAATATGAGACTTGAAGAAGAGTCAGATGCTTGAAGCTTAAATAGCATCCTGAGTTACTGAAAAGAATAGGGGCTTGGGCTGGGGGTGGGGACACAAGTCACGGGAGGGTGAGGGGAAGAATTACTGTATGGTGAATAAAGGTTGTGTTATGCAGATAAAAGTCTCTTAGGTAGTAAAAGTTGTCTGGAGCAGCCCTCTTCCTGACACAGATAATTTTAGTAATGTAGCTTTCCTTCCTAGATGTACTTTTTTTTTTTTTTTTAAACGAAAGGACAGCTTTTTGAGCTACCAGTTTCCCAGAATAACCAGCTCAAAATATTCCAAAGAAGTATATTTTGGGGGTTTGGTGGTGGTATATTCTCATTTCCTATGGTCATATTTTGGGGTGGTGTGTTCTGAGCCCCAACATCATCTAAGATGTATGCTAAAGATACTTTTCAGTGTGAAGAGTGGAACTGAGACCGTGAAGGGAAGGAAATCTGGGTTTCAAGTTGGGAGATGTGGTTTTGGTGCCAGTTTTTCTACATGTTCACCTTGGTCAAATTGCTTGCCTTGACTACTGGACCTTCCCAGGAGATGATCTCTACACATGGTCTCCACGTGCTAGGAGGCTAAGGCAGATGATGTCACTGACTTGACCAAATGGTCAGACTCTAGGTTTGGCCATGGCAGGGAGTCGTGTCTGTCTTTTTAGTTTAGTTGTGTTTTCGATGATGGAGAACGCTATCATAGCCATCTTCAGGCATGGGGCTTTTTGCTTGTGAATACATTTCCAGAAGGAAACCACTGAGTCAGAGGGTAAGAACATCAGGATGATTGTTGCTGTGTTGCCGTGTTACTTTTCGGAAGCATTTTAACAGTTTACAGAGTTGTTGGCTATGAGTGAAATAGCATTTTTAATCCAAACTGATCTAGTATTTGGTATGGTCATTATATTTATTATTTCTGTAATGTAGTTGGCATAAAATGGTACTTTAAAGTTGCTTTATAATAATGAGAGCCGCTTTTTTTGAGGGGTATACACACTGATTAATGTGCCAGGTGTTTACACACATGATGTCATTGCTGCTCACACTGACCCCATCTGTGAAGCTAAGTAGCTCATCTGAGCCTGTGAGCTGGGGTTTGACCCCAGAGCGTCTTCTTCCTCGAGTGGCTGTCCCAGCTTTGATTTGTGTGTATGCATGGTTACTGGAGGCAAGCACTGGCCATGTTTTGAGGTATGTGAATTTTAGGTTTTTGTAGAAAATTGAATGTGCTCTCTGTGTAGCATTTATGAACCCTCTGCTATAGTGGAAGCAACAACAGAGGTGCTTCCAGTAGAGTTGGGGAGAAGACTCGGTGAACACTAGGACTCACCCTGTGCCTGGGCTCTCTGAAACCCTGTTTTCTCCCCCATGCAGCGGCCCTCCAGGCACTGAAGCGTAAGAAAAGGTATGAGAAGCAGCTGGCACAGATCGACGGCACATTATCAACCATTGAGTTCCAGCGGGAGGCCCTGGAGAACGCTAACACCAACACCGAGGTGCTCAAGAACATGGGTTATGCCGCCAAGGCCATGAAGGCGGCCCACGACAACATGTACGTGTCCACCTGCCCCTGCGCCACGGGGCACCCAGGCCATGGCCTTGGGCACACAGATCCCTTGACTTACCTATTCAAGCACCGAGTTTGTTTTAATTCTCATTCTTTTTTGGAACTCCTAAAATAGATGATGTGCCTTCGGAAGCAGATCTCATGGGATGCAAAAATATTTTCTGAGTAATTCAGTGTTATTGTGATGAGCATAGTCTCAAGCTGGAAAGGTTCTCTTTAGAAGGTCCTCTTTTCCAGACCTCTGGTTATGAAGGTGGGGAAACTGTGTGACATGGGAGCTTGGATAGAAATGGGATTAGAATCAGTGCCCATGATTTTTCCCTGATGCCGTCGGGGGTCCTGAAATATGTGGTTCATCTGAGAGCTTTGGATCTCTCTGTTCCGGTGTCTGCTTTTGATGGAGTTGTCTGCCTTCTCCGTTGCTCTCCAGCTGTAGCTGTCATATTGACAATGATCTTGCCCTCAACAGTCCTTCCCCTGTATGGCTACTTCTCATGACAGTGGCCTAAGAAACTAGATAACCAAGCTTGTTATGATTGTAACTAAAGGCCAAGGTAAGGAGGCTCCAAATGAAGGCCTCTCTCATGAATAAAATCTGCATTTGGGCCAGGCGTGGTGGCTCATGCCTATAATCCCAGCACTTCGGGAGGCTGAGGCAAGCGGATCACCTGAGGTCGGGAGTTCGAGACCAGCCTGACCAACATGGTTGAAACCCCCTGTCTAATAAAAATACAAAAATTAGCCAGGTGTTTTGGCATGTGCCTGTAATCCCAGCTACTGGAGGCTGAGGCAGGAGAATCGTTTGAACCCAGGAGGCGGAAGTTGCAATGAGCTGAGATTGTGCCACTGCACTCCAGCCTGGGTTACAGAACAAGACTCCATCTCAGTTAAAAAAAAATAAATCTGCATTTGTTTTAGTGCTTAGATTTGGCAGCATATATTTGGGGTGCTAGGAGCCTTTTTTGCTTCCTTTTGGGTACTCAGCTGTGCTGTCCAATGGGTAGGGAAAGCATGGAAATGCACCCTATGGGCTTGCCATCTGTTTTGTAAATAAAGTTTTATTATTATTTGAGGCAGGGCCTTGCTGTGTCTTTCTGGGCTGGAGTTCTGTGGCCCAATTTTAGGACTACAGGTGTGTGACATCATGCCTGGGTAATTTTTAAAATTTTCTGTAGGGATGGGGTCTCACTATGTTGCCCAGGCTGGTCTCAAATTCCTGGCCTCAAGTGATCCTCCCTCCCCAGCCTCTCAAAGTTTTAGGATTACAGATGTGAGTCACCATGCCTGGCCTTAAAAGTTTTAGCGAGGGCCGGGCGCGGTGGCTCAAGCCTGTAATCCCAGCACTTTGGGAGGCCGAGGCGGGTGGATCACGAGGTCAAGAGATCGAGACCATCCTGGTCAACATGGTGAAACCCCGTCTCTACTAAAAAAGTACAAAAAATTAGCTGGGCATGGTGGCACGTGCCTGTAACCCCAGCTACTCAGGAGGCTGAGGCAGGAGAATTGCCTGAACCCAGGAGGCGGAGGTTGCGGTGAGCCGAGATCACGCCATTGCACTCCAGCCTGGGTAACATGAGCGAAACTCCGTCTCAAAAAAAAAAAAAAAAAGTTTTAGCGAAATACAATCATGCCCCTTAATTTACATATTGTCTGTGGCAGCTTTTGTGCTATGCAGCAGGGTTGAGTATTTGCAGCAGAGACTGTATGGCCATAAATTCTACAGTATTTACTATCTGGCCCTTTGCAGAAAAAGTGTGATGATCTTGCTCTAGAAATATGAGGTTGCAGGAGAAGTAGCCTTCAGATAAGTGAGGTTTTGTCTGAAGTGGATGTTCACTGGAGCGAGGTGCTTGATTGATGATATATATGCCTCATTTCTGTTTTCTCCTAGAAACCTAGAAGGGAGCTCATTAAATACTGTGCAAATATTGATGTGTATGTGTATATATTGTCTTGAGTAATTATAGGTTTTATGATTGACAGTGTATAGAAGAAAATTCTGCGTATTTGCCTTTCCTTTGGGGCCCTAGAGGATCCATAGGTGGATTGAGTAGATGGAAGGCCTGTCAGGCGGCGTGGCTGTCTTCTGTGATTTGTGCTTTTACTTCCCCCTGTATGGAGTTACTCTTGGGCTTGAAAAAGAGCTGTTGGCCCAGGAGTTAAAACCCTGTGGTCTTAACTGACATGTTTACTAATTTGGACGTAGGACCTTGAGAATGCCACCTGACTTTGCTAAGCCTTATTTCCTTAGGATGTTGGACTGGGTAGTGTCTTAAGGACATTCCTATCCCCTTGAGTCTGTGGTTCTCTATTTTAAAGGGGAGAAGGCAGGCAGTAAATGCTAAGTAACTCCTCAGAGGGAGTAATTGCAGGGCTGTGGCTGGGAAGCTGATGGTGTGGGGCCCAGTTTTTGCTCCTGCCTTGCCTTGCAGGCCCTCTTTACACTGCCTAATAAATTGACACGATACCTATCCATTTCATTTGAAGGGACATCGATAAAGTTGATGAGTTAATGCAGGACATTGCTGACCAGCAAGAACTTGCGGAGGAGATTTCAACAGCAATTTCAAAACCCGTAGGGTTTGGAGAAGAGTTTGACGAGGTGAGTGGTTTGTACGGATTCCATAAGCTTCACAAACAACCCCTGTAGGCTGCCCCTTGATGTGCTTTTAAGACTCTCAGGCAGGGAGTATTTGGACTTGGACAGAGACAGGGCATGGTGTTAACCCTGTCTGGATTCTGCATTGTAAGGGACACTTTTCCTATTTGGGGTAGAAGCTTATGTAGAGTAAAGGAACATTCATCAGGACCCTTCAGCAGGCTTCAGGTCACTAACTAATTTCAACAATTAGCTAGCCTGCACCTTTCCAAGGCAGGCCCTGGCACAGAGCTGGGCAGCAGAGATGACCAGGCCCTGGAGAAGTTCACAGGATTTGCCCTCAGACAGCTCCAGCATGAGGGAAAGGTAAAGCCAAGGAGGGAGCACTTACCCCTGACCCGAGGGATCTGTCTGGATCTTGGGACCTGCCAGTTTCTGCTGTCGCAATTTGGGGTCTTGAATCTCTTAGGTTTTTAAAATACAGTACCAGCCCCCGCTGAAGGCACTTCACTCTGTGCTAGATTTGAGTCTCCTGAAGCCCTGCTCCCCTCTACTGGACCTTTCTTTGTGCTTTCTGACTCCTGCTGTATGGCTGAGAAAACAGCCTGCAGGTCTTACCTTTGGCTCTCAACACCAGGGTTTTCATGTTTTCAGACCGGAGTTTGATGGATGAATCAAGTTCATTTCAAATCAGCAAGCATTCCTGAGCATTCACTCATGTGTCCAGCTCTGAGCCAAAGAAACAGGAAGGCAAAGATACGATCCCCTCCCCCAGATGCTCACAGTCTAGTGCAGGACACCAGAGGTGTACATCAGTGATGTGCAGCAGTGATATGTTCCCCAACAAAAGCTGCTTTAGGATATTTGAATCACAGTGTGTGGAACCTGGAGTTCACCTCCCTGCAGACCTTCTCAGAGGGGTGTGTGTCTCTACTGAGCATTAATTAGGTAGGGGGCATGACCATGGGGTCTGGGATTCCCAGGGAGGGCACTCGCATTGTGTTTCCTTTTACCAGGATGAGCTCATGGCGGAATTAGAAGAACTAGAACAAGAGGAACTAGATAAGAATTTGCTGGAAATCAGTGGACCTGAAACAGTCCCTCTACCAAATGTTCCCTCTATAGCCCTACCATCAAAACCCGGTGAGTGCTTCTAGAGTTACGATACACCCGTGAGGGCACATGGCGGGTGATCTTGGTCGGTTGGCTTTGGTTTGTGTCCTGAGCTTGCCCAAGATTGAGAATTAGATAGGATCCATTGTAATGGCCACAGAGGCCATGCCACCTGCCTTTTTCTGATTTCTCTCTAGAACAGGATTTCTTAATCTTGATGCTATGGACATGGCCAGATAACTCTCTGGGCAGAGAGATGGAGGGTGAGGGCAGGGTTGTCCGGCACACTGTGGATGTTCGGGCCCTGAGTTATGTCAACCAAAAATGTCTTCAGACATGGCCAGATGTCCCTTGGTAGGGGTTGGGAGGATCACCCCCAGTTGAGAGCCTCTTTTCTAGAATGATTTTTTCCTATTTTACTAAAGAAGAGAAAGTTCCAGGCATTGTGAGCAGGTGTGAGAGCTCAAGTGCAGGGCAGCTCTTGCCGATGTCTAGTATCCTGTACTGTGCATGCCTGCAAAAGCCCTGGCCCCAGGAGGCAGCCCCTGGGCAAAGGAAACAGTTTCAACACCTTTAGAGACCTGGCTCTGTAAAACCTTCATTTCCTCCTTCTTCCCTTTCTGCATCCCCTTGCACAGTATTTCACTCCCAGATAGAAGTAATCCACACAGAACTTCTAGAAAAAGTGAGGCAATTTGATGCGGCATGAGAGAGCATCCTGGGGGCGGTGCATGACAGTGTGGTCTCCTCCCTCTCTTGTGTATAAAGAGGAGATGGCCCCCTCAAGTGCAGTCAGCTGCCTGGAGTCTTGTGTAGGCAGAGACCATCCAGCAAGCCTCCTGGAGCTGTGTAGCCATGGGTCAAGCCACTGGAGGTGAAAATGGGGGTTGGCAAGGATTAGATCTCTTGGGGGGTTCTTCCCACTCTCCTCCCACCTTGGAGGCTCTGGGCCCAAGGCCTCGTGGGAATCCCGATGGCCTCTGTGTAGAATTCTTGTTTTGTCTGGCCCTGCTGGAGGCGGAGGGTGGGCACTGCCAAAGTGTGTTGGTTTTCCATAGTTTTATGTGGAAAACCAGAGTTTTATGTGGTAGCTTTTAGGCACCAAGGAGCAGTCTGCCTACAGCCTGGAGAGGAGACTGGCCACAGGGCAGGGCCGTTTGACAGACGCCATGGAGCGCAGGCAGCCCCAGTGTCCAACCAGAACATGTTGAAAGCACCAGCTGTCCTAAACAGCCTTTTCTGTTTTCACATAGCCAAGAAGAAAGAAGAGGAAGACGACGACATGAAGGAATTGGAGAACTGGGCTGGATCCATGTAACAGGTCCAGCGCGGGCTGGGCCCAGACAGACTCTGGTGGCCTGCGCAGCGAGCAGGCGTGTGTGTGTGTGCGGGGCAGGCAGGACGTGGTGCAGGCAGGTTCCATCGCTCTCAACTCACTCCAAAGCAGTAGGGCTGCATTGCTGCTCACTCTCTGCATAGCATGGTCTGCACCTGGTGGGATGGGCGGGGGGAGGGGGTGGGCGGGGTGGGAAGTGCCTGCTGTTTATAATGTTGAATTTCTGTAAAATAAACTGTATTTGCAAATCCAACATTAAGCTTCTGGACTACGCTGACTCCACTGCTGAATCCTCAATGGAAAGGGTCTACCGATTACAGTTGAAATGACCTGAAATGTAGCCTCTGTCCTTGTAAGTCAGTTGACTTGCCGCACATCTCTTTGTATACTTGTATGGTACTGGCAGAAAAGTCATTTTTAAAAAGCCATAGGCTTTTCCTTGCCCTTAGCTGTAATAATGCATCTGATTTTGAGTTCCTCCAGAGTTGTATTTCTGTCCATCACTTGTGTACTGGCCCTGTGTTTGCCACTCTGGCCCACTCCCCACCTCCTTGCTCCCCTGGTCTTTTGGAGTTTGTGACATTGATTTGAAATGGATGGTGTTCTCTTGAGAGCAAGTGAGATTGTTAGAATTAAGTTCCAACTATACAGTTTTCTAACATAGCTATAAGGTCCTTGTTGCTGTTTGTGATAACTGATAGATAACTCATTGGAAACATGTGCATACATTTATATTCAGATGAAATTATGGTTTGCACTGTCTATTAAATATCTCAATTAATTTTCATACTTTGCTGTTGTGTTTAATCTATCATTTGCCTCGGGAGCTGACCCTTTCCAGACCGGCAAGGTGTACAGTGGAGTCCGGAAACATGGAGACTTAACCATGATGTGTGTCAACAGTCTGAACCAAAGAGCAGAGCTTGTCTTACTAGAAGTCTGTTCAAGTTCTAGATTGGCCTTCACTGTGCTTGGAGACTCTCTGGGTCCAGTTCAGGGTGAGTTGGTTCTTGGGCACTCCAGGGTATTCCCTATTTCTTTTCTGCCAGTGTCCACGGGCAGTGCCAGCAGGAGCCTTATCATCCGACAAGGTTCATCGGGAACATTGAAGAAATGGCCTTTCTCATGGGGAGGAAGTGTAGGGCGTGACTGAGAATCTGGGACACAGAGCGCACCCCAGGACTGCTGAGACTCAGCAGATGACTCTGGCCCAGCTTCTTCTCCTCTGTCCCCTTTTCTTTGTTCTTGTATCCCCTTGAGAGTCTGATGAATGCTGTGGACCCTCCAGAAAGGTAGATCTCTACATATTCATTCTTAATTCTGCATGCAAATTTGCACTATTAAGAGGACACCCTTGTCACCCTGTGCTCAATCCTAAACCTTTTAAAGTAAAACCAGCCTGAGTTCACAATGAGACACCATCATTGCTCACGGGGCGCCCTGGGGCAAGTTGCCTCCCCTCCCTGGGGCTCCCATTCTCACCTGGAAAGCAAAGGGATGGGAACAGATCAGTTCTGAGGTCCTGTCTGTGTGGAGTGGCTCATGCCCTGTCCCTCACCCATCATTGGGCCATCCCAGGGCTGCCATACTTAGAACTGGGACTTGAAGACAGTGGCTTGAAAATTCATGACTTGTGTGGAGGTTGGGTCTGGCTAGTCTCAGAAGTTCTTTCACTTCAAGACAAATCTAGTGGCAGTGCTGGCTGCCAGCTTCCACCCACTCAGCCTGCATTGGTGTGGGAGACCCAGTGGACTTCCTTAAGCCCTTCTCATCAGCTGCCACAGGGCTTCTCGCCTTCAGTCTATGTGAGAGGAACTTGCAGACTCAACCTTCCAGCTCTGGCTGACCCGGAAGCCAGGTCCAGGGCAGGGTCTGTGACTCCTCTGATCAATAGCTGCTTATTTCTACTAGGTGTGGGTCTTGTGCCAGGGCCCATGGGGTACAGTGTTAAGTAATCCCCAGCCCCTCTCCTGTTCTCAGGAGGATCTTGGGGCCAGAGAGAGAAGTTATTGAGTCAGGATTCCTTGGCTATAAGCAACAGAAGCCTCAACCCGCTGGTATAAGCAGTGAAGACATTTGCTTATTCATGAAAACTTAGTCAACAGATATTTCTTGAGCACCTATTATGTGCTAAGTACTATTTAAGATGCCAGGAGTACAGGCATCAGAGTCCCTGCCCTCAAGGTGGTTACAGTCTAAAAATCTCAGGACAAGAAGTCTTGGTGGTGGTGGTGGGGTTCTGGGTTTGGAGTAGTGGTTCAACCATATCTTCAAGAGCCAGATTCTTTGCATTCTTCTGCTCCAGCACCGTGGACACATAGAGGCTTCCCACCCCCGCTTTTTTTTTTTTTCGAGATAGGGTCTCACTTTGTCACTCAGGCTTGGATACAGTGCTGTGATCATGGCTTACTGCAACCTCAAACTTCTGGGCTCAAGCAATCCTCTCACCTCAGCCTCCTAAGTAGCTGGCACACTACCCCCAGCTAATTTTTACATTTTCTGTAGAGAGGCAGCCTCACAATGTTGCCCAGGCTGATCTTGGATTCCTGGGCTCAAGTGATGTTCCCACCTCGCTCCTGTTGCCACACCTCGGCCTCCCAAGGTTCTGGGTTTGCAGGAGTGAGCTACCACACCTGGCTGGAGGGCTTGCCTTACCTTGGTTGTGAGATGATCCTTCCTCACACAGCCAGTGTCACCAAGCAGCAGACCCAGCACCCGCCAGCTTTCCCTTCACCTGAGCCCATGTTAGCAGGCCAGGCTTCCCCAGAGTCTTCTCACAACTTGTCCTTTATGCCTCGTGGACCATAACTGTCACATGGCCACTTCTTCCTGCAAGGTAGTCTGGAATGTTTGTATAGGACAAAAGAGACCAATAGGGCTCTCCCATAGGGCTGGGGGTGGAGCCTTCCTTCCCTGAATATATTACTGCCTGCTTACTTGATGCCTGGAGAGAACTGGCTTTCTTTTAGTAAGGAAGTAGGGATAGTTGCTGAGCGGGTGGCACTGACAGTGTCCACCATGGAGGCAGATCATCTGAGGTCAGGAGTTCGAGACCAGCCTGGCTAACATGGTGAAACTGTGTCTCTACTAAAAATACGAAAATTAGCCAGGCATGGTGGCATGCATCTGTAGTCCCAGCTACTCAGGAGGCTGAGGCAGGAGGATCACTTGAGCCCAGGAGGCTGAGGCTGCAGTGTGCCATGATCACAGTGCTGCACTCCAGCCTGGGTGACAGAGCAAGACCTTGTCTCAGAAAAACAAAACAAGTGAACAAAATAAACAAAAAAATTTTTATGGTACTTCCATGCCAGCTCTCATAAAGCTCCTGGTTTGGAAGGAAAATTCCTCTCCCTCCTCAGCTTGGGCGGCTATGTCGGGATACTTGGTTCCCTCATAGCAAGTGTGGGCAGCCACCACGGTGCATACTCATCGCTGTTTCACTTCTCCATTGCTACATGAAACCCCACCCCCTGAAACTTAGCTGTGAAAAGCAACTATTTTATTTTATATTTTGAGACAGAGTCCCACTCTGTCGCCTAGGCTGGAGTGCAGTGGCACAATCTTGGCTCACTGCAACCTCCGCCTCCTGAGTTCAAGTGATTCTCGTGCCTCAGCCTCCAGAGTAGCTGGGATTACAGGTGCATGCCACTGCACCTGGCTAATTTTTGTATTTTAAGTAGAGTCGGGGTTTTACCATGTCTGCTAGGCTGGTCTTGAACTCCTGATCTCAGGTGATCCGCCTGTCTTGACCTCCCAAAGTGTTGGGATTACAGGCGTGAGCCACCACACTCAGCACAACTATGTTATTATGCTCATAGATTCTGTGGTCAGAAATTTGGAAAGGGCCAGTGGGATGATTTACCTCTCCTTTGTGATAACTGGGGCCTCACCTGGGAAGACCTGAACACTAGGATGACCTCAATGGCTGAAGGCTGGAATTATCAGGGGACCTCTCCAGTCAGTGGTGTGCTACGTGTGGCAGCTGATGTGGTTGTTGACTGGAATGTCCCCTGGGGATGTCAGGAACCTGAGACCCCTCCATGTGACTTGGGCTTCTTACAGCATGGAGACTTCAGCATAGCCAGAGCTCAGGGCTCTCGAAGGGATTGTCCCAGCTAACAAGGTGGAAGGTGCACCATCTTTTGTGGCCTAACCTTAGAAGTCATGCAGAATCGCTTAACTGCATTTTATTGGTTATAAGTGAGTTGCAAACCCACCTAGGATTCTAGGGGAGGGGAATTAGACTCCACCTCTTGATGGGGACATGGCTAGTTCTGTTTTTTGTTTTGTTTTGTTTTTGTTTGTTTTGAGACGGAGTTTCACTCTTGTTGCCCAGGCTGGAGTGCAATGGCAGGATCTCGGCTTACAGCAACCTCTACCTCC